>NC_090445.1:688326791-688629821 GCF_031143425.1 Pleurodeles waltl
TCATCTGCTCTGGGAATTGGAGAGGCATCGATTTTGGTTAGACCAAGGACTCTGAGCTCTTTCAATGACTTCCAAGTCCAACATTTTGGCAACTTCCACCTTTAATGCATCTATGAACCCCTTCGTACAGCCTATACATTCTACTCTTCACTGGCAGACTGTGACCCTGGTCTCTGTCATACACACAGACAGGTGTCAACCATGAAGTAAGCAAGAAGAGGTTGGCAAACCATCCTGGCACCTACCTACCCTCTCTCTCTGCTGCTTGGGCATTGACTTAGAGGCTATTTGAACTTCTTGCACAGTGCCTCCTTCAAGTCACTATGCAGCAAGCTCACTGTCTTCCTCAACTTCCACTGCTAGAGCCATGTCATTCACTGTGTAATCGCTTCAAAAGTAAGGCTTCAGTCTGTTCACGTGGAACACTATCTTGGGTTCCCTTGTGGCACCCGTGTCTACCAGGTAGTTTACCTCAGACAATTTCTGAAATACCTTGTATGGCCCACACTATTTGTACTCCAAACCCCTGGGACAAATAGGCTTAAGCACCAACACGTCCTCAACTTCTTGTTTCTGGTCATACCAATACTTCATCAACGCTTTTGCTAGCCCGAAGGTGTTCCTTTGCCTTACCTATGTATCCCGTCATCAACTTCCTGAGGCCAATCACATAGTCCATCAGATTCTTCTGTGGAGAAGGCTCCAGTATCAATCAAGGCAGGCACTTTCCTCACATTGATAACAACTTCTTGCACAAGTCCCATTGTATTGGAATGGATGTTCGTTACAGTGTCTGGGTCCTTTTTCAAATGTCCATGACTACTAGGCTGAGCGCCCCTGTTCCCTTTCGGATATCTTCACCCACATGTAGCAAGCTTGCTGTCACAGGTGTTCCTGTGTCAAGTTCCTTCTCTTGACAGTCTCTCTTTTAAGGTCCCACCTTCTGGCACTTAAAACAAGTCACTACTTGGGCTTAGAAGGGCTTCCTTGCCTTTCATTCTCAAGATTCTCCTTCCCAGACACACCAACACCATTACCATGTTTCCTGTGGACTTCCTGGGCCCCCCTCAAGTCCCATGAGAATTACCCTGGCCCTTTACCCTCTGGTTTGGAACCAGTCTGTGGAGAGTTTTTCTCCCCCTTCGGCATGTTGCTCCAGCCCTTAGTGAACCCTGGTAGCCAACCACTTATCAGCTAACACTGCAAGTTGTGCTAGATTCATCTCTGTCAGATCAGACAGGTACTGCCTAAGTGAGGTAGAACACTCCTCCATGAGGCACTGGACTGAAAATCCTTGGCCTCCATTCTTCTCACCCACTCATTCCAATCATGTATTGCAACATGAATCCAAGTTTCAAATGGAACATCATCTGCTCTCTTGAGGTCATGGAATCTTTTCAGGTATTACCCTGGCTTCAGACCAAAATCCCTAATCAGAGCTTCCTTGCTCCTCTCATAGACCATCTGGTCTACCACAGGCATTCTCTCAATGATGACTGTCCCTCCCAGTGGCATACTTCCTGTGAAGGCAGCTGCTTTGAAAACCTCACTCAAGGCCTGTGCTTTACAAGTGACCTCAAAGCACACAAACCATTCCAAAATATCCTGACCTTCCACATACATATGCACACAATCTTTTGGAACCTTGGCCACAACCTGGCCTGAACTTGAAGTAGAGTCACATCCCAGATGGAGTTGCCTTTGCTTCAACCCTAAGTTTCTTTCTCTCAAGGGCTATATTTTCCCTTTCCATCTTAATTTACATTTCCTTCTGTTCCCTTCCCACTCTCTCTGATTTTCCGCCCTTTCTCTCTGTTCCTTCTCTCTCTTTTGCATTCCACTTCCCAAGCCGATTCGTCCTGTTTCTCCCTCTCCACTCCTATTGTTCCTGGTGAGCTAGTTTTGGCTTCTCCCTCTCAAACTCTCTGGCTTTTCATCTTCCTCAGCCTTAGCTTTCTGAAGTGCCAACTGCAAGCTCAGGGTCTCTGCTGGACTCAACCCACCCAAGTTGTTTACTCCTGGATTTAGGAAAAGTAGTACCCTAGAAAATCCAGATGGTGTACTCACCTCAAATTTTATAGAAAATAAGGGTGCTGTGTCTTGGTAAAACTCTGAAAAATGCATTAGGGGACACTCAGTGTGTGTCTGAGATATACCTGTGCTAAGTGGATCCTAGAGCCACAGTGCCATCTTCCTGGGTTCCTACCATAGTTCCCTTCCCAGAGTCAGTTACTAACTCCTCCCTTTCACTCAGTATCACTATCTTGTCCATATTAAAATTCAAAAGGAACTCTTTGTCAGTGCCCCTGGGAATCACCCAGCCTGTGTCCCTAAATAAATCCTTCAGCTGATATATGGACCTTGTGCTGAGGTCAATTCCTAAATCTATGTTCTCCATTACCTATATACTTTACATCTTTTGGAAAAGTAGTTTTTTTAAATTTAAGTTTGAAAATGCTACTTTTAAAAAGTGGGCATTTTCTTGCTTAACCGTTGTGTGCCTCTGCCTGGCTGTGGAATATACGTCTGAGTTAGGTCTACAGTTCAGCTGTGTGTGAATTCAATCTAGAGAGTCACACAAAAGGAGCTGAGGTGTGCCCTGCATATCCTGATAAGTCTTCCTGGACTAGGGTTGAGGAAAGTGCTGTGTATGATTGTGCCTGTCCTTACAAAAAGCACTCTCCAAACCCCTAGAGTGTATCTGGGGGCAGGACAGGGAGAGTCAGGGTATTGTGCACTACAAAGACTACCCTTTGAAGTCTGCCTACTTCAAAGGCAGAAATGAGTATAAGTATTGGACTGCTGACCCCACGACTTCAGATCACTTCTGGGCTGAGGACATTCTACCAGGAAGAAGAGCTGGATGCTGTAGGAGGAACAGCCACACTGCCTATTGCTTTGCTGTGCTGCCCTGCTGCTTGCTGCTTTTGTCCTGGGAGTGAAACAAATTGACTTTGCCTTCTACATCTGGCTTTCCAAGATTCTCAAAGGGCTTGAACTGAGCTTGAGTAAAGACTTCATCTATCAATGCCTGGGCTCTTATGCTGAGAGTCCTGAGTGATGTCAAATCCAGTCCCTGGGCCTTACAAGTGGAAGCTGGTAACCTGAGTGAAAATCCATGCATCAAGGCTGTTGCGGCAAAAGAAAATCGATGCAGCACCTGCACTGTGGCTGAAAAATTGACGCAGCACCTGTCTCATCGCTGCACAATTGACACATCGCCTGCTTTAGAGTGGATCCATTGTTGCCAAGAATCTGGATTTTCCATGCATCATCCCTGGGTGTCATTTCTCTACATCAACCCTCCCCGCAACCAGGAATCGACACATGGCTGATCCTGTGGGAAAAGAATCCACGCATTACCAGCCGGGCCGAAAAAGAATCAACTCATCACCAGCCAGGCAGGGAAAGAACCCACACATAACCTGTCCAGAGTGAAAATAGTTGACGCATTGCTTGCTTTTCCCGACGCATCACCTTCTTTGCGGCCTGCATCATCATTGTTTTTGACACATCCAAGGTACTGTGTGTTCAAAGGATACAACCACTGATTTCTCAGAATTAAAACTCTTTTTTTAAACCTTTAAAAAGTGATAACTTTATTTGTATATGTTGGACTTTTGTCGTTTTGTCTCGTTTTACTCAGATAAATATTGGCTACTGGTGTTGAGTACTTTTGTGGTATTTTCACTGTGTTACCCTATATGTGTACAAATACTTTACACATTGCTTCCGGGATAAGCCTGACTGCTTGTGCCAAGCTAACTAGAGGGTAGCAGGGATTATCTGGGCTGTGTATCTCCCTTTCCCTGATTAGAGTAAGAGTCCCTACTTGGACAGGGTATAAACTGACTGCCAACTAGAGACCCCATTTCTAACAACCAGATGTGCTCTTTATCAGCACACATTGCCAGCACACACACACACACTATGTGTGTGCTGCACACCACTTCACCCTTCATATTGTACTCCATGTCAGCACATATACAATCAGTGCATGCTTTAGCCACACATACACTGCACAGAATTACATCTCTCATGTAATGTATTAATCTCAGGCACACATTCACCCAGAACATGTACTAACCACACATGAACTGCACAGTCCTGCTTCATCCTAATATTGTATCCTTCTAAGGGACACATACAACTAATGCAAACTCACTACTCCTGTGCTATGCAGCACTCCACAACTTACCTTATGTAGACCAAGAGGATTTGAGGACACAGCAGCAGAACTTTTAAAAAGGTGAGTGAGCCTGTAGGCCTCACTTCAGTGGCATAGGGCAGTGGTAACCAAGCTTTTGACTTCTGTGGACCCCCACTTTATCATTATTGGAACCCGGGGACCCCCACTGAATCATTATTGGAATCCAAGGACCCCCCCACTGAGTCATTACTGAAAGCCGGGGACCTAATATGTTAACATTATCACATTTTTTAAGCAGTTGCAGACCCCCTGATAAGGCTTCACGGACCCCCAGGGGTCCCCAGACTCCAGATTGGGAACCACTGATATAGGGTAAAAAGGCCCTGTTCTCTACTATTGATCACTACACAGTACGCTGCCACCACCAATCTCTTGCTGCTTAACTCCTGGTGAAGGCGGTAAATTTCCACCACTATGAGGGTTTTGCTTTTGGCCTATGTCATGATACACATGCATGATCCGTGCTCGCCTCTGACAAAGAAATCAGCTCTAGGGATCCAAACAACAGTATTGTTGAGCACTCAGGGCAGGGTTACACATTTTTTACCATTCAGAGGACTTTTCTGCCCCAAAGGCCGCAGCTGATATAGAGCCTTCTACCTAGTGGTCATCAATGAATCGTGGTACAACACTCAGGGAGTCCTGGCATATGCAGCTGAAAAGTGGGCACTCAAAAGTACTACGATATATCACATACTGTATGGGGGGACAGGATCGTCACTACCCAGAGTGACAAGAGTAGTGATCTACACATGGCTGGACGCTCTCTGGGATATGTGTTTTGAAGGGAGGCTCACGAAGCAGACACCTCTATGGGTGTGTTCTGCAATGCTACAGGTGGCAGCACTAGAAGAATTCCAGAAATGGGACACAATAGGCATCTCCATGCTGGGGGATCTAATGGAGGACTTGATACTCAAATCATATCAGCTTGTACAAGCGGAGGTTGACCTACACTGCAGTCACTTTTACCTCTAATTACAACTCAAGCATGAACTAGCACCGTATATAACGGGACTAGGGGAGCTAGCATAATTCAACCACCTGGAAGCAAAACTGCTCATGGGAGAATTAGGGGAACATACGGTCACACAGGTATACCTTGCACAGATACAGCATATTCCGGACACCTTTGCTGTGCTCCTCTCTGCCCAGAAGCTGGACCGTGGCCCTCTCACAGATGAGGAATGGGTGAAGGCAAGGGCACCTCCACAACACTCTGCAATCACAATGTGCTTCAGTTTTATCCAGTTGAAATACTTTCATGGAATTTAGCTAACAAGGCACAAATGCTGGAAAATGGGACCGATTACCTCCTCCTCTTACCTTAGGTGCACAATTCAGGACAGTGACTTATTACATACGGTATGGGGATGTTATACTGGGAGCTGGTGCTGGTGTTCATGGGACAAGTGTTAGGAAGCCTTGAGACCCAAAGCAGATTGTGCTGCATATTACCACAGACTTTAATGAGGATAGATATACGGTGATGTTGCTACAGCTGGGCCAAATGGTGGCCAAACGAGATATAGCCCGCTGATGGAGGGATAACTACCCTCCCTCACTGGAAGAGTGGCAAAGAGGCCTAGACTGGTGCATGAGTAAATAGAAGCCGGTATAGGAGGCCAGCAGTTGTCTCCGAAAATTGACAAAGAACTGGAAAAAGTGGGTGGACTACCTGGATATTGTAAGTACGCCAGGGGAAACTCAAGCTGACACTTTGGATACCCAAATCCGAACATATGAGGGATGATTGTCCTCTGCCCCGGATGGATCACTGCTCGGCGGCTTTTGGAAATTCTGGTCGAGGTTGGGGGTTAAAATGTGTTTAAAAACAAAAAATCAAAAGTTCCAAGAATCAGCAAATCCATTAGGGGTACCTTTAGTTCATTGAAATTATCAGACCAATCTACTTTTTTCACAAACCCCCAAGTCGCTCTCCCCAATACTCACTTTTGGAGGACATAGGTCTTATTACTCTAGACGTTAAGGCAAGACAAAAGACCTCTTGCAAACAGCCCTGCACCCACATGGGCAGTTGGGCATTGCAGTACGAGCCCAAAGAGTAACACATCCCAATGATGAAGAATGCCACCTTTGGTTGGGTAAAGGCCTGTGTTTCAAATAGAAGACAATAGAAGTGACATAATTCTAATAATAATTGAGTATATTTATAAGTAAATAAAATACGTCCGGGAGTACAGCACAGTTCTGTAACTGAAGCCACACTCAACTCAACTTTTACAAACAGCGTTTTTTATAGTCTTGGTGGACAACTAAGTTCCACTTCCTTCATTACATTCACAATTAACAAAGACCATAATTATTTTGTAGCTATCTGACTGCTTGTTACAAAAATACAGCTATAACAGATATAATACCCATATATCTCTTCTTACATACACAATGTCCTTCCTACATGTCGACCAGACTTTGAAGTTTTATGGTCTGTCTCCCACTCCCTGCCAGCCGTGATACACAAACATCTAGTGCCATGTCTCCCTTTCAGCCTGTCATGATTTACCCCTTCTCCAAACCCTGGTATCAGAAAGTAGCTCGGACTCTCCCCTGTGTATATGTTCTTCTAAATTATCTGTGGCATGTGAGGTCGGACTTTGACTGCTTTTACCTTGCACCTGGCCTCTCTTCTCCTTCTCCTTTCTGTCCCTGCATCCCCACATGACCATTGTACCCAAATTGGGGTCTGTACTTCTCTCGTATAATGTACACTTCTGCAAATTTGTTTTCTAAGTTGTGTGAGGACCAGAGTAGGCCCTCTGTCGTTTTCTTGAGGCCTATTACATTTCCCCCTCTAGTTGAATTTTCAACTACCTGCTCACCTTTCCTACACAATGTACCTATCTCGGTGTATGCGTTCTGCTTCTCCTTCCACACCTTATTAACTGATCTACTAGTAAACATCCCTCCCAGCTTCTGACTATCGGATTTACAACACCCTACAATAACCTGGGCAAGACAATACATCAATAGGATCATCACAAGAATTGGAAGAAGTCCTTTAAGCAATTCAGGTAACCAGTATGGCATCCACGAAAACAACCCTGGAACCCACTTGTTGGAGGCACCCTCCTCTTTTACCATTTTCTTCTGTAGATTATGCAAAGTCTGTATAGCCACTGTTATTGTTCCATTGTCCGCATCGTTAGCCGGCACATAGGTACAACAAGCTGTACTGATCTTGGCACAAACCCCACCCTCCATTGCCGTCATCAAGTCTAACACATACCTATGTTGCATAAGCATCACTCGCACTGCCCGCAATTCTTCTTTGATTGCATTGAAACCATCTTCCGTTGCATTGATGGCCTTTATTAGTTCCCAACGGGTTATCTGCAACCAATGAGCCTGAATGAATGGGAGGATGCTTCCAAAAAACAACTGGGCATCATTGAACAACCAATACTCTTGTGGAACATCTGCCCATGTTGCAGTCCCAAAATATTCAGCAGCTCTTCTCCTCTGATAATGGTGTAACAAAGCTGTAGGCTGGCTCATGGGATGATCATGTAACTTCAAAACATCCACTCATGGAATCACTAAGGAGGATGTGTGCACAGTGACTAAGGAACAAAGACCATTCCATCCTGTAGGAAGTTGTGTATATAGCCATTCTCCACAGTGCCAATTATAGACCATTAGACTGGAGGTCCCCCATTGCATATCATCATTATATCTTGTGGTGATGCAAGAGGAGGTGTTAATCTGTCCCAAAAGTGACGGTAAAGTGATGGATATACCACCAGCCGTATTACGAGTCCATTATATCCTATGGAACTCGGAATACGGCTGGTGGTATATCCGTCACATTTGGGATGGATTAACACCTCCTCCAAAGTTGTAATCAGTCCCTAGGTGTGCGACCCACTCGAAGAGTTGAAGGTGTTTCTACCCAGTTTAAATTTTGTATATTCTCATTCCATTTAGCCTGACAGTCCTGTTGTATGTTAGTGTTGTTTCCACTCCCTCTCCATAAGGAGAGAGCTCTACATCCAAATACTGCTCCATGGTGCCATTGACCATGGACATTTACTGAACCACTTACCCTAAGATAATGTCTCTCCTGACAGTCATAGGGCCTAGGTGTGGCTGCGTAATCCTTACATAGAAGAGTAGATTGTGATACCCCTAGGAATCCTTGTCCTAGTATTCTAGCATTCCACCTATCCCCCTTGAACCTTAGAGCTCCTATCCTCGCCATTGCTTCTATTTTTATTTCTATTTCCTTACGGTCAGTCAGAACATTTGTTATGTCAGCTTACCCTTTCTCATATTGTGTGATATTTACTGAAAATGTTCCCTGCTGCACTTGTGAAGGTTGCATTGGTGCCCTCATTCTACATAGGAAAAGATGGAGAAGACACTGTGTAACGTAAGGAGATACTTTTTTTGATTAATGTAATCTATCTGAATCAATGGCATGTGGAATTAAAGAACATACTAAACAAGACTCATTGGTACTTTGCATACCTACTTCTGTCATATGCTGATACCACATGTTGTCTGACAGTCTGTGATGTATCACATGAGATGTATTCTTATATTCATATGTCTCTGTTTTTAAATGCACAATATTTAAACATGATACAACACATGAACTAGAATACCATTGCAAACAATCCAAAAAAGTCTGTTGGCTGAGCTAATATGGTGCTCCACTCATGCTCCACTCACTCTTTGAAAAAGAACAATGTTATTTCTCCTTTGGTTCACTCTCCTCCAAACGTTCCTGTACCAATGATGATGTTTGACACAAAGCAGGGGCCAGTCGAATGTCCAACAAATGTATCCAGAGTTTCTTGCCCTCCACTTTAACTGCAGTGGGGGTGCTCTGAGTGACCGGCTAAGGCCCCTCGAACTTGCTGTCTTTCCATTGCCTCAGAAAGTTTTGGACATAAATGTGCTGACCCACAGGAATTGGACTGATCTGCTGGGCTGCAGTGGTGCACTTCTGCTGCTGTGTCACCTGTTTAGAGAAGAACTTAGCAGACTTCGACAACTGAGATAAATACTCACTCATTTCCTCCCTAAACACTTCAGCAGTTTTATGAGCATCCGTCTTTTGCTGTGCTATCGTTATAGGAGTTGGTATAGGGTGTTCTGTCACTATCTGATGCAGTGTCAGGTGATGATCACTTCCTGGCTGATTTCTAAGAGCATACAAACCTAGTGGAAGGCAGTAAAACCAATTTGTATGCAGTGTAGCACAGTTTGCCTATTTTGTTTTTTAAGAGGCCGTTAAGCCGTTCCACTATACCATAACTTTGGGGATGATAGACAGATGACAGTTTATGCTTTATCCCCAGAGAGGTGCAAATGTGTTGAAAAAGGGTGTTAACAAAATGGCTGCCATTGTCTGAATGGATTGTTTCTGCAATTCCCCCTCTCGGTATTACTTCTCGTATCAAAAAATTAGCTGCTGCTTTAGCATCATTATGTACACATGGTCCTGCCTGGATCCGCCCTGAAAAAGGACAGACCACGACTATTAGATACTTGTAATTGTTACATCTATAGAGCATGTCAACAAAATCTAAATGTAGATTTTTAAATGGACCTGTTGGGCGGGTAATTGTTGATGTAATAACTTTTAATGTAGATCTTGTGCTGTATTGTTGGCATACTGCACATTCAGCAATATACACTGTAATCATTTCCGATGATTGTGGGATAAACCAATCTGCCTGCAACGCAGGTAGAAGATATTCTTTAGCCGTATACGCAGGGAGATGCAGTTGCTCCAGCGCTATACACAACAAAACTTGTTGCATTACAGGTTTCCCAGTACTTTTCTTTCTATAGTTGAAATCTGTTGATGATTGTATACATCCTCGCTGTTCCCACAGTTTCCTTTCATGCAGTGGTGCCTGTTTCTGCAACTCACGTAAATGTGCTGTCTCAGTGTACGGAGGTGATAATTCAATATCATTCTCTTGTCTGCTTATCATTTCCAATGTGCTCTCTTCTGATTCAATATAATTTGGAGATGTTTTAGCTGCCTCCTTGGCTGCCCAGTCTGCCAGAGTGTTACCCCTGGAGACAAAGGGGGTCATTACAACATTGGCGGTAAAAGTTGCTTACCGCCGTGCAGAAGACCGCCAACACACCGCCGCGGCGACGGGAGCCCGCCACAGCTATTATGACACACATCACGGAATCCGCCGAAATTCAGACACCCACACAACACCGCCACACCAAAGGTCAGCGATAAACATGCAGAAACAAATCCTCCACCTCCACGGCAACAGAAACACGCCCATGCCATTACGACCCCCGAATCCACGCGGCGGTCTTTCAACCGCGGTATTTTATTGGTGGTACACACCGCCGCGCTCAAAATACACACACATCGCCAAAACACCGCCACATTGGACAATTCAAAATACACACACCTGATACACATACAAACAACACTCCCACACATCCAACACAATATAAAACACACACCCACATCACCCACAAACCCCTACGACCCAAAATTAGAGAGAACGCCATAGAGAGACAGCACAGAATAGAGAACCCCATCACACAGAGGCACACTACACCATCACCCACACAACATCCACGCACAAAACACCACATACCACTACACTCACCACACTCATCAACACATACACCACCCCATGTCACGCCAAAGACACCCCCGCTTCTCTGAGGAGGAGCTCAGGGTCATGGTGGAGGAAATCCTCCAGGTAGAGCCACAGCTATTTGGCTCACAGGTACAGCACACATCCATAGCCAGGAAGATGGAGCTATGGCAAAAAATAGTGGACAGGGTCAACGCTGTGGGACAGCACCCAAGAAATAGGGAGGACATCAGGAAGAGGTGGAACGACCTACGGGGGAAGGTGTGTTCCACGGTATCCAGGCACCACATCGCGGTACAGCAGACTGGCGGTGGACCCCCACCTCCTCCCCCACAACTAACAACATGGGAGGAGCAAGTCTTGATCATCTTGCATCCTGAGTGTCTTGCAGGAGTCGTTAGATGAACGGACACTGGTAAGTCAAATCTTAACTATCATATCCCCCACCTTACCTGCATGCAATCACACCCCCCCACCCTCACACCCTCCCCTATCACCCTAACTCCTCACTAATGTACCCATAACACCAACCACCCATCCCAACCCCAAGACCTGCATGACACAACTAAGCATGGATACCCATCACTAAAGCATGCCCACTGCACATACCCAGAACACCCCCCAACCATCAGCACACAAGCCCCCACACAGGAATGCCTGCACTGGGGTACACGCACACCCAACCATTGCACACCATGAAACACACACATGCAATAATCATGTACTTATACCCCCGCAGGAACCCGAAGGAACGTCACCACACCAGAGGGTCCAGACAACACCACTCCACCCCCAGAAAAGGCCCACAGTGACGACAGCAGCCCTACTGGATCTTGATGACCAGCCCGGACCATCGTGGGCCTCAGGACAGTCGGTTCCCCTTGCCCAGCCACAGCCCAACACCGAACTTCCACCCTCTGGTAACACCAGCACAGCACCCACCCAGCGGGCCCATACCTCCCTACCCAGGACAGGTCAATCAGCGGTGTGTCCACCACTACAGGGCACCCAGGCTAACCCACCAACCCAACAACAGCAGGGACCTGGGGGCTGTGGTAGTGGGCACATGGTCCAGGGGACGGAGGCACTGGAACACAGGGGAACTGGGAGGGCTGCTGTGCGACAGAGGGAGGACAGGCCAAGGGAACCTACTCTCAACGAGGCCCTCTCCTCCATCATGGGAGCATACCACCACTCCCAGGAGACAATGGCAATGGTCCTGGACAAGTTGCAGGAGACCCTGCGTCTGCAGGAGATGCAGTATTTAGGGTTCAGGGAGGAGCTCAGGACCATCGCCTCCGCCCTGGGCACCATTGTAGGGGTGCTGACGGACATTCAAAAGACTTTGAGGGACACCATGGCACTCCAAGGGGCCCCTGACACTAGCCACGATGATGAAATGGCCACCACCTCCGCCGGCGCTAGTGGACAGGACGCCCAGCCACAGGACCACCACACCAGCACCCCACCCCCTGCAGACGGACAACCACCACGGAAGCGGTCCCTGAGATCCAGGAACAGGACAGAGCAAGATGGCAAGACCCCTGCCAGGAAATAAGACTACCCTGATTGTCCCCCCACTGTGCCACTTTGTTACCCTGTCCAGATTGGAACTGCCCCAGCTCCACTTCCAATGGCCAGATGTGCAATGTACCTGTGAGACTAATAGACTGGACTCTGCCATGGACATTCTTCCACTATAACCCATCCCCATTTCACAACCCCCCTTCATTTTTCTGCACTTAAATAAACACCCTTGAAACACTAATAAAACTGGAGTCAGTCTATGATTTTGAACTTTGTATTGTCAATTACAGTGTCAAAAAGGGTTACCCATTGGAAGGCCAACATACCAATGTAACACATCACAAGCCTTTCAAGGGTGCAAGCTGTTGACACGTAGGTTACCACATTTGTGAAACTGAAATGGAAGGGGACAACTCAATTAAAAAATAGTGAGTGAAATGTAGGTACAGGATAGAGGTAGACGTGTGAAAGTTAATGTAATGTTAAACCTGAAAATGTACTCACCTGTTTCTCACTGGAAATATTGCTGTATGACTGACTCCCTGTTGTCGTTTTCGTCTTCCTCAGCTTCATCCTCATCACTGTCCACAGGCTCCACAGCTGCTACAACACCGTCATCTGGATCATCCTCCTGCAGAAAAGGCACCTGGCGGCGCAATGCCAAATTATGGAGCATGGAGCAGGCGATGATGATGTTGCACACCTTCTTCGGTGAGTAGAATAGGGACCCACCTGTCATATGGAGGCACCTGAAAATGGCCTTCAGGAGGCCGAAGGTGCGTTCGATCACCCTCCTAGTCCGCCCATGGGCCTCATTGTACCGTTCCTCTGCCCTGGTCCTGGGATTCCTCACTGGGGTCAATAGCCACGAAAGGTTGGGGGTAACCAGAGTTCTCCAATAGCCATACACGGTGCCTCTGGAGTTGACCCATCATATCAGGGATGCTGCTATTCCGCAGGATGTAGGCGTCATGCACAGAGCCAGGGAACATAGCATTTACCTGCGAGATGTACTTGTCTGCCAAACAGACCATCTGGACATTCATCGAATGATAACTCTTCCTGTTCCTGTACACCTGTTCACTCCTCTGGGGGGGGACCAGAGCTACATGGGTCCCATCAATAGCACCTATGACGTTGGGGATATGTCCAAGGGCATAGAAGTCACCTTTAACTGTAGGCAAATCCTCCACCTCAGGGAAAATGATGTATCTCCTTACATGTTTCAGCAGGGTAGACAACACTCTGGACAAAACGTTAGAAAACATAGGCTGGGACATCCCTGATGCCATGGCCACAGTAGTCTGAAATGACCCACTTGCAAGGAAATGGAGCACTGACAGCACCGGCACGTCAGGGGGGATTCCAGTCGGATGGCGGATTGGTGACATCAGGTCTGGCTCCAACTGGGTACATAGTTCCTGGATTGTGGCACGGTCAAACCGGTAGGTCACGATCAAATGTCTTTCTTCCAATTGTCAACAGGTCCACCAGGGGTCGGTACACCGGAGGATTCCGCCATCTTCTCATGTGTCCCAGCTGACGGTGCCTAAGAAGGACAACAGCGAAGAACCAGTCACTATTCCTCCAGGTATGTACCCACAATTATACACAAGACTACACCACTCACAAAACCCCTACCTGTATGTGTGTTGATTATAGGCCTAGCTATGTGTGACGCAGTAGTAAATGAAGCCATGTGGGCCCCTGAAATGGCGGCTGCCTGACCTCTAAAATGGGACAATGGAATTGTGGGGTAACTGCGCTGGCGTTGGACACCGTCGCGGTTGGCGGTCGTAGACCGCGGCGCAATGCTGCATTGGTTAACATAGGACCCTATGGGTCCCACGAGCCAATGAACAGGTGCGCCGGCGGGGATGATGCACCCCGCCGTGGACGTCACCGCCGCGGACGTCACCGCCATTTTCTATCTCTTCAATCACTAGATACCTGACCTTCGACAGGAGAGGACCTACACTGCTAGTGCTGCTGTAACCTCGGTCTGGAAGCGACGATGGCTGCTGCGTCTGGGGAAAGGGCCCCTGCCTTCACTGCACAGGAGTTGGAGAAACTTGTGGATGGGGTCCTCCCCCAGTACATGCTACTCTACAAGTCAGTACACAGGGAGCACGTTGGATGGGCTATGCCTGGGTGGAGAGGGCTGGTTGGAAGAGAGAAGGGTGCAGAGTTCATAGAACAGAAATGCATGGGAATGAATGGGTCACATGGCCAGAGTAGGGAGGGGGCCACTCACATTGACGGTGCAGTAGGTAATGACTGTTCCTCTTTCCTTGTGCATGTCAGGTAGGTCTGTGCCCACCAGAAGAGGGACATTTGGCGTGCCATTGCCAAGGAAGTCCGGACCCTTGGGGCCCACCAGAGACGGGGCACCCACTGCCGTAAGAGATGGGAGGACATTCGCCGCTGCAGCAAGAAGACGGCGGAGGCTCAGCTGGGGATGGCCTCCCAACGTGGGAGGGGTGCCCGTCGCACCATAACCCCCCTGGTGTTCCGGATCCTGGCGGTGGCCTACCCGGAGTTGGATGGGCGCTTAAGGACATCACAGCAGACACAAGGGGGTGAGTACAACCTCATTCTGTGGACTTTGCATGCATTGGAGGTGTCTGGGTGGGGGAGGTGGGCAGTGGGTGTCCCTAGGCCAGGGCGAGTTAGATACGCAAGGCCCCTCCGTAATGTAGGCCATGTGGCACTCTACCCCAGTTCAGAACAGTGGCAAGTTGATGTATAGTTGCCCCTTTGCCATCCATGTGCGCAGATTTCTACCATTGCCATGTAGGCCATATCCCAGAAATTGCATGTGCAGAGGGCAGGAGCACGGCGTAATGCATGGGGCTGCTGCGTCTGTCTTGTCCGCCAACGGTAGCGGTATGCCATGCACTAAAACTCTCTTTCTTCTGTCTCCCCCCTTTTCCTGCTCTCCCTGTCCTTTTGTACATCAGCATCATCAGGCGGAGGTACAGTGGCACCGGAGCACGAGGGAGCTGCATCCCACATGGCCATGGAGGGCCACACCACAGACTCTGAATGCACCAGTGGGACGGAGGGCGAGGGGAGCTTCACGTCGGCCACAGGATCACCAACCAGCGACACTGACTGGTCCGCTGATGTGAGCTCCCCTGTGGTGTAGGCACCATCTGTGCGCCCCACTTCTACAGGTACAGCCGCCACCTCCCCTACCAGCACCGCCCTCCCAGCAGCCCCTCAGCGTTCGCCCCGTGCCCGCTCACCCAGGAGGGTGGGCATCACCTTCGCCCCAGGCACCTCAGGCCCTGCCCCTGTCACCTCTGCTGCCCTCAGTGAGGAGGCCATTGACCTCCTCAGGTCACTCACTGTTGGGCAGTCTACCATTGTGAATGCCATCCAGGGTGTAGAACGAGAGTTGCAACACGGTAATGCATTCCTGGGGGGCATTCATTCTGGTCAGGCTGTCCTTCAGCGAACCCTGCAATCTCTGGCCTCAGCACTGATGGCAGCCATTGTCCCTGTGTCCAGCCTCCCCCCTCCAACTTCCTCCACCCAGACCCAATCCCCTGTACCCCAGGCCATCCCAAGCACACCTACAGACCAGCATGCACACAAGTCAACACCCAAAAGTAGCTCAAGCAAACATAGGCACCACACACACCACAGGCACTCACACAAGCATCACACCCATACAGACAAAGCAACATCCACTGTCTCCACTGTGTCCCCCTCCTCCTCTTCTCCCTCCTCCCTCCCAGTCTCGTCTACACACACACCTGCATGCACCACATCTACAGGCACTAGGACTCGCACCAGGACACCCAGCACCACAAGCCGCTCACCTGCACTCACCACCCCCACTGCCATTTACACGTCCCCTGTGTCCTCTCCCAGTGTGTCTGTGACACCCCCTCCCAAAGTACCCAAACGCCGGCAATCACTCACCCAACATCCATCCACCTCACGACAGCCTCCAGTACCTGCACCTGCACCCAAAACACCTAAAGTGACACCTCCTACAACCACCTCCTCTTCTTCCACTCCCAGACCCTCTCCAACTACCCATCCCAGTGTCCGTCAGAAACTGTCCCTATGTCAAATTGACCTTTTTGCCCCCAACCCCCCCCCTTCAATTCATCAGTCCCGTCGTAGTGCCTCAGCCAAAAAGCCTCCAGTACCAGTGGTGTGTGTTCCAGGTTTTTGGAGTGCACCGTCCACCAGGGCAGGCAGTAGGACCCGGAGCCAAGGCACTGTCAGCCCACCCCCTGTAAAGGCTCTGAAATTGGAGAGTGGACGACGGGACCGTGTCAAGACTCCTGGTGGGACTACAACTGAAATGGGATCGAAGGCGATTGGTGAGTCAGCTGTAACTCCAAAAAAGGTGGGGAAGGTCCCGAGGAAGTCTCCCCAGCCTGTTGTGAGTGTCACGGCGGAGAAGTGCGCCATAATTTCCGGCGGTCCAGACACAACCGCCAGCACCGTCGTTACTGGTCAGGAGACCACCGCCAGAGTCACAGCCCAGGAGGGCCCAAGTATTGTTACTGGTCAGGAGACCATCGCCTGAGTCACAGTCCAGGAGTGCCCAAGTATCGTTACTGGTCAGGAGACCACCGCCAGAGTCACAGCCCAGGAGGGCCCAAGTATCGTCACTGGTCAGGAGACCACCGCCAGAGTCACAGCCCAGGAGGGCCCAAGTATCGTTACTGGTCAGGAGACCACCGCCAGAGTCACAGCCCAGGAGGGCCCAAGTATCGCCACTGGTCCAGAGACCACTGCCAGAGTCAAAGCCCAGGAGGGTCCAAGTATCGTCACTGGTCCAGAGACCACGGCCGGAGTCACAGTCCAGGAGGGTCCAAGTATCGTTACTGGTCAGGAGACCACCGCCGGAGTCACAGTCCAGAAGGGCCCAAGTATCGTTTCTGGTCAGGAGACCACCGCCAGAGTCACAGCCCAGGAGGGCCCAAGTATCGTCACTGGTCCAGAGACCACCGCCGGAGTCACAGTCCAGGAGGGGCCAGGATGCCACTGCCCGGCTGGGCAATGATGGAACGTCATGCCACACACCAATGTCCAGTGTGGATATCGTCATGCCACACACCAATGTCCAGTGTGGAGATCGTCATCCCACACACCAATGTCAGTATCAGAACCGCCATGTCAAAGCACTGATGAACAGTCCTGAACCGCCATGGCAAAGCACCGCTGAACAGTCCTGAACCGCCATGGCAAAGCACCGCTGAACAGGGCAAAGACCGCCATGGCAAAGCACCGCTGAACAGTCCTGAACCGCCATGGCAAAGCACCGCTGAACAGGGCAAAGACCGCCATGGCAAAGCACCGCTGAACAGGGCAAAGACCGCCATGGCAAAGCACCGCTGAACAGGGCAAAGACCGCCATGGCAAAGCACCGCTGAACATAGCAAAGATCGTGTAGGTATGAATAGACCGCCACATCAGGCATCCTTATCCCATGTGCAGCTGGGACAGTGACAGGACAGGAACTTTCATGGGGAGACTCATCCAGTCTGGGCACCAGTCCCACCCAGTACCAGTAGAGAACTGCATCTACTTGAGAGACTGTGGCTTTGCACTCCCCAGGATGGCACAGTGGGCAACCCACCCACTGTAGAGACTTGAGAGACTGTGGCTTTGCACTCCCCAGGATGGCACAGTGGGCAACCCACCCACTGTAGAGACTTGAGAGACTGTGGCTTTGCACTCCCCAGGATACATCAATGGGCATGGAGCCCCGTTATGGATCTGGCTTCGCATTCATGTGGCTGAGGTGCCCCCCCTTCCCTTCCCCCTGAGGTGCCTGTAGTGTTTCTATCTGATGCCCCGGCAGTGTTCTCTCGGATTTTGGTCAGGTATCTATTGTGGGCCTCGCCCATGCATTTTTGGACTGTTGGTGCACGGACATTGTTGTGTACATATCTGCACTACTTCTTGTATTGTATATATAATTATGACAGATTTCGAGATATATATCAGTATATTTTTGTATGACATGTATATTGGCACATTACAATGTTTGACCGCAATTCGCTTTGTCTTTGCATTCTTCCGGGGGGATTGTGGGTTGTTCATGTGATATTTTTGACTGCATTGGTGTGTATGTTGTGATATGCGAGGGTGGGGGTGTTTGGTGGGTGTCCCCCTAACTTTTGCCTCTCCCCTCCCCCGTGTCGTAGGTGCAGTACTCACCGGTATCTTCGGCGTCTACGTCGCTGTTGGTCGTAGGGGAGCAGAAAGACAAGGGTAGGTAGTATTTGGAGTTCCGGCTCCATGAAGTCGTCGTTCCTCGTGGGATGTGTAGAAGGTGAGCGTTTTCCCATAGCAAAAGCTGTTTCTGCCGTGTTTTTATCCGCGGTGAATCCGCCCCGGAAAAGGTGGCGGATTGGTGTGTTCTGATACTATGGGCGGTGCATTGTCTCCCGCCTGTCTGTTGGCGGTGACCGCCACGCTGCTTGTATGTACCGCCGTGGCGGGCGGTGTGTTAAAGTGGCTGTCTTTGTTGGCGGTTTCCGCCAGGGTCATAATTCCCTTTTTTTGTCCGCCGGCCTGTTTGCGGTCTTACCGCCGCGTTAACACCGTCCGCCAGGGTTGTAATGACCCCCAAAGTCTTTCTTATTTGTATGTGCCTCACATTTTATTTCCGCCACATTAGATGGTAAGGTTAAATCATGTATCAGTTTTGCCAGTAAATCTTTGTGCATCACTGGAGACCCATCAGATTACAGAAATCCTCTCCTTTCCCACCTATGGATGCTTGAATGTACAGTAGTAGTAACATATGCTGAATAAATCGTAACTTCTAACCCCTCAGCATGTTGCAATGCTTCAAGAGAGGTCACTGGTTCCGCAGCTTGCGCTGAAAAATGAGAAGGTAGTGTTACTTGACTGACTATCTGCAATGTGTCAGATGACCCCTGCTGTTCGGCTCTCACAACTGCTGCTCCTGAATGTCTAATCCCTGTTTCCTGGTCTACGAAAGAGTATCCATCCACAAAGAGCAGCACGCTCTCCGGGATGGGATCTTTTCGCAACTTACTCTCTTTTTCTGGCACATACAGGGAGTGCAGAATTATTAGGCAAATGAGTATTTTGACCACATCATCCTCTTTATGCATGTTGTCTTACTCCAAGCTGTATAGGCTCGAAAGCCTACTACCAATTAAGCATATTAGGTGATGTGCATCTCTGTAATGAGAAGGGGTGTGGTCTAATGACATCAACACCCTATATCAGGTGTGCATAATTATTAGGCAACTTCCTTTCCTTTGGCAAAATGGGTCAAAAGAAGGACTTGACAGGCTCAGAAAAGTCAAAAATAGTGAGATATCTTGCAGAGGGATGCAGCACTCTTAAAATTGCAAAGCTTCTGAAGCGTGATCATCGAACAATCAAGCGTTTCATTCAAAATAGTCAACAGGGTCGCAAGAAGCGTGTGGAAAAACCAAGGCGCAAAATAACTGCCCATGAACTGAGAAAAGTCAAGCGTGCAGCTGCCACAATGCCACTTGCCACCACTTTGGCCATATTTCAGAGCTGCAACATCACTGGAGTGCCCAAAAGCACAAGGTGTGCAATACTCAGAGACATGGCCAAGGTAAGAAAGGCTGAAAGACGACCACCACTGAACAAGACACACAAGCTGAAACGTCAAGACTGGGCCAAGAAATATCTCAAGACTGATTTTCCTAAGGTTTTATGGACTGATGAAATGAGAGTGAGTCTTGATGGGCCAGATGGATGGGCCCGTGGCTGGATTGGTAAAGGGCAGAGAGCTCCAGTCCGACTCAGACGCCAGCAAGGTGGAGGTGGAGTACTGGTTTGGGCTGGTATCATCAAAGATGAGCTTGTGGGGCCTTTTCGGGTTGAGGATGGAGTCAAGCTCAACTCCCAGTCCTACTGCCAGTTCCTGGAAGACACCTTCTTCAAGCAGTGGTACAGGAAGAAGTCTGCATCCTTCAAGAAAAACATGATTTTCATGCAGGACAATGCTCCATCACACGTGTCCAAGTACTCCACAGCGTGGCTGGCAAGAAAGGGTATAAAAGAAGGAAATCTAATGACATGGCCTCCTTGTTCACCTGATCTGAACCCCATTGAGAACCTGTGGTCCATCATCAAATGTGAGATTTACAAGGAGGGAAAACAGTACACCTCTCTGAACAGTGTCTGGGAGGCTGTGGTTGCTGCTGCACGCAATGTTGATGGTGAACAGATCAAAACACTGACAGAATCCATGGATGGCAGGCTTTTGAGTGTCCTTGCAAAGAAAGGTGGCTATATTGGTCACTGATTTGTTTTTGTTTTGTTTTTGAATGTCAGAAATGTATATTTGTGAATGTTGAGATGTTATATTGGTTTCACTGGTAATAATAAATAATTGAAATGGGTATATATTTTTTTTTTGTTAAGTTGCCTAATAATTATGCACAGTAATAGTCACCTGCACACACAGATATCCCCCTAACATAGCTAAAACTAAAAACAAACTAAAAACTACTTCCAAAAATATTCAGCTTTGATATTAATGAGTTTTTTGGGTTCATTGAGAACATGGTTGTTGTTCAATAATAAAATTAATCCTCAAAAATACAACTTGCCTAATAATTCTGCACTCCCTGTAATTGGCACAGTCATGTACTTGTTTGTCGTCAGTAACTGGATGCGCAAAGAATGTTGCTGGATTAACTGTATGCCATCTAGCCACCTGCAAGGATGGTAATGAAAATATTACTTCGTACCCAGATACTCTCTGAGTATCTGGGCCCCCCTACATGCCACTATGCCCAATGACCATGCCCAGGGGACAATGGCCATTGGGCAAGGGGGCATGACTCCTGTCTTTGCTTAGACAGAAGTCATGTCAATGGGGATTGTGCGTCAAAACAAAATGGCGCAAGTCCGGTTTGAGGCTTGATTTTAGCCTCAGAGCTGACTTGCACCATTTTTTGACGCACAACCCCCATTTTCCCATACGCTGGCGCTGCCTGGTGTGAGTAATTTTTTTTTACTCAGACCAGTCCGCAGCGCCGGCTAACACCATTCCATAAATAAGGCGCCCGCATGGTGCGTTAGAATGGCGTTAGCCGGCGGTGAAATGTTTGACGCACAACTGCGTTGGCGCAGTTGTGCGTCAAAAAGTATAAATAAGTGTTGAAAGAAGAGTGGCCAGGGCTTCAAATGTATATAAACCATTATATTGGCACTCTGCCAAAACCCCGACGCGCACAGCACTGGTTTATTCGCTCCACAAATACTTGAGGCTTATCATGGCCATCATTTACCTATACTATTTGATTTCTCCCGAGGACTCATGACTACCAGCAGCTTGATCTATGTACCTTTCGTGTTTACATATAGGGGGTCATTCTGACCCCCGCCGGTATCCGCCGGCCTGGCTGGGACTGCCAGAAGACCGTCCCGCGGTCAGAAGACCGCGGCGGTCATTCTGGGTTTCCCACTGGGCTGGCGGGCGACCGCCAAAAGGCCGCCCGCCAGCCCAGTGGGAAACACCCTTCCACGAGGAAGCCGGCTCCGAATGGAGCCGGCGGAGTGGAAGGTGTGCGACGGGTGCCATTTCAGTGTCTGCAAAGCAGACACTGAAATTCAAAGTGGGGCCCTCTTACGGGGGCCCCTGCAGTGCCCATGCCATTGGCATGGGCACTGCAGGGGCCCCCAGGGGCCCCACGACACCCCTCACCGCCATCCTGTTCCTGGCGGTCGGAACCGCCAGGAACAGGATGGCGGTGAGGGGGTCGGAATCCCCCATGGCGGCGCAGCAAGCTGCGCCGCCATGGGGGATTCCCAGGGCAGCGGAAAACCGGCGGGACACCGCCGGTTTTCCTGTTCTGACCGCGGCCAAACCGCCGCGGTCAGAATGCCCTGCGGAGCACCGCCAGCCTGTTGGCGGTGCTCCCGCCGACCCAAGGACTGCCGGGGTCGGAATGACCCCCATAATGTTTTATATACATCTGAAGCCTTGACAAAGTCTTGAAGACGAAACACGTGTTGGCTGTTTTGCTGTATGCACTTATTGTTACATTCGAACATCCTATTGTAACTTTGACCATTTATCATCATCTGGCTGCTCTGGACACATGGTCATTTTGTACAACGCAGTCTTTTGATTGAGATTTCTACTTTCTACCTGCACTTATAATAAATATCTACACATCATCTTCCAAGAACGAACTTTCTACTTATTCTTGAACATTATCAGGATTCATGCTATTGGTGTGCCCTGGCCACTCTTCTTTCAATATTTAGGCAACCACCCACTCTTCAGTGTGTGGCCCTCCGACACCTGTGGTGGCAGGTGTTAGCGCTAGCCTGGCACCCAACACCATATTGTTGAAATTTTATGACTTCGCTCGGATTTCACTATTGACATACGCTTTGCAGATGTGCAAGCACTCTCTGGCATCCGCTACCTTCTTCGCCTGACATGGCCATAAGTGTGTCTTCCAGGAGCTGTCTCCTAGGTTATCCTCCAATACACATAGGGGGTCATTACAACCCTGGCGGACGGTGTTAAAGCGGCGGTAAGACTGCAAACAGGCCGGCGGAATTTTTTTGGGAATTACGACCGTGGCGGAAACCGCCAACAAAGACAGCCACTTTAACACTTCGACCGCCACGGCGGTACAGACAAACAGTGCGGCGGTCACCGCCAACAGACAGGCGGGAGACAAAGCACCGCCCACAGTATCACAACCTACCAATCCACCATCTTTTCCGGGGCGGATTCACCGTGGATAAAAACACGGTGGAAACAGCCATTTCAATGGGAAAACGCTCACCTCTACACACTCCACGAGGAAGGAGGACACCATGGAACCGGAACTCCAAATACTCCCTGCGATAGTCTTCCTGCTCCTGTTCGATCATCATCAACGCCGGCGCTGAAGACATCGGTGAGTACTGCACCTACGACATAGGGGACGGGGAGGAAAAAGTCAGGGACACACACACGCAACACCCCCACCCCCACCCCGACCCTCACCCACTACAACACACACACCAATGCATATCCAAACATTACAGTAACAACCCCCAAACCCCACGGAAAAATGCAAAGACAAAAGGAAATGAGTGCAACCATTGTAATATGTCAAAAGTACAGTAAGCAAATATATACACATATCATTTCACATTCAACAAAATATACATCACGATTAGTAGTGCAGGTAATGCACCATTCAATGTCCGTGGACCACTGGGCCCAAAATGCATGGGCGAGGCCCACACACGATACCTGAGCAAAACGGAGAGAACACTGCTGGGGCATCAGATCGAAATACAACAGGCACCTCAGGGGGAAGGGAAGGGGGGGGCACCTCAGTCGGATGACTGCACCACGCCAGATCCACGAAGGGGCTCAATGCCCATTGATGTATCATATGGAGTGCAAAGCCACAGTCTCTCAAGTCTCTACAGTGGGTGGGTTGCCCACTGTTCAATCCTGGGGAGTGCAAAGCCACAGTCTCTCAAGTCTATACAGTAGGTGGGTTGCCCACTGTTCAATCCTGGGGAGTGCAAAGCCACAGTCTCTCAAGTCTCTACAGTGGGTGGGTGCCCACTGTTCAATCCTGGGGAGTGCAAAGCCACAGTCTCTCAAGTGGATACCTTTCTCCACTGGTTCTGGAGGGGGACTGGTGCCCAGAGTGCTTCATCCTGCCAAGGACAGACAGAGTGGATGCATGTCTCCACTGGTTCTGGAGGGGGACTGGTGCCCAGAGTGCTTCATCCTGCCAAGGACAGACGGAGTGGATGCATGTCTCCACTGGTTCTGGAGGGGGACTGGTTCCCAGAGTGGTTCATCCTGCCAAGGACAGACGGAGTGGATGCATGTCTCCACTGGTTCTGGAGGGGGACTGGTGCCCAGAGTGCATCACTCTCACTGTGGCGGTCCCAGTTCCGTCACTGCCCCTGCCGCACATGGGCTAGCGGTGCTTGAGTTGGCGGTGCTTGCCCTGTTCAGCGGTACTTGCCCTGTTCAGCGGTGCTTGACTTTGTTGTCTCTGACCTGTTCAGCGGTGCTTGCCAGGGCGGTCTTTGCCCTGTTCAGCGTTGCTTGCCATGGCGGTCTTTGCCCTGTTCAGCGGTGCTTGCCATGGCGGTCTTTGCCCTGTTCAGCGGTGCTTGCCCTGTTCAGCGGTACTTGACTTTGCTGTCTCTGACCTGTTCAGCGGGGCTTGCCATGGCGGTCTTTTCCCTGTTCAGCGTTGCTTGCCATGGCGGTCTTTGCCCTGTTCAGCGGTGCTTGACTTTGCTGTCTCTTACCTGTTCAGCGGTGATTGCCATGGCGGTCTTTGCCCTGTTCAGCGGTGCTTGACTTTGCTGTCTCTGACCTGTTCAGCGGTGCTTGCCATGGCGGTCTTTGCCCTGTTCAGCGGTGCTTGCCATGGCGGTCTTTGCCCTGTTCAGCGGTGCTTGCCCTGTTCAGCGGTGCTTGACTTTGCTGTCTCTGACCTGTTCAGCGGTGCTTGCCATGGCGGTTTTTGCCCTGTTCAGCGGTGCTTGCCATGGCGGTCTTTGCCCTGTTCAGCAGTGCTTGCCATGGCGGTCTTTGCCCTGTTCAGCGGTGCTTGCCCTGTTCAGCGGTGCTTGACTTTGCTGTCTCTGACCTGTGCAGTGGTGTTTGCCATGGCGGCCCCTCATTGCCCAGCGGGGCTGTGGCTGCTGGGGCCCTCCTGAGCACTGATTCTGGCGGTGGCCTCCTGGCCACTGACGATGGGACTGCCCTCCTTGGCACTGACTCTGGCGGTGGCCTCCTGGCCACTGACGATGGGACTGCCCTCCTGGGCACTGACTCTGGCGGTGGCCTCCTGGCCAGTGACGACTGACGATGGGACTGCCCTCCTGGGCACTGACTCTGGCGGTGGCCTCCTGGCCACTGACGATGGGGCTGGCGGTAGCCTCCTGGGCAGCGGGGATGATGGCGGGCTTCTCCGTCGTGCTGCTCTTCCCAGACTTTGGCGATTTCTTCTGCCCCTTCCCCACCTTGGGAGGAGTCACAGCTGAGTGGACACTCCCCCCAGGACCCTTGTGAGTGGCTTTGCTGGCTAGAGTCTTCCCTCTCTCCCGCCGGGCACTGTCCAACTTCTGGTGCTTCACAGGGGGGGGACTGGCTGTGCTCTGGCTTCGTGTCACACTGGCTGCCCTGGTGCCCGGTGCACTCCACATACCTCTAACAGGCACCACTGGTACCTGCGATGTTTTGGCTGAGGTGCTAGTACGGGACCTATGGATTGGAGGGGGGGGGTGGTGGGAAAGAGGTCAAGGTTGCTCAGGAAAAGTTGCTTACGAACACTGGGATGGGTAGCTGGAGGGGGTCTGGAAGTGGAGGAAGAGGAGGTGGTTGTAGGTGGTGTAACTTTTGTTGATTTGGGTGCAGGTGCATGCGCTGGAGGCTGTCGTGAGGTGGATGGATGTTGGGTGGGTGTGTGCCCGCGTTTGTATACTTTGGGAGGGGGCGTCACAGACACGCTGGGAGAGGACACAGGGGACGTGTAAATGGTAGTGGGGATGGTGAGTGCAGGTGAGCGGGGTGTGGTGGTGGGTGTGCTGGTGCGGGACCGAGTGGCTGTAGTGGTGGTGCATGCAGGTGAGAGTGTAGACAACACTGGGAGGAAGGAGGGAAACGACAACGAGGGGGACACAGTGGAGGCAGTGGATGTTGCTGTGTCTGTATGTGTGTGATGCTTGCATGAGTGCCTGTGGGATGTGTGGTGCTTATGTTTGCCTGAGCTTCCCTTGTGTGTTGAGGTGTGTGCAGGCTGGTCTGATTGTGTGCTTGGGATAGGCAGAGGTACAGGGGATTGGGTCTGGGTGGAGGAAGTTGGAGGGGGGAGGCTAGAGACAGGGACAATTGCTGCCATCAGTGCTGAGGCCAGAGATTGCAGGGTTCGATGAAGGGCAGCCTGACCAGAATGAATGCCCTCCAGGAATGCATTTGTGTGTTGCAATTCCCTTTCTACACCCTGGATGGCATTCAAAATGGTAGACTGCCCAACAGTGAGTGACCTGAGGAGGTCAATGGCCTCCTCACTGAGGGCAGCAGAGGTGACAGGGGCAGGGGCTGAGGTGCCTGGGGCGAAGGTGATGCCCACCCTCCTGGGTGAGCGGCACGGGGTGAAGGCTAAGGGGCTGCTGGGAGGGGGTGCTGGAAGGGGGGGGTGGCGGATGTACCTGTAGAAGTGGGGGGCACAGATTTTGCCGCCACCACAAGGGAGCTCCCATCGGAGGACGAGTCCGTGTCGCTGGTTGCTGATCCTGTGACTGGTGTATTCCTAGTCCGTGGTGTGGCCATGTGGGATGCAGCTCCCTCGTTGTCCCATGCCACTGTACCTCCGCCTGATGATGCTGATGCACACAAGAACAGGGAGAGCACAAAAAGGGGGGTGGGGCGGTGACAGAAGAAAGACAGGTTGAGTGCATGACTTACCGCTACCGTTGGCAGACAATACAGACACAGCAACCCCCTGCACTACGCCGCGCTGTTGGGCTCTACTGATACAGTTCCTGGGATATGGCCTACATGGCTATGGTCAACATCTGCACACATAGATGACACAGGGGCATGTATACCTGTACTTGGCACTCTACAGAGGTGGGGTGGAGTGCCACATGGCCTGCATTATGGAGGGGCCTAGCCTACAGAACTCGCCCTGGCCTTGGAAAACCCACAGCCCTCCTCCCCCACCCAGACACCTTCACTGCCTGTAAAGTCAGCTGAGTGAGAGTGTACTCACCCCCTTGTGTCTGCTGTGATGCCCTCAACCGCCCATCCAACTCAGGGTAGGCCACCGCCAGGATCCAGAACATCAGGGGGGTCATGGTGCGACGGGCACCCCTCCCACATTGGGAGGCCATCCCCAGCTGAGCCTCTGCCGTCTTCTTTCTCCAGCGGCGAATGTCCTCCCATCTTTTCCGGCAGTGGGTCCTCCGTCTGTGGTGGACCCCCAGGTTACCGACGTCCTTGGCGATGGCACGCCAAATAGCCTTATTCTGGTGGGCGCTGACCTACATGACATGTACAGGGGAAGAAGAGAAGTCATTACCAACTGCACCATCAAAGTGAGTGGCCCATATCCCTACCCTTGCAATGTGGCACATGCATTCACAGTCCTTCATGCACGCAAAACTCTGCCCCCTTCCTTCTTACAACCAGCCCTCTCCACCCAGGTATAGCCCATACAACTTGCTCCCTGTGTACTCACCTGTTGGTCTGGAGGACCATAGAGTAGCGTATACTGGGGAAGGACCCCGTCCACGAGCTTCTCCAACTCCTGTGCAGTGAAGGCAGGGGCCCTTTCCCCAGACACACGAGCCATTGTCTCTTCCAGACCGAGGTCACAGCAGAACATGCAGTGTAGGTGCTCTCCTGTCGAAGATCATGTATCGAGTGATTGAACAGATAGAAAATGGCGGTGACGTCTGCGGCGGTGACGTCCGCGGCGGTGCATATCATTACCGCCGGCGCACTTCGTCATTGGCTCCTGGGACCCATAGGGTCCAATGTTAACCAATGCAGCATTGCGCAGCGGTCTTCGACCGCCTACCGCGACGGTGTACAACGCCAGCGCAGTTACCTCACATCCCATTGTCCCAGTAGAGGTCAGGCAGCCGCCATTTCAGGGGCCCACATGGCTTCATTTTCAACTGCATCACACATACCTAAGCCTGGACTCAACACACAGACTACTTTTTTTATTATGTTTTGTGTTCTGTGTAGACTGTGGGTACATACCTCTGAGTTGCTTGACTCTGTGGTCGCTGTTGTCCTTCCTAGGCACCGTCAGCTGGGACATGTGAGGAGATGGCGGAATCCTCCGGTGTATCGACCGCTGGTGGACCTGTTGACAATGGAGGAGCGACATTTAATCATCACCTACAGGTTTGACCGTGCCACAATCCAGGAACTGTGTACCCAGTTGGAGCCTGACTTGATGTCAGCTCTCCGCCATCCCACAGGGATACCCCCTCAAGTGCAGGTGGTGTCAGTGCTCCATTTCCTTGCAAGTGGGTCTTTTCAAACAACAGTGGCCATGGCATCAGGGATGTCCCAGCCTATGTTTTCAAACGTGTTGTCCAGAGTGTTGTCTTCTCTGCTGAAACACATGAGGAGCTACATCGTTTTCCCTCAGGTGGAGGATTTGGCTACAGTTAAAGGTGACTTCTATGCCCTTGGACATATCCCCAACATCATAGGTGCCATTGATGGGACCCATGTGGCTTTGGTCCCCCCCACAGGATTGAATAGGTGTACAGGAACTGGAAGAGTTATCATTCTATGAATGTACAGATGGTATGTTTGGCAGACCAGTACATCTCCCAGGTAAATGCTATGTTCCCTGGCTCAGTGCATGACGCCTACATCCTGCAGAATAGCATCATCCCTTTGTGATGGGTCAACTCCAGAGGCACCGGGTGTGGCTATTAGGGGACTCTGGATACCCCAACCTGTCATGGCTACTGACCCAAGTGAGGAATCCCAGGACCAGGGCAGAGGAACGCTACAATGAGGCCCATGGGCGGACTAGGAGGGTGATCGAACGCACCTTCGGCCTCCTGAAGGCCAGGTTCAGGTGCCTCCATATGACAGATGGTTCCCTATTCTACTCACCAAGGAAGGTGTGCCATATCATCATCGCCTGCTGTATGCTACACAATCTTGCTTTGCGACGCCAGGTGCCTTTTCTGCAGGAGGATGGTCCAGATGACGGTGTTGTAGCAGCTGTGGAGCCTGTGGACAGTGATGAGGAGGAAGCAGAGGAAGAAGACATTGACAACAGGGACTCAGACATCCAGCAATATTTCTAGTGACACACAGGTGAGAACACATTCTTGCCTACTACAAGTACTTTCACACTTCTACCTCTATCCTGTCTGTCAATTTCAAGCAGTATTTGGTAACTGAGTTGTACATTTCCATTACGGTTTCACAGGTGTGGTTACCAACGTGTGTCATCTGCTTACATTCTTCATGGACTTGTGATGTGTGACATAGGTATGTTGACATTACATTTGAGAAAGGATTTTGTCACTGTCATAGCTAATACACATTTTCGAAATCACAGACTGACTCCAGATTGTTTTTTGCTTCAAGGGTGTTTATTGAAGTGCTAAATATTGAAGGGGGTGGTAAAATGGTGAGGGGTGATGGTGGAGGAATGTCCATGGCAAAGTCCAGTCTATTAGTCTCACAGGTGCATTGCCCATATGGGCATAGGAAGTGGAGCTGGGGCAGTTCCAATATGGACAGGGTTACAAAGTGGGACAGTGGGATGACAATCAGGGTGGTCTCATTTCTTGGCGGGAGTCTTGCCATCGTGCTCTGTCCTGTTCCTGGATCTCAGGGACCGCTTGCGGGGTGGTTCTCCGTCTGCAGGGGGTGGGGTGCTGGTGTGGTGGTCCTGTGGCGGGGCGTCCTGTCCACTAGCGCCGGCGGAGGTGGTGGGCAGTTCATCGTCCATGCTAGTGTCAGGGGCCCCTTGGAGTGCCACGTGTCCCTCATGGTGTTCAGTATGTCCTTCAGCGCCCCTACGATGGTGCCCAGGGTGGAGCTGATGGTTCTGAGTTCCTCCCTGAACCCAAAATACGGTTCCTCCTGCATGCGCTGGGTCTCCTGAAACTTGGCCAGGACCGTAGCCATCGTCTCCTGGGAGTGGTGGTATGCTCCCATGATGGAGGAGAGGGCCTCGTGGACAGTGGGTTCCCTTGGCCTGTCCACCCTCTGTCGCACAGCAGCCCTCCCAGTTCCCCTGTGTTCCTGTGCCTCCGTCCCCTGGACCGTGTGCCCACTACCACTGCCCCCAGGTCCCTGTTGTTGTTGGGGTGGTGGGTTATCCTGGGTTCCCTGTAGTGGTGGACACACAGCTGATTGACGTGTCCTGGGTACGGAGGTATGGGCCCGCTGGGTGGGTGCTGTGCTGGTGTTACCAGAGGGTGGAAAGTCTGTGGTGGGCTGTGCCTGTGCGAGGGAACCGACTGTCCTGAGGCCCACGATGGTCCGGCATGGTCATCTGGATCCAGTTGGCCAGAGCTGCTGTCATCACTGTGGGCCTCTTCTGTGGGTGGGGTAGAGATGTCTGGACCCTCCTGTCTGGTGACGTTGGGTAGTGGTCCTGCAGGGGTGTAAAAGCATGATTATTGCATCTGTGTGTGTCATAGTGTGCAATGGGTGGGTGACCGTGTACCCCAGTTCTAGCATTCTAGTGTGGGAGCTTGTGTGATGACTGTTGGGGGGGTGTTATGGGTATGTGCAGTGGGCATGCTTTAGTGAGGGGTGTCCATGCTTTGTTGTGTCATGCAGGGCTTGGTGTTGGGATGTGTGGTTTGTGTAATTAGTACATTAGTGAGGAGTTGGAGTGATAGGGGAGGGGGTGAGGGTGGGGTCTGTGATAGCATGCAGGTAGGGTGGGGGATATGATAGTTAAGATTTGACTTACCATAGTCCATTCCTCCACCGACTCCTCCGAGGCCCTCAGGATGCATAATGGTCAAGACCTGCTCCTCCCATGTTGTTAGTTGTGGGGGAGGAGGTGGGGGTCTGCCGCCAGTCCGCTGTACCGCGATGTTGTGCCTGGAGACCACGGAACGCACCTTCCCCCGTAGGTCGTTCCACCTCTTCCTGATGTCCTCCCGATTTCTTGGGTGCTGTCCCACTGCGTTGACCCTGTCGACTATTCTTCGCCATAGCTCCATCTTCCTAGCTATGGAGGTGTGCTGCACCTGTGACCCAAATAGCTGTGGCTCTACCCGTATGATTTCCTCCACCATGACCCTGAGCTCCTCCTCGGAGAACCTGGGGTGTCTTTGTCGTGCCATGGGGTGGTGTAGGTGATGTGTGGGGTGGTGTATGTGGTGATGAGTGTGGTGATGTGTAGTGGTGTGTGGTGTGTTGTGCGTGGATGTTGTGTGGGTGATGGTGTTGTGTGTCTCTGTATGGTGGGGTTGTCTATGCTGTGCAGTCTCTCTGGCCTTCGTCAATAATTGTGGTCGTAGGGGTTTGTGGGTGATGTGGGTGTGTGTTTTATATTGTGTTGGGTGTGTGGGAGTGGTGTTTGTATGTGTATCAGGTGTGTGTATTTGGAATTGTCCAATGTGGCGGTGTTTTGGAGATGTGTGTGTATTTTGAGCGCAGCGGTGTGTACCGCCAATGGAATACCGCGTTTGAAAGACCGCCGCGTGGATTCGTGGGTCGTGATAGCATGGGCGTGTTTCTGTTGGCGTGACGGTGGAGGATTTGTTTTCGCCAGTTTATCACTGACCTTTGGTGTGGCGGACTTGTGTGGGTGTCTAAATTTCATCGGATTCCAAGATGTGGGTCATAATAGCTGTGGCGGAATTCCGCGGCCACGGCGGTGTATTGGCGGTCTTCTGCACGGCAATAAGCGGCTTTTACCACCAATGTTGTAATGACCCCATAGTGTGTCTTCCAGGAGCTCTCTCCTAGGTTATCTTCTAATGCACATAGGCCCTTATTAGAACCCTGGCGGTCGGTGATAAATCGGCGGTAATACCGCCAACAGGCCGGCGGTAAAAAAAATGGAATTATGACCATGGCAGAAACTGCTCACACAGACAGCCACTTTAACACACTGACCGCCACGGCGGTAGCACCAAGCACCACGGCGGTAACCGCCAACAGTCAGGCGGAAGACAATGTACCACCCACACTATTACAACAGGCCTATCCGCCGCCTTTTCTGGGGCGGTACCAACGACATTAAAAGCACGGCGGAAACAGTGCACAGAAGAGATACAACTTACCCCTGGAGACTTAAGAAAGAACCACGCAGCCATGGAGCCAGAGTTGCAGGTTTTCCCTATGCTCGTCTATCTCCTTCTTCACCATGAATACCAACGCCGGCAAAGATGACCACAGTGAGTACTGCCGCCTAGCACATGTGGGGGGGGGGAAGAGAGCGACACACACACGCAACACCCCCACCCCCAACACCATACACCCAACCAGATGCAGTAACATTACAAATCCACCTGTACCCCTCAGGAATAATGCAAGGACAAAAGGAATTGACTAAAGTGAGTGTAATAAGATAAAATACTAGAAATACGCCCTTCAAAATCAAAACAGTATATACATATATAAAAATGGAGGGACACTGCCCAGTCCACAATGTCCGTGTGCACCTCAGCTGGAGGTCCTGGAGGGGGCAACATGCCCTGTGCGATGTCTTGGGGAGTGTAAAGCCACAGTCTCTCAAGTGGGTGGTCAGCCCACTGCTTGGTCCTGGGGAGTGCAAGGCCATAGTCTCTCAAGTGGGTGGTCTGCCCACTGCTTAGTCCTGGGGAGTGCAAGGCCACAGTCTCTCAATTGGGTGGTCTGCCAACTGCTTGGTCCTGGGGAGTGCAAGGCCAGAGTCTCTCAAGTGGGTGGTCTGCCCACTGCTTGGTCCTGGGGAGTGCAAGGCCACAGACTCTTAAGTGGATGGCTTCTCCACTGGTTCTGGAGGGAGCTTTGTGCCCAGTGTGCTTTATCCTGGCAAGGAGGGGGTGAGTGGATGCCTTCTTCCTCTGGTTCTGGTGGGGGCTTTGTGCGCTGTGTGCTTCATCCTGGCAAGGAGGGGGTGAGTGGACGCCTTCTTCCACTGGTTCTGGAGGAGGCTTTGTGCCCAGTGTGCTTCATCCTGGCAAGGAGGGGGTGGGTGGATGCCTTCTTTCACTGGTTCTGGACGGGGCTTTGTGCCCAGTGTGCTTCTTCCTGGCAAGGAGGGGGTGAGTGGATGCCTTCTTCTACTGGTTCAGAGGGGGCTTTGTGCCCAGTGTGCTTCATCCTGGCAAGGAGGGGGTGAGTGGATGCCTTCTTCCACTGGTTCTGGAGGGGGCTTTGTGCCTTGTGATGCAGCACATGGGGAATGCAAGGTCACAGTCTCTCACCTGGGTGTCACACCTACAGGATTTGCAAGGGCCAGGACGTACTACAGTCCATGGAGGCAAGATTACACACTGCCTGCCGGTGGTGATGGCTGCTCAGTGGTGGCAGTGGCAGGGCTGGTGTCGGGGATGCCAGTGGTGGGGGGAGTCTCCAGCCCGTCCCCTGCAGCCACGGACGGCTGCCCACTGGGGCTGCTGCTGCTGGCACTGCTGCAGGCAGTGATGCTGGTGGAGGTGCTGGTGGCGGTGCTGGTGTCAGGATTTCCCGTCGTGGGGGGAGGCTCCAGCACGTCCCCTGCAGCCTTGGACAGCTGCCCACTGGGGCTGCTGCTGCTGGCACTGCTGCAGGCAGTGATGCTGGTGGCAGTGCTGCTGGCGGTGCTGGTGACGTTGCTGGTGGTGGTGCTGGTGTCGGGAATGCCCGTGGTGGGGGGAGGCTCCAGCCCATCCCCTGCAGCCTCGGACGGCTGCCCACTGGGGCTGCTGCTGCTAGCACTGCTGCAGGCAGTGATGCTGGTGGTGGTGCTGCTGGCGGTGCTGGTGACGTTGCTGGTGGAGGTGCTGGTGTCGGGAATGCCTGTGGTGGGGGGAGGCTCCAGCCCATTCCCTGCAGCCTCGGACAGCTGCCCACTGGAGCTGATGCTGCTGGCACTGCTGCAGGCAGTGATGCTGTGGTGGTTCTGGTGGCGGGAATGCCCGTGGTGTGGGGAGGCTCCAGCCCTTCCCTTGCAGCCTCGGGCGGCTGCCTACTGGGGATGCTGCTGCCGGCACTTCTGCAGGAAGTGATGCTGGTGGCGCTGCTGGTGGCTGTGCTGGTGGTGGGAATGCTTGTGGTGGGGAGAGGCTCCAGCCCGTCACCTGCAGCCTCGGATGGCTGAACCGCCATGGTTGGTGGTGGGGGCTCTGATATGTCCCTGCACCAGGCCTCCTGAACTTCCTGCCTGAAGGCCTCTTGTCCTTGCCCTTCACAGCTGGTGGTGCCTCCTTGACGTTGCCCTTCACAGCTGGTGGTGCCTCCTTGTCCTTGCCATTCACAGCTGGTGGTGCCTCCTTGTCTTTCCCTTTGGCAGCTGGTGCAGGCACACTGTCAGTAGTTATGGCTGGATCCCTGGAGCCTCTCCCACCTGCAGAAGCTGCCAACACTACTGTGGCTGTGGACTGGGTGGCTTAGGTGCTAGCCTGGGTTCTGACCACCCTGGCCTGAGGTTAAGGATGGGGGTAGGGGTAGGAAAGAGGTCAACTGCTGAGAGGAAAAGCTTCTTATGGACACTGGGTTTGGGAGTGGAGGAAGAGGGAGTGGTTGTAGGAAGTGTCAGTCTGCTGTGTTTGGGTGCAGGTGCATGTGCTGGATGCTGTTGTGAGGTGGATGGCTGTTGGGTGTCTGTGTGCTTGCGTTTGTGTACTTTGGGAGGAGGGGGCACAGGCACAGTGGGAGAGAACACAGGGGACGTGTGCAAGGATGTGGGGGTGGTGACTGCCAGTGAGGGGTGTGTAGTGATAGGCGTGATGGAGGTAGTGGATGAGGATGTAGTGCATGCAGGTGTGAGTGGAGACGCTACTGGGAGGGTGGTGGACGAGGAGGAGGAGGGGGACACTGTGGAGGCAATGGATGTTGGTGTGTCTGATTCTGGATGTTGTTTGTCTGAGTGCCTGTGGGATGATGTGTGGTGCTTGTGTTTGCCTGAGCCACTCCTGTGTGTTGTCTTGGGTGCATGCTGGTCTGAATGTGTGCTTGGGATAGGTTGGGGTTCAGGGGAATGGGACTGGGTAGAGGAAGTGGGAGGGGGGATGCTAGAGACAGGGATAATGGCTGCTATCAGGGAGGAGGCCAGAGCCTGGATTGATCTCTGTTGGGCTGCCATGCCAGAGTGAATGCCCACCAGGAATGCATTTGTTTGTTGCAAATGGCCTGCCATCCCCTGGCATTCACTATGGTTGACTGCCCAACAGAGATGCATCGCCCAACAGAGATCACTCAGGGCAGCAGGGCTAACTGGGGCAGAGCCTGAGGTGCCTGGGGCGAAGGAGATGCCCACCTTCCTGGGTGAATAGGCACGGGAAACTCGCTGAGGGGCTGGTGGGAGGGCGGTGCTGTTATATGGGACGGCGGCTGTTCCTATAGTTGGGGTGGGCACAGAGGTGTCCGCCACCAGCAGGGAGCTTCCATTGGAGGAGGTATCACTGTCAAAACTGTCCCTTCCTGTCCCCGCCGTGGTGCTCCCCTCGCCCTCCGTCCCACCGGTGCCCTCACCGTCGGTGGATACGGCTTCCTGGGCCATGTGGGATACAGCTCCCTCTGACGCTGGTGCCTCTGCTCCTCTGCCAGATGATGCTAATGCACACAAGGACAGGGTAACAAAACAAAAAGTGGGGGCTGAAACAAAGGATACACTTTGTCAATGGCTGCCCCAACACCACCGGTGGCATACACAGCACACTCACACAGGGAGTAGGCCTACGCACTATGAAATGCATTACAAGTAACAATGCTAGTCACCAGCCCTAGTACAGGCATACCTAAGGCCAATAGCAGCATACCTGAGACCCACAGACCCCTGCCCAGTAGTGGAGGCCTAATAGCTTGGTTGGAGGACTTTCACATCAGAACCCTGCCCAACATGGGACCTACCATGCAATGTCCTGCCTGGCTTAGGGGCACCCACAGGCCCACATCCCCCAACTGGAGACCACCCCACCACACGGTTTGCAGATTGGAAAACTGTACTTACCCCCTTGTGGCTGCTGTGATGGCCTCAAGCACCCATCCAGCTCCGGATAGGCCACCGCCAGTATGCGGAACATCAGGGGATCAGGGTTCGACAGGGACCCCTTCTTTGTTGGGAGGCGACATAGAAAAAGGTATCAGCCATACCGTCCGGCATCTTACACTCATGGCCCACCATATCTCTCACATCCCCTTACGTACAGACATTGCCCCCCATACATGCAGCACGCTGGCCAGGACCCTTCCACCCCTCCCCCTTACACGAGGCCCTCACACACAGCACACCATGCATTCATGCCCCATGCATCGTGCTCACAGTGTACTTACCTGTTGGCCTGGAGGCCCATACAGCTTTCGGTACCGGGGTAGGACCCCATCCACCAGACACTCCAACTCCGCAGTGGTGAAGGCAGGGGCCCTTTCCCCAGTGACTCGAGCCATGGTTGGTTCCAGACCCAGGTCACAGCAGCACTTGCAGTGTAGGTCCTCTCCTGTTGAAGGTTAGGTAGCAAGTGAGAAAACAGATAGAAAATGGCGGTCACGTGCGTACTGTCACCGTAGGCGTACATCACCATTGACTACTGTAACCCATAGGGCCCATAGACAACCAATGAGGAGTTGCACAGCAGTACTTGACAGCTTCCCGCAATGGCGCACAACGTCAGCGGCATTACCTCATTCCCACCTGTCCATCCACACAGGACAGGTGGACGCCATTTCAGGGGGGGCAGGCCATGGCACCTAATGGCATCTCAGTACAGATAGGCACCATTTGGGCCTATCCAACAACATGCTGTTTCATTCACAACATGCAATGCAGTGTACAGTTTGGAAATGTGGAATACTGACCAGATGCTCATCGTTTTGCCCCGAGATTGCAACCGCTGCGGATAAATAGGAGATGGAGACATCCCTCTGTGTACAGACCCCTGGTGGACTTGGCAACAATGGAGGCCAGGTACATTATCCTCGCTTACAGACTTGACAGTGCCACAATCCAAGAGCTGTGTGCCCAATTGGAGCCAGACCTGATATCTGCTATTCGTCACCCCACTGGGATCCCCCCTCTTGTGCAGGTGCTATCTGTGCTCCATTTCTTGGCAACTGGTTCTTTTCAAGTGACAGTGGGCTTGGCAGCAGGAATGTCACAACCAATGTTCTCAGTAGTGCTAACAAGAGTGTTGTCTGCCCTGATGAAACACATGCACTGCTACATTGTTTTCCCACAGGTGGAGGATTTGGCCACAGTGAAAGCTGACTTCTATGCAACGGGACATATCCCCAACATTATTGGGGCAATTGATGGTACACATATTACCTTTGAACCCCCTCCCCCCCGGAGAAATGAACAGGTGTTCAGAAATAGAAAGACCTTTCACTCGATGAATGTTCAGATAGTTTGCCTGGCGGAACAGTACATCTCCCATGTCAATTCATATTATCCTGGCTCTGTGCATGATGCCTATATCATGAGCCCATGGTTCCCACACAGTTGATGTTGGTGTTTGGGTATGGGGTTGGCCCTAAGGGTTAGTGTGTGTCTAACAGGTATACCTCCATATTTGCAGGTGACTCTGGTTACCCGAACCTCTCATGGCTACTGACCCCAGTGAGGAATCCCAGAACAAGGGAGGAGGAACGTTACAATGAGGCACATGGGCGAACAAGAAGGATTATAGAGAGGACTTTCAGCCTCCTGTAGGCCAGGTTTTGGTGCCTCCATCTAACAGGTGGTTCCTTGTGCTACTCACACAAGACGGTCTGCCAGATCATTGTGGGATGTTGTATGGTGCACAACCTTGCCTTACGTCACCAGGTGCCTGCAGAGGATGAGGCTGGAGATGGGCGTGTGGCAGCAGTGGATCCTGTGGACAGTAACGAAGAGGAGGCAGAGGATGAGGATGAGGACAACAGAATATCAATCCTACGACAGTACTTCCAGTGACACACAGGTAAGACACTGTAACTTCACCTTCCATTGACAGTTATGTGTTGGATATTCTCACTGGCAGGTTGATGTTCCCACTACTATGGCTACTTACTGTACCCGTTGGCATGTCTATTTTCATATATCTGTGCCCCACTCTGGCTCCTGGTGTGTTGACTGCATCCAACTACAGGTCATACCTATGTATACATTACTATACAGTTGAATTGCAATGTTTACAGCTTGTTAAGTGAATAGATAATTCAATAAATTGACAGACTCCATACAAGGATGTTTATTTATGTGCTAATAAGTGGAGGGGGTATTGCAATGGGCTGGGGTGGTGGTGGAGGAGAGTCCAGGGTAAAGTTCCAGTCTATTTGTAACACAGGTGCACTGTCCAAGGGGGCATAGGAAGTGGAGCAATGGCAGTTCAAGAAGGACAGGGTGACAGAGTGGGACACAGGAGTGACATTTAGGAGAGTCTTATTTCCTGGTGGGGTCTTGCCAATATTATATGGCTTCTGCCTGGATTGCAGGGACCGTTTGCGTGGTGGTTCTCCTTCTGCAGGGGGAGGGGTGCTGATGGCCTGTGGTTCCTGTGGCGGGGCCTCCTGTCCACTAGCGTCAGCGGAGGTGGAAGGCTGTTCATCGGTTTGGCTAGTGTCAGGGGCCCCGTGGTGTGCCACTGTCTCCCTCATGGTGTTGGCCATGTCTGCCAGCACCCCTGCAATGGCGACCAGGGTGGTGTGGATGTCCCTCAGATCCTCCCTGATCCCCAGGTACTGTCCCTCCTGCAGCCGCTGGGTCTCCTGCAACTTGGCCAGTATCTGGCCCATCGTCCCCTGGGAATGGTGGTATGCTCCCAGGATGTTGGTGAGTGCCTCGTGGAGAGTTGGTTCCCTGGGACTGTCCTCCCCCTGTCGCACAGCAGTCCTCCTAGCTTCCCTGTTGTCCTGTGCCTCTGTCCCTTTGACCGTGTGCCCACTGCCACTAACCCCAGGTCCCTGATTGTCCTGTGTTTGTGGGGTAGCCTGGGGTCCCTGTAGTGGTGGACACACTGCTGATTGACGTGTCCTGGGGACAGTGGTATGGGCCCGCTGGGTGGGTGCTGTGCTGGTGTTTCCTGAGAGGGGAGGCTCTGTGGTTGTCTGTGACTGTGCCTGGGTAACCGACTGTCCGGAGGTCCCTGATGGGCCAGGCTGGTCATCCTGATCCAGGTGTGCAGAACTGCTGTCTCACTGTGGGCCTCTTCTGGGGGGGAGACTGGATTTTGCTGGCACCTCCTCTCCGGTGACGTTGTGTGGGGGACCTGTGGGGATGTATATGCAGTGTTATTGTTTCTGCGTGTGCCATCTTGTGCATGGGTGTGTTGCCCTCTATGGTTGTTATTGCCCTGACAGCTTAGGCTTGTGTGAGTGGTGATTTGGTGGGCTAGGTGATTGTCTCAAGTGTGCATGCTTTTGTGATGGGTGTCCATGCAGGTCTTTGATGGGTGTCCATGCATTGGTGTTGCATGCAGGGCTTGGTTGTGGGAGGGGTGGGTTGTGATGGTGGGGTGTGTGGGAGGTGGTGGAGTGATGGGAGTGAGGGTGAGGTTGGGGGTATGTGATGGCATGTAGGTGGGGGGGGGTGAAAGTAGTAAAGATTTGACTTAGCAGAGTCCAGTCCTGCTACTCCTGCCAGGCCCTCAGGATGCCGCATTGCCAAGACTTTCTCCTCCCATTTTGTTAGTTGTGGGGGAGGAGGTTGGGGTCCATCGCCAGTCCTCTGTACTGCTATCTGGTGTCTTGCTACCACAGAATGTACCTTTCCCCGTATGTCATTCCACCTCTTCCTGATGTCATCCCTTGCCCTTGGGTGCTGCCCCACGGCGTTGACACTGTCCACAATCCTCCGCCATAGCTCCATCTTCCAGGCAATGGATGTCTGCTGCACCTGTGATCCGAATAGCAGTGGCTCTACCCGGATGATTTCCTCCACCATGACCCTTAGCTCCTCCTCTGAGAACCTGGGGTGTCTTTGTGGTGCCATGGGTGTAGTGTGTGTGGTGCGCGTGAGGGTGTGTGGGGTGATGTGTTGGGGTGTGTGCTGTAAGGTACGTGGATGGTGTATGGGTGATGGTGTTTTGTGGCACTGGTTCTGTGGGTGCTGTTGGTCTGTCTCTCTCAGTTTGCAATATTTTTTAGTCGTAAGGGGTTGTGGGTAGTGTGGGTGTGTGATTTATAGTGGTGTGGGTGTGGTGTGAATGTGTGTCAGGTGTGTGTAGTGTGACATGTCCAATGTGGTGTTGTTTTGTATGTGTGTGTGTATTTTGAGCGAGGCGGTATGTACCGCCAATGGTTTACAGCCATTGAATGTCCGCCGCGGTGATTCGCAGGTCATAATGCTGTGGGCGTAGTTCTGTTAGTGTAACGGTGTGGATTTTGGTACCGCCAATTTATCACTGACCTTTGGGCTGGCGGACTTGTGTGTGTGTCTGTATAGTGATGGATTGCTATGTGTGGGTTATAATATGGGTAGCTGTAAACCCCCACAGCGGCAGCATGTTGGAGACATGGCGGTAAGTGGGAGTTACCGCCAATGTCATAATGAGGGCCATAGTGTGTCTTCCAGGAGATGTCTCCTAGGTGATCCTCTAATACACCTAGTGTGTCTTCCAGGAGCTGTCTCCTAGGTTATCCTCCAATATAAATCTACATCATCCAGGAGCTGTCTCCTAGGTTATCCACTACCACTCACTATGGGAGTCATTATGACCCTGGCAGTCGGTGTAATAGAGGCGGTATTACCGCCAACAGGCTGGAGGTACATGCCTCCACTATTATGACACTGGCGGTTTGGCCAAAACCAAACGGCCAAGTTAACACACCGACTGCCACGGCCGTCACTAGGCTGCCCATTGCATTTTGACCCCCACCGCCGTGGTTTTCGTGGTTTCTGTACCGCCACGGAAATCATGGTGGTAGGCACTATCAGTGCCAGGGAATTCCTTCCCTGGCACTGATAGGGGTCTCCCCTGTCCCCCTCCCCAGAGTCCTACCCCACACTACCTCTCCTCCTCCCGCCTCCCACATATACACACATATATGCACATACATGCACACCCATACACACACACATGCACACATTCACCCACGCATGCATACATTCATACACACTCACAGCAACACTTACGAACATACATCCAGGCACACACCCAATCACACCAGACTACATGCATGTACACATACACCACTCATGCACACACGCATGTACGCATTCAAACACAGTCACGCACACCCCCACACATGCACACAACACCCCCCACTCCCCTCTCCTGTCAGAAAACGCAACTTACCTGCTTGCAGGGGGTCCTCCGGCAGGAGACGGGATGCGGTGCTGCTGGCAGCAGCATCGTCCGCCAGCAAAACACCGCCAGGACGTATCATGGAACATGATACGGTAGGCAGTGTTTTGCTGCCACCTTACCGCCATCCGCCGCCATGACCGTAGCTGGAATTCCACCAGCCTTACTGTCAGAGTTCGAAGCCCAACCCCTCCTCACCCTTTAGGACAGCAGCCTTTGGAACCTTGCTCATTCAGTCGAACAGACAGGTGTAATCCTCACCTGGTTTGTGTGCAATGTTCTATTCAAGCGTCACAGGTGGTGTTTCCTTCAGCCGAGGTCCTCGGACTTGTGGAGGTTGGCAGGCTCCTGGCTGGCTCGCCAAAATGTTGTTGAGTTTTTGTCAGAAATAAAGAAGTGACAAAATTCTAATAATAATTGGCTATATTTATAAGTAAATAAAATACTGCAGGGAGTACAGCACAGTTCTGTAACTGAAGCCACACTCAACTCAGCTTTTACAAACAGCGGTTTGTATAGTCTTGGTGGACGACCATCTCCTTCATAACATTCACAATTAACAAAGACTGTAATTCATTTGTAGCTACCTGACTGCTTGTTACAAAAATAAAGCTATATCAGATATAATACACATATATCTCTTCTTACATGCACAATGTCCTTCCTATACGTCTACCAGACTTTGAAGTTTTACGGTCTGTCTCCTACTCCCTGCCAGCCTTGAAACACAAGCATCTAGTGCCATGCCTCCCTTTAAGCCTGTCATGATTTACCCCTTCTCCTAACCCTGGTTTCAGAAAGTGTCTCAGACTCTCCCCTGTGTATTTGTTCTTCTAAATTATGTGTGATATGCGAGGTCGGACTGTGACTGCTTTTACCCTGCACCTGGCCTCTCTCCTCATTCTCCTTTCTGTCCCTGCATCCCCACTTGACCATTGTATCCAAATCGGGGCCTGTACTTCTCTTGTATAATATGCACTTCTGCACATTTGTTTTTCAAGTCATGTGTTGACCAGAGTATTCCCTCTGTCATTTTCTTGAGGCCTATTACAGTTTTGATACATGATATCGTTTATTTCATCATAAGCATGTGCTAATACTTAGTTTTGATGGCTGTCAGATACGTCGGCGACCCTTTTCGAGGCGCAGGTCTGCTTTTGTCCTTCTTGTGTACTTCTGGTGAACCCACTTTGCTCATCCCGCTGTGATTGACCCAGTGTCAAATCAAACAATTACATTTGCACGGTTCTAAATGCAGACACAGGATGTCCTCAAAACTAATTTTCAAGGCTCATGCCCAGAGAGGGAGTAGAAAAACAGACAGGGAAATACATAATTGAAAAATAGAAACATGTGTTAGAAAAAGAAAAAGAATATAACCCACAGAAAAGCGAATACCTCGCAGTGACCTTTAGGTGCATGCGGAAATGTCCACTCCCAGTGCAAAGCACACTTCGGTGTCCGTTGGTCAGTCTCCAGACGTCAGAGCTGCAATTCTCCACAAACTGGAACAGTAGAAGCCTAAATCAATACAGCAAATATCAGTAAGGTTCACAGTAATATTTAATTAAAAGCACCAGCATGGATGCAGGCTCCCATAGGGAATGGCCCAAGGAGCATTTTAAAAGAGTTTTTGTCCCTTCTTGATACAACCTGTCTTAGTAACTCAGCCAATTGAGCATACCGAGATGTCGAAGATTTCTTAACGTGTATCAAATCATTAATAGACTTCATTTAGCTATATATAGATTTTGACCTGTGAAATCCACATGCAAACAGAGCAGTAATTTGTCACAGACATTCATGCTTTCCTTATTTCTCAAGTCTTATGCTCAATGCGAGTTCAGCACAGATCAGCAGACCTTTATACCTACTGCAAGCTTACATTAAATCTCACAAAATGGAACCTGAAACAAGATGGTTTCTACAATTACAGTGAAAAAGACTAATATCAAGAGGATGTGCGTGTACTCACAGAATAAACAAACACACGCACCAATGCGCCTGCACAAATGCAGCATGGCCTAAAGGCTATAACTGCTGATTGTAGAACTGAGGAAGCAGGCTGAAATCCTGGCCTCCGCTCAAGATCCTGTGATTTTGGAAAATTACTTTATCTCCCAGTGTTTAAAAGAAAAAATAAGTTTAATGCAATCGAGTGTTCAGGTAAAGCTTATGCTTAAACAGATTGGTGGGAACAGGTTGGGGACCTATTCTCTTTTGCACTCTACAGGGAATGGATTCGAAATGGTGTGCTAGGACCCTCAGCCTTTGGCATATAGCTGTTGAGATTAGTTATCTGGTGACATGTGCGGCCACCTTCTCCGAGGACCAAATCAAGCGAGCCTACTTACCTACCACTTCTATCTTCCCAAGCATTCAATCTGCCTTCGTATGTGTGTCATCAGGATACAGACTCAGTTTGGTCTGTCTAAGGTGTGGTGTGAGACAGGCACTCCTTGAGGAAACTAACTCTAAGGACCTCTGGCTGGTCCAGTGCTCAGCCTCCAGCTTTTAGAGGTTGCTGTAGTCTGTCCCGCCCTTTGAGGGCTTCTCCAGGTTCAGTTCAGGGCCCCCATGTGAGAACTGTAGGAGTTCTGCAACACATGCACTCACCCTTCACTACTGAGTCAATCATCCTTTGTCAAGCTTGGCACAGATCATGCAGGAAACGTTGGCATAGAACAAACAACTTGGAACATGGCGTACATCCAGTTGTCGTAATGAATGTTCTGGTTTTATGGAGCCTGGTCATTTCATTTATCTAATAAGTGCCAAATGCTTCACCCAGAAGCTAAATAGTGTTGTTAGTCATCAGGGAAGAACAAGAGAAGAAATTTAGAGTAGCCAAGATAACAAGGCTTACTAGCTATAGCAGGATGGACAAACATTTAATGAGACACCATGCAATTTGTTCAGTCTAGTTTGATGGTGCAGGTAATTACAACCAGGTGTAAGGAAAGAGCATTGCAGTGATGGATATGGAAAATGTACAACCTGTTGCATGATGGTAGCCATATTTGAATTGGCATGTTTCCACAAAGAATTAGTCCTTCTTCTCTATTGCTGGCTGCTTTTCTGGTAGGATACCATACAAGGGCAGGAGTTCTGTCATGTTATCCAGGACCAGGTGCCGGGGACAGAAGTTCACCCCAGTAGTAGTTGTCATTCTGTTGCTGCTCATGGAAACAGACACCTAGGCATGCCGAGGAAATCTCCTGCTTGTCGCTCCCTTGTGCTAAGGGATAGCTAGCATCTCACATTTATGCAGTACCATGTCCCACTGTCACCAATGCATCCAAAAAAAGAAAGAGAGAATTTACTGCTATAGACAATGTGCGCTTGGGCCCTGGCTGCTGACTGCAGCTTCCTGTTAAAATCAATGTAACCTACATTAAATGGGTTGCAGACAGTGTCATATTAATCCCTGTGGAGGCCACTAGGCAGTTGAAATTTTACACCTCCCATCGCAAATTATCTCCTAATACATTTATAATTTTACCAGCCAACAATTGCGGGTGCCGACATTCTGAGTCTACAAAAGAGCAACAACAAACAAATTTACGCTTTGTTCAGGAAAATGAAAGAATTCTTAAGTCCCAGGCAAAAATTAGTAAAAGTGCCTGCAAAAGATAGATTTGTTCTGTTACGACAGAAATCTGACAGTGAAGTTAATCAAACTTCATTATACCTCAGAAAAGCTAACTTACTAACGTAACCGAGATGTCAGATATATATACTCATCGGTATTTTCAAAGCTTCTACTCACAAATATTCTACTAGGGTCTGGAGTCGGTGGGAACTTGTGACACACTAATTCACAGAAAGCTTTGTTTCTGGAGGTTAGAGTCACTACATTTTATAGAGCACCGCAAACAATGTCTTATTGTGTAGAACAGAGAGGGAATGATTTCTGACCCAAAATGGCAGTTTTGAAGATATATAACTGTGATACCAATTAAAAATGTAATAATTTAACAATACATTTTAGTTCAAGTTTACTCATTTTTGTCATTACATTTATATAAAATGATAAAATAACAAATAATGTATTTACACATTCTTTAATATTAATTTTATTAGGCTATGTCCACTATTTTGGCACTTGTTGATAATTTACTTTAACATTAGAGGCTCTACTATTCAATATGTAAAAAATCAACTGTGATTGCATTATAACCTACACATTCAAATTTCCTGCTTTAAAACAGACCCAAAATTGCGGTCGTTTGCAGTACTCTGTGAAATGTAGTGACTCTACTGGAGGTTTCTTGTGTGCGCGCTCTAGTCGGATAACATTGAACTAAGTACTGTGCACGTCGGCCGCTAGATGGAGATGACATCTCTACTGTACATTACACGTACGTAGTTTGCACCAAATTATTTTACAAACTGACAGAAGATAAGCTTTCAAGAGACAAACTGTTATGAGAATCTGATGTATATGGTTTATGTACTTTAAGTTGTTAATGAGTACACTGCCTTAATACTGTTTTTTATCTTTCGACTCTTTAATATAAAGTTTTTGTTTCTTTGAGTTGATTCGTTTTTTTCTATTTTTTGGAAACAATTTAAGGATGCTTGATTGTATTTTTCTTTCAAAATCAAAATCAAATCAATACTATTTTGATCCATCAGTGTGGGGCCCCTAAAAGGAATGGGGCCCATAGGGCAGTGCCTACTTTGCCTATTTGGTAAACCAGAACTGGTTGCAGAGGGATGTGCGAGGTTGAACTTGGATATATGAGAGGTGGGTACCCTAGTTTGCGGCCCACCCATGTGTATTCACCTCCTAGGCTGCAGGGTGATTCATAAGTTTTTTGGTGGTTAGAAGCATACGGTTTCCCATTCCCTCTTGGTCCTCTTTCTTGCTCCCATCTCTCTTCTTCTGCAGCAGCCATTGTAAAACATGTATATATGTCTGGCTGTGGAATGACACCCTCGTCTAAGGAGCAGCACAGTTTCTATGCTTCCACCTCCCCTTGATTACCACAATTCTGACAGGTCACATAATAGGCTGAGATAATACACCTCAACAAGGACAGTGGCTGTGGCCATGGGCAATGTAACATTCCACCGCAAATGAATTGTCCTGCCTGCTCCATCCCTCTTTCCTATGTCCAGATCTGCTATTCATGGAGAAGCTCAGCATCAGCCCATGAGTGGTTGATGATCCTCTCCATTTATTGTAAATAGCAGTGGTCATTATAGTTTGACTGCCATCCCTAAGAAAATCAGAGCACTGAACACATTTTTAGGAGGCTTTAATGGAGCAGAACAATACTTACAGAAATGAGACACTTGGAAGTGGTTGGTTCCCTTCAAAATTTTGAGTACAACTTTGAGTGTGAGCTGTCAGTTACCTTGGGTCCAGCTCCACTCTTTCTGAATATAAATTGGCCCTGTGAACCAGATCAGGAGTTCACCATATACTTGAAGTGCCCTTTGACAGCAGCATAGCTAAACGGCTGAAACAAAGTAGGGGATTTGGCAATATCCTTCACAGAAGTAGGGAAAATAACCTAGGAGCAAGGCCAGACTGACCTATAGCGCAATCTGACAGTACGATAATGGCTGGTCAGTGAGTTCAGCGTGTGGGCTGTTTTTTGGCTTTTAGTGGGCCTGTTTTATGTCTGGTGGGCTGGTTTTTACTGTTGATTTTCCGGTTACTACCTGCAGCACGGACAAATGCATGCAGTCACCCATACCTTGCAAAATACCTGCACAACGTATCCTTACAAGTTAAAAACTTCCCTGAGTTGCAGAATGTGGGCACTTTTTCTCCTCATTGAAACTGTTCTCTCTATTTTGTGAATGCTTAGGAGTGCGAGTTATCTGTGTGGGTTTCCCGATGCCACTTAACCCTGTTGGGTCCACCAACTGCTAAGAGCACATTGTACCCCTTGGTTTTCCAACCTCATCAACTCGGCCTTTGGGCGCTGTGGGCTTCTCTCATAATCCGTGTAAAGAGTCCCAAGGGCAATCAGGGCCTTTCATTGTTTCATGTTTTTGTTTTTCATTAAGAAGCTAGCTCTTGGAGGGGGTGGCGTCAATTATTTAAAAATAGAGAAATCTCTGGTATCTGCCTGTAGGTGATTGGGGTACCCAAAAGGAAGTTTAAAAAACTTACACTAAGGCTGTTGACGATAGCAAAACAAACCATCAAAAGCAAACGGAGTAATAAAGGTCCTCCGAATTAATTCGATTGGTATAATGAAATATGGTACATGTTGAGCATGGAGAAATTAGTCCATAGTCTTCTTGGGGAAACTGCAGTTTTTTCAAGGAAGTGGATGGAACACAATCTTGAACTTACAAGCTAAAGCATGGACCTGTACCAGAACACTGTGTTACAAATCACAGCGGACCAAATGGACTAATCTGTTAATATTTGCCTGTTTGACAAAGCTTTTGTGACTTCTGTGGCTGCTACCGTGCCTCTGCTGATGGCACAGGGATACCCGTTTGCATAGCAGGGATGAATAAATATGGTGGACGGTCTTTTGACTAGTGAGCAGAATCACAGCCTCCACTGAGCATCGGATTGGTAAACCATCCGCCAAACTCTAAATGAGGCCCAATGTCACTATGATAAACTACATACAATACACACCTGCATGCCCTGCTGGATTGAGCCTGCGAAATTCCCAGCTCATCTATGGAATATGCTAAATGAAAATTATTCTTTACACTGATGTATAACCATAATACTACGGGACACAATAATTACAAGAATGAAGTTTAAGTAATAGTAAATCGTAACTGACCCATGTTTTTTGAGCAATGTATCTGACTGACAGGTTGAGTCTCGCAGAGACTTCCCAGAATGTCTTACCCTTTAGAACTGTAATTGAATCTATATAGCACTCGAGGCGTTGAAGTTCTTAATGGCCAGCAGCATGCTACTCAGGAACCCAAGGTTAGTGGTTAATCCAGTGGTTATTGCAATTATTCATGTTCTCAAGAAAGAAATTGCATGCATTTACTCCAGTTAGCTTGGGAAACGTTCATAACAGTTTGGTGTGATCATTAATGTGGATTACGTGGTTTCAGGTGAATAGTTAGTGAGATAGCTAGACTGGAGGAGATCAGGTAAAGTGGGATTCCAGAGACTGGGGTTTTAAAGAGGAGAAGCTGTGATCTATGAAATGAGGTATCATCCAGTTGCAGAATTACTGTAAGGATTGAGACAGTCAGGCATGAGACTGTGAGATGGCTATTCTTAGAAACAGAAGGTATGCAAAGGATAGAAGAAATAAAGAGGGTCACTTTGCAGAAACAAAGAAGAATCAAGGTCAATTTTTCATGCAGTGTTTTAGGCTGTGTCTACAGAACTGAATTAATAGGTACTTCTGCACAAGATCCTTCTGTTACACCACTGTGGCCGGATGCTGTCAGAATCCCTAGAAAGGCAGCCCATGGCAAATACTTTCATCCATAAACACGCTTTCATTTCTAACTCTTTACTTACGAAGCGCGCAGCTGCTTTCGTATCACAGATTGAAAGTATGTGGTTGCTTTTAAAGCATCCATTTTTGTTTAATCTTGGTCTGTATAGGGAGCTCTGTATGTTGTTGACTCATTAAAGCAGCTGTGCTTAATACAATTAGTAACACGTGGTTGTTAGTGCTAAACGTCACTAAATACAACAGAAGTGACGCCGTCAAGGAAACTTCTGATTTTAGCACTGGCTAACGGGCACTCTTGTTGGTGAAAGTGGTGTTTAGCGGATGAGCATGCAGGTTAGTTAGTGGGTGAAAGGGGGTCCATGCGGGTGTGCTTCAGTTAGTGATTGTCTTGGCCATTATGTACGCCATTTTAGTGGGGGCGCCAGATGCAGCTAATGTCAGCAAAAATTGCCAGGAAATCAGCCTGTGATTATAAGTATGCCCTCCTTAGCAAGTTGAGTCCAATGCTTACTAAAGCAATGCTCAGGCCTAGTCAAAGTTTTCCATGCAACAACACTTGCCAGAAACCATATGTCACATAGCTATGCCAAAACAAATAAAATTACAAGCATACTGCCTAGAAGGAACTCTTTAAAGATGCTGATAATTGTATGTAATCTAGCTCCTTGAAGAGATGGCAAAGTAGCTCATATTTTGTTTTGATACAAATGTAAAAACATTTACTTACAACTTTAACTCGTCCTGGGATCTACTCAGACAACAAGACCCTCATTACAACATTGGTGGTAAATGCCGCTCACCGCCGTGCAGAAGACCGCCAACACACCGCTGCGGCGGCAGAAGACCGCTACAGCTATTATGACCCACAGGCCGGAATCCGCCAAAATCCAGACACCCACACAAGTCCGCAACACCAAAGGTCAGTGATACACTGGCGATAGCAAAAACCTACACCGTCACGCCAACAGGAATACACCCACACTATCACGACCCACGAATCCACGCAGCGGTCTTTCAAACACGGTATTCCATTGGCAGTACACACCGCAGCACTCAAAATACACACATTTAAAAAACACAAGAATTCAAGCACTGGAGTACAGGGTCACCCACCCATAGCACACAATGGCACACACAGATGCAATAATCATGCCTTTACACCCCTGCAGGATCCCTACCCAACGTCACCAGACAGGAGGTTCCAGAGATGTCCACTCCCCCCACAGAAGAGGCCCATAGTGATGACAGCAGCTCTGTCCAACTGGATCAAGATGACCAGCCCGGCCCATCTGGGACCTCAGGACAGTCGGTTCCCCTCACACTGGCACATGCTACCACAGAGCCTCCCCCCTCAGGAAACACCAGAACAGCACACTCCCAGCAGGCCCATCCCTCTGTCCCCAGGACACATCCAGCAGCAGTGTGTCCACCACTACAGGGAACCCAGGCAAACCCACCAACCCAAGAAAATCAGGGACTTGGGGGCAGTGGCAGTGGGCACACGGTTCAGGGGACAGAGGCACATGATAACAGGGGAACTGGGAGGACAGCTGTGCGACGGGAGAGGACAGGCCCAGGGAACCCACTCTCCTCAAGGCCCTCACCAACATCATAGGAGCGTACCATCACTTCCAGGAGACGATGGCAATGGTACTGGCCAAGTTTCAGGAAACCCAGCGGCTGCAGGAGGAACAGTATGTGGGGATCAGGGAGGAACTTAAGTCCATCAACACCACTCTGGTCACCATTTTAGGGTTGCTGAAGGACCTTGTGAACACCAGAAGGGACACTGTGGCACAACAAGGGGCCTCTGACACTAGCCTGGATGATGAACAGCCCACCACCTCCACCGGCGCTAATGGACAGGAGGCACCGCCACAGGAACACAACACCAGCACCCCACCCCCTTCAGATGGAGAACTACCCCGCAAACGGTCCCTGAGATCCAGGACAAAGACAAAGAACAATGCCAAGACCCCCGCCAGGAAATGAGACCACCCTGAATGTTATCCTTCTGTCCCACTTCGTCACCCTGTCCATCCATCAACTGCCCTAGCTCCACTTCCTATGCCACTTTGGACAATGCACCTGTGAAACAAATAGACTGGACTCTCCCATGGACAATCCTCCACCATCACCCCTGCCCATTTTACGACCCCGCCACTAATTTGCACTGAAATAAACACCCTTGAATCACAAAACAATCTGGAGTCAGTCTGTGCTTTCACAAATGTGTATTTGCAATAACTAAGGAAAATAGCAATGTCGATTCTATTGTCAGCATACCTATGTCACACAGCTCTAGTCAATGAGGTAATATAGCAGAGGTCACACAGTGGGACCCACATCTGTGAAATGGAAAGGCAAAGTGACAAGTCAAGGTCCATACACTGGGTGAAAGTGACAGACTTATGATAAATCTAACAATTGTATGAGATGTGTGAGCCAGTGACATCTTCTTACCTGTGTCTCACTGGAAGTATTGCTGGATAACGTTGTTTCTGTTGTCGATATCCTCTTCTTCTGCCTCCTCTTCTTCACTGTCCACAGCTCCATAGCTGCCATAAGACCTCCTTCTGGACCATCCTCCTGCAGAAAAGGCACCTGTCGTCACAAAGTCAGGTTGTGCAGCATACAGCAGGCCACGATGATCTGGCACACCTTCTTTGGTGAGTAGTAGAGAGAACCACCTGTCATATGGAGGCACCGGAACCTGACCTTCAGGAGACCGAAGGTCCTTTCTATCACTCTCCTAGTTTGCACATGTGCCTCATTGTAGTGGTCCTCTGCCCTTGTCCTGGGATTTCTCACTGGGGTCAGTAGCCATGACAAGTTGGGGTAACCAGAGTCATCTGAAAATATCTAGGGACAACTGTTAGACACACACTAACCCTTAGGGACAACCCCAGACCCAGACAACTATTCACAGGGTATAGGGTCCTTGTCCTCACCTATTAGCCACACACGGTGCCTCTGGAGTTGCCCCATCACATATGGTATGCTGCTATTCCTCAAAATGTAAGCGTCATGCACTGAGCCTGGAAACTTAGCATTCACATGGGAGATCTACTGGTCGGCCAAACACACCATCTGCGCATTCATTTAATGGCAGCTCTTCCGGTTTCTGTACACCTGTTCACTCCTGCGGGGGGGTACCAAGGCCACATGCGTCCCATTAATGTCACCTATGATGTTGGGGATATGTCCCAGGGCATAGAAGTCACCTTTCACTGTGGGCAAATCCTCCACCTGAGGGAAAACAATGTAGCTGCCCATGTGTTTCAGCAGGGCAGACAATACCTTGGACAACACGTTTGAGAACATAGGCTGGGACATCCATGATGAAATGGCCACTGTAGTTTGAAGAGACCCACTTGCCAAGAAATGGAGTACTGACAGGACCGCCACTAGAGGGGGGATTCCTGTGGGATGGCGGATAGCTGACATCAGGTCTGGCTCCAACTGGGCACACAGTTCATGGATTGTTGCACGATCAAGTCTGTAGGTGACTATTACGTGACTCTGTTCCATTGTCGACAGGTCAACCAGCGGTCTGTACACCGGAGGATGCCGCCATCTTCTCACCTGCCCCAGCGGACGTGCCCTATGGACAAGAACAGCGAGCATAGAGTCAGCCAACACTGAGGTATTAAAAAAATGTTTATTGCACACATTTGTCAATCCGCAATGTGCCTGTCCCTGTGTGTATGCAAGGCCTAGATAGGTGTGACGCATTTCAAATTAATGCCATGTGGCCCCCTGAAATGGCGGCTGCCTGACCTGTAAGGTGGGACAAGGGGATATGAGGTAACTGCGCTGGCTTGTACACCATTGCGGTAGGCGGCTGAAGTCTGCGGCGCAATCCTGCATTGGTTAACATTGGACCCTATGGGTCCCAGGAGCCAATGACGATGTACGGCAGAGGTGACGGTACGCACCGCTGCAGACGTGACCACCATTTTCGGTCTGTTCACTCACTTGATACCTGACCTTCGACAGGAGAGTACCTACACTGCAAATGCTGCTGTGACCTCAGTCTGGAAGCAACAATGGCTCATGTGTCTGGGGAAAGGGCCCTTGCTTTCACTTCAGAGGAGTTGGAGAAGTTAGTGGGGGGGCTCCTCCCCCACTACACACTACTCTACGGTCCTCCAGACAAACAGGTGAGTACACTGTGAGCATGCTGTATCGGCAATGCCTGTTTGGAGTGGTGTGGATGGAAGATACAGGGGGGGCTGAGGCCTGCATGAGTGGACGGTGAGTGTATGTGCGTCAGGGCAAGGGTGGGACCGTGGGTCAATGACTGTGACGGTCCGGACAGTTAAAGATTTTCCTTTTTCCCCTTTACTATTCCAGTAGGTCAGCACCCACCAGAAAAAGGATATTTGGTGTGCCAAGGACGTCCGGACCCAGGGGGTCCACCACAGACAGAGCACCCACTGCTGTAAAAGATGGGAGGACATTCGCCGCTGGAGCAAGAAGACGGCGGAGGCCCAGCTGGGGATGGCCTCCCAACATGGGAGGGATGCCCGTCGCACCATGACCCCCTTGATGTACTGGATCCTGGCGGTGGCCTATCCGGAGTTGGATGGGCACTTGAGGGCATCACATCAGCCACAAGGGGGTGAGTACAGTCACATCCATCTGACTCTGCGTGCATTAAGAGGTGTCTGGGTGGGGGAGGTGGGCTGTAGGTTCCCCTAGGCCAGGGCAAGTTTTGTAGGCAAGGTCCCTTCATGAGGCAGGCTATGTGGCACCCCAACCCCACCAGTGGTAAGAGCCAACTACACCAAGTCAGGCTCCTGTGACTTCCATGTGTGCAGCAATCGGGCATAGGCCTTGTACCCCATGTCCCTGTGATCAATTAGGGAACTCTAAGTGCATGGCGTAGTGCAGAGGGCTGCTGTGTCTGTAGTGTCCGCCAACAGTAGTGGTATTGCATGCACTGAACATGTCTTTCTTCTGTCTTTCCCCCACCCTTTTTGTGGTCTCCCTGTTCTTGTGTGCATTAGCATAATCAGGCGGAGGAGCAGTGGCACCGGAGCAGGAGGGAGCTCCATCACACATGGCCCTGGAGGGCAAGACAACGGAGTCTGAAGCCACCAGTGGGACGGAGGGCAAGGGGAGCTCCACAGCGGGGACCAGAGGTGACATCAGCGACAGCGACTCTTCCTCTGATGGGAGCTCCCTTGCAGTGGCGGGCCCCTCTGTGCCCCCCGCATCAACAAGTACAGCCACCACCCTCCCTACCAGCACCGCCCTCCCAGCAGCCCCTCAGCGTGTGTCCCGTGGCCGCTCACCCAGGAGGGTGGCATCTCCTTCGCCCCAGGCACCTCAGGCCCTGCCCCAGTCAGCCCTGCTGCCCTCAGAGAGGAGTCTATTGACCTCCTGATATCCCTCACTGTTGGGCAGCCTACCCATCTGAGTGCCATCCAGGGTGTAGAGAGGCATTTGCAACAAACAAATGCATACCTGGAGGGCATTCATTCTGGCCAGGCAGCTCAACAGAGAGCATTTCAGGCTCTGGCCTCAGCACTGATGGCAGCCATTGTCCCTGTGTCCAGCCTCCCCCTCCAACCTCCTCCACCCAGACCCAATCCCCTGTACCTCAGCCTATCCCAAGCACACCATCAGACCAGCATGCACACACCTCAACACACAAGAGTGGCTCAGGCAAACATAAGCACCACACATCCCACAGGCACTCACACAAGCATCATACCCATGCAGACATACCAACATCCACTGCCTCCACTGTGTCCCTCTACTCCACATCTCCCTCCTCCTTCCCTGTCTCGTCTCCACTCACACCTGCATGCACTACATCTTCAGCCACTACCTCCATCACCAGCACGCCCATCACCACACACCGCTGACGTGCACTCACCACTCCCACTACCATTCACACATCCCCTGTGTCCTCTCCCAGTGTGTCTGTTAGCCCTCCTCCCAAAGTACACAAACGCAGCCACACACCCACCCAACAGCCATCCACCTCACAACAGTCTCCAGCTCATGCACCTTCACCCAAAGTCAGCAAACGTACACCTCCTACAACCACTACCTCTTCCTCCACTCCCAAACCCACTCCATCTACCCATCCCAATGTGTCTAAAAAGCTTTTCCTGTCTACTAGTGACCTCTTCCCTACACCTCCCCCCCATCCGTCCCCTAGGGCCCGCCTTTCCAGGTCCCAACCAAGCACCTCAGCCACCACATCACCAGGCACAGTGGTGCCAGCAACTGCGGGCTTTTGGAGCGCGCCAAGCATCAGGGCTGCCAATGTTCCACAGAGCGAGGGAAAGGACATTCTGCCACCTCCAAAAGTTGCCCACATCCCTGAGGGAGAAGGCAAAAACACCTGCCACCAAGGGCTCAGGCAAAACAAAAGTGGATAGTGGAAGGACAGCTGCGCCACCAATCAAGGTGGGGAAGGTCCAGAAAATCAAGGGCAGGTCCACGTCAACGCCAACCTGCACGGTGGACAAGACTGCCACCAGCACCGCCACCTGCACCACCAACAGCACCGGAGTCACTGAGCCCGCCACTAGCACTGTAGTCACTGAGCCCGCCACCAGCACTGCAGTCACTGAGCCCACCACCAGCTCCGCCGCCACAAAAACCGGCACCAGCACCGCCGCCACAAAGACCGCCGCCAGAACCGATGCCACAGAGCCCCCCCATCAGCACCAATGCCACAGAGCCCGCCGCCAGCACCAATGCCACGGGGCCCGCCACCAGCACCGATGCCACTGAGACCGCCGCCAGTACTGATTCCACAGAGACTGCCACCAGCACAGATGCCACTGACACTGCCGCCAGCACCGCCAGCGGCCCGCAACATCCTGAGCCAGTGGCATCAACGCAGACATGGCTGCCATCCCCAGTGCTCAGTCGTACGAGTCTGGTGGTCAGTTCCAGGAGTCTGGGCAGCTTGCATGTTGCATCACCGTCAGTGGAGTATCACATCCACTACCTCAGTCCTTGGCAGGATGAAGCACTCTGGGCACAAAGCCCCCTCCAGAACCAGTGGATTATCACATCCACTACCTTAGTCCTTGGCAGGATGAAGTACTCTGGGCACAAAGCCCCCTCCAGAACCAGTGGAGAAAGGCATCCACTTGAGAGACTGTGGCTTGGCACTCCCCACGATAAAGCAGTGGGCAAACCACCCACTGTAAAGACTTGTGAGACTATGGCTTTGCACTCCCCAGGATAGAGCAGTGGGCAAACAACCCACTGTAAAGACTTGTGAGACTGTGGCTTTGCACTCCCCAGGATAGAGCAGTGGGCAAACCACCCACTGTAAATACTTGTGAGACTGTGGCTTTGCACTCCCCAGGATAGAGCAGTGGGCAAACCACCCACTGTAAAGACTTGTGAGACTGTGGCTTTGTACTCCCCAGGAAACAGCAGTGGGCAAACCACCCACTGTAAAGAGTTGTGAGACTTGTGAGACTGTGGCTTTTCACTTCCCAGGATAGAGTGGTGGGCAAACCACCCACTGTAAAGACTTGTGAGACTGTGGCTTTGCACTCCCCAGGATACAGCAGTGGGCATGGAGCCCCCTCGTGGAGCTGGCGTCCTGCACTCATCCGGCTGAGGTGCCCCCCTCCTTCCCTTCCCCCTGAGGTGCCTGTTTCATTTCGATCTGATGCCCCTGCAGTGTTCTCTCTGTTTGAAGTCTGGTATCGAGTGTGGGCCTCGCCCATGCTTTTTGGGCCCAGTCGTCCACAGACTGTGAATGGTGCACTACTTGGACTGTTATAGTTGGTGTACATAATTGTATACACTGTAGTTAAAGTTTTGACTAATGGATTTTTATTTATTACACTTGTTCAACTAATTTCCTTATGTCCTTGCGTTCTTCCAGGGGGGATGGGGGGTTGTAAATGTAATGTTGCAGCATGTATTTGTGTGTATGTTGTTGTGGGTGAAGGTGGGGGTGGGGGTTTTGCGTGTTGCGTGTGTGTGTCACTCTCTTTTCCCTCCCCTGTGTTGTAGGTGCAGTACTCACTGTGGTCGTCGCCGCCATCTTTCATGCTCCTGGTAGAGGAGCACGAATACCATGGTAGGTACTATTTGGAGTTCTGGCTCCATGGCGCCCTGGTTCCGCGTGGGATATGGAGAGGTGAGTGTTTTCCCTTTCTAAGTCCTGTTTTGCCGTGTTTTTGTTCGTGTTGCTTCCGCCCCGGAAAAGGTGGCGGATTTGCCTCTCATAATAGTGTGGGCGGTACATTATCTTCCGCCTGTCTGTTGGCGGTGACCGCCGCGCTGTTTGTTTGTACCGCCGTGGCGGTCGGAGTGTTAAAGTGGCTGTCTATGTTGGCGGTTTCCGCCATGGTCGTGATTCCCTTTTTTTTCCGCCGGCCTGTTGTGGTCTTACCGCCGCTTTAACACCAACCGCAGGGTTGTAATGAGGGCCCAATTCTGTTTTCTCTGTAAACTGTAAAAGCAACAATTCCAACACCAATAATCTACTCTAAGAAATATGGGGGTCTCCTCTAGCTCTCATTTTTTCAAACATCAGGGGCTGTATTAAACAACGTTCAGTTGGGGTGCAGTAGGCAAGTGCGGTAGTTTTATTACACAAGGGGCTTTGGATGCTCATGCAGTCTTCAGTGTAGATGGACTCCAAGTAATGGTGGTCTCCACTCACTTTGGATCTCACTGGATCCTTCAGAACTTTCTGGGGCACTGTATTCTATGTTATGGTGTGTGGATTAATAAAGTGAAACGTTTACCCACGTAAGGCTGACCAGTTGCTGAGAATAAGCAAGTCTTGACAAGGAAGCAATCGAAAGGGGATATTGAAAGAGCCATGTATTGAGCTGCTTCTAAAAAGAGGGGAGATCAGTTAGATGGAGTATTGAAAGATTTATCTTGTTCCAATACTTTGCAGTCAGGAATGAAATTGAGCGACCACCAGCTCTTGCACAACAAATAAGTGGAATGTTGGCTTAGAAATGCTGACTGAACAAAGAGCATGTGGTGTGTTGAAAGGAAAGTTTAATGACCACCAGAAGCACTGTCAAGCAGTGCAACAACCCAATGCTGCATCGTGGGAGGCCACAGCCAAACTTCCTGCTCACGTATTGTTTCACTGGAGGCCAATAACAAAGTATCTCTCATTGCGATTTTGAGGTCACGGTCAATAACAGCAGCTGCAGCTCTACCAGACTGTGTGGCTCACAGACTTGACATATTAGTTTTACTTTTTGCAGGGACCAGCCTCTTTGACCTGAGAAATGGAGAAATTAATTGAGCAATTTTGTAAACAAAATATTACTAATGCCGCCATAGCCAAGGTCCAGATAATCCTCCCGTAGGCCGCTCCATCCCCTGCAAATCTTGGCTTTCTTTCAGGTCAGCCTGTTGAAGCGGAGGAAGACAAAGGAAGACCAGGCTGATGACAGACCAGCTGCAGAATGCAGATGTGCGAGCGAGCTGAGTGGTAAAGCAGTCCCTTCTGAGTTTTATAGCACAGGAATGGCAGGGCTTCATAGGAGAGGGTCACCTACATGCATATGGAATGCCTTTCAGCTCCTAGGCTGGTGGTGCTTGGCGAGGACAAGACCATGGTACTAGAAAGGCCCCAGGTCCAAATAGGGTGCCTGGTGCTAAAAGTGATATTGCTATCTCAATGCATTCCCCCTGAGGTGAAACAGGTGCAACAGGTGATGAAGGGACTCTTAAGATGGCATAACAAAAAGGAGAAAAGGAAGGAGAATTTCTGGGTCAGAAGAAGAGCTATACAAGTGAATGGCACAGCACAAGCCACAGTGAAGGAAAGATGACAAAGGAGTAAGGACTATAAAAGGCCTAAAAGTGCCAAAGCCTAACTCAGTTGGAGCAAAGGAGTCCAAGATGGGAAAATAGTGACAAAGATAGAAGAATGGAAAGTAAAGAACAAAGCAGAGAAATGAAGGACAGGGTGAAAATTCTGAATGGTGGGACACAGCGAAATGAGGGACTGGCGGAGAAGTGGCCTGGGCACTGATCCTGTGTGAAAAGGAAGGGTGTGGCCTCAGAAGGAGGAGAGACTTGTAGGCCTTCACACCCGAGGATCAGGAGTCAGAGCGGCAAGGCCAGTACAGATGGGGAGAGATGGTGCGAGAGACAAGGATGATGGTCGTTAACAAAGGTTGGACAGGGAAGAATAGGACAGAGCAGGGACAGTGGCTTCTGGCATTGTTTCTGATGCAGGTGCTTCCAGGTCTGGGTCGCAGTCAAGCATCTGTGCGCACTGTGAGCGCGTGAGCCATTGCCGGGTGTTGCTGCTGCTGCCATGGGCCTGGTGTTCTTCTGTTCCCTGTCCCTGAGCCCTCCAACCGAGCCGGAAGGTCAGCGGGCTTCAAAGGGGGCCGGATGAGACTGGGTAAAGCCGGGCGAGCTGGTTGGCTAGTACTGTGGCAGGAATCCACGAAGGGCCAAGACGGGCCGTGAGCCGTACGCCGGCTAGCCGCAGTGCAAGCTGCAGTGTGGAGGAGGATTGGAGGAGGAGGACTGAGGGGTAAAAGAAAGAGCAAAGAAGGATCTCAAGCTCAGAGTAGGAGGTGGTGGAGACTGGAAAGACCAGAGACCAGGACTCGAGTGCAGGAGGGCAGTGGCAGCCGGCCTTTGGCCTCTGGACTAAGGTTAAGAGGAGAGGCGGAGAAGGGGCTATCTCACCCTCGCTCCCCTGGTTACTTGGCTGCCTAGTTACTTGGCTGCTCGCCCCACCGGCCTGCCCCACCTACCTGCCTGCCTGCCTGCCTACTTGCGTGCCTCACTCCGCCTCTCTTTCAGCTCTCACCAACCTCCATTGATTTCTTCGTCACGCAGGAGACTTAAGGTACTCTTTACCTGTTTCACCCTTTTTCGATTTCCATTGACTTGTATCGACTCGCAGGTGACATAAAAGATATTATAGTTATTGTGATTGTTGCTTGGCCTGGCTTGGCGGCTGCTGGCACCGCTGCTACCCACGCCCACGTCACTGTGAGAATTGGAGCTCAACCGGCACAGTACACTGGGACTCGTCTGCATGTCTGGGGCCTGGGGGTCTGTACCTCTGGGGAGCCTCTCTCCAGTTGCAGCAAGCTGCTCACTCCACCCACCGGGGGCCCCTAGGTGAACGACTTCTTCTGTGTCTTCTCTCGTGGACCCCTGCAGAAGCGGCCCAACCAGATGAGGCTTGCGGGGGTGAGGGGGGACTCTATAAGAAGGCCTTTGCTTCCAAGATCTAGCCCGCCCTCACGGGGCCTCCGCCCACGCCTATGGCACTGCGAGGTGGGTCGGAATGGAGCTCAACCGGCACAGCACATCGGCGGACGTAGACGACACAGCGTAGAGCTGAGCGCACAGAGTGAAGGGCGCAGAGGAGTAGCGGGCAGCTGGTGGCTGTCGCTGGTCTTCGCTGGACACCTATTAAGGCAGACTAGGCGGAGTCAGCTGGTGAAGAAGCAGTTGAAACTGGTAAAGAGGGTGACTGTTGTGCAAGTTTAACTTTGTTTGCTTCGCCCAAGTCACAAATCAGTAGCATTAGCGGGGTAGTCTCCACTATGACCATGAAAAAACTCCGTTCAGGTTGTCTGCTTCCAGGAAGATCTTGCTTAAAAATCAAATCCAAACCCATACGGAACAAGGCTATTCCAGCACTCCTGCTGAAGGGACAGTCGCAGAATCAACTATTCTCCTTCTGGGGTAAAGAGAACACTTTATTATAGGAAACAAAAGGTGAAGCCCTCTTCATCGCCACTCGGGATACAGAGCCCTCTGGAAGGCCTCCAAGGGAGCCCTCAGGGGAGCTCTCAAGGGAGTCACATCAGGTAGAAGTAAGCCAGAAAAGAGGAGTTAAGGTCTTGGAACAGGGCCTTTCAGCGTCCCTTGCTGAGACTGCAGAGACTGTTCGGCCTGCCTGGAGCTTGCCGGGGCCACAGCATTGTCCTTCCTCTTCATTTGCCTGGCCAGTCAGTTCCTTTACTCAAGCCGACCTGGCCTGTTTAATAGTACACCCTTGTTATAAGATTCGTTATATATCCATTCTCATTTGTCTGCGACGCCAGCCTTAGAAGTAAGTGGAATCCAGCCTATTCAACCTCCGGAATCTGAGGCTAGGCTCTCAGCCTCTCTGTTTATCTTGGAAAACCTTCTTGCCTCAATCTTTAAGCTCTTGGAGAAATTTGTAGGGGGTTCAGACGGAATTCTTGACTCTGTAACAGCAATTTTAGCAGAGATGACTAAAGATAAAAAGGTGGCCGAACCTTTAAATTCCATTCAGCTTAATGCTGCTTCTTTGCAATTCCCTAAAGATCAGAGGTCTTCATGGTGCCCCCAATGCATCCGTCCTAGTGAGGCAAAACCACTGCCGCTTAGCACAGTGGACTTTATTCGATTTATCTTTGACCCTCCTACGTTGAAGGACAACCACTCTGCACAGTGTCATTTTTGGGCACTTCATACAGCTAATGTATACAAGTTACTTAATCATTTATGTATTCTACTTCTTGCCTACTTCTGTATCCTATTCAAGAAGTTGTTGATACACTAGCGATTACTCTGAACTCCTTTGTTAGCAAAGGGGGGTGTAACCAGCCCCCTTTGAAGGTATCTCCCATCTTTGAAAGAGCTGTTAACCAAAAGAGTGGGCCCATAATTCGCCCCCCCCCCCCGGCGCGACCCTCAGGAGAAGAACCTAAGAGGGGAATTATTGCTAAAGGGGGGAAAAAATCTAAGAGATCGAAGACATTAAATCAACGAATCAGCAGGAAAGTACTGTTCCCCGAGGTGATAACGGATGGGACAACTTCTCCCCGAGTCCGCACAGAACCACACATGAAGCAGCCCAGTTTGCTCTCTCCGCGAAGGCCCAATATTTCTAAGAGGGGGCCTGAAAGTGAGCAAAGAACTGTCCTCTCTACCACTCCAGCCTTGAATCCAACCACCTCGCCATTCTTGCCTTCCAGACGGGTAGCTGTTCCTACTGACTCTTCCATCTCTTTGCCCAGGGAAGGAGCACCATCAACAGCTTATAACATGGACTCTCAGATTGTAGACTTTTTTCCTATCTTCGACGCTGATTTAATCTTAAATAGGTCCACTTTGTTAAGATGTTTCTTGGAAATCCAGTTCTTTGAAACACATCACTAGCTATGATATTGACTTTGTCTCCCTACTGATGATTAATGGTGGCTTTAGGGCTAGGATCGGCTTCCACTCTTTGCGCTCGGCAAACCTGGTCCTTTTCCACGCTGATTTTTTGCAGTGTCGGGGGATTGATGTGATCCCGCTCTTGTCCAACACCGCTCTTGGCAGGGAAAAGGCAGCGATTAAGGGTCCTAAGAGGCCCCAATCCCCTGACCACTCCAAAAGTACTGATTTTACTGTGTACAGATCTAGATTAGATCTTCAGTCTCTTAAAGTTTCACTAGCAGGGAAGGATAGACAGGTGTTACTGCGGGAGATTCGACCTGTACCTAATCACCTAGCCACTTATGCTCAGGAAGAATGGGTTTGGCTTCTGGGTGCCCTTGCTCAAGAGCAGGAGCCCAGGGACACACTCCATCCCTCTTCCTAATAGAGAATTAAAAAGCATCTCCTGGAATGAAGCCGGTGTAAAATTTAGCAAGGAATCATTATCGTATCTTAGTACACTTAAACCGGATCTAATTTGCTTACAGGAGACTTGGGCAGACTTGGACCTATTGTGGGACAACTATTTTGTCATTGATTGTAAGGCCTCTTCGTCACGATGGGGACACGCTAAAGGGGGGATAGGCTGCTTACTGTCTAACAACCTTAAATGGGATTATTCCTGCTATAAAGAGCCCAGTAACCTCTTCATGGCCCTAACTATTAAATTGCATAATACCACGCGAGGACCCACAAAACTGTTACTAATTAATGTTTATGTGCCCCCAGAGGCAGTGTACGATTCTTTGTTACAAAGGGTTTTTGCCTTTCTTGAGAACACCCTAGACACTGAGGTCCCTCCACTGATAGCACTAAGGGGAGATCTAAATTGTAAAATTTCCAACTTTGCCTTATGCCAAATGCGTGAAGCAGAGAGAGAAACAGCGCTTAGTATTCCAGCCTGTGCTTTTCCCCCTTCAATTAAAACCAACAAAAGAGGTAAACTTCTCCTCGGCCTTCTTAAAAAAAACAACTGCATTATCGCCAATGGCAGGTCCACCTCGGATTCTCCCGCCTCCTTTACACATATATCTCCGGGGGGAATGGCCATTCTTGATTACTTAGTACTTGGATATTCCTCTTATTGTTTATTGGACGATCTCAGGATTATAAGTAGCCCCTAAAGTGACCATAACTTGCTTCCTATTACTCTAGAAACGTCCATACTGTCACTAGATTCTTGGAAGTCTGGTGGGTTTACCCAGAGTTTTGTTAATAAGACAGGGAGGGCCCAGTGGAACTTTAAGAGGCTTGCAGGTGTTTCGGCAATATTAACACCCGTGGTTGCGGACCTGATTATCTGGGAGGGGTTGGAACTGCAATATTTCTCTAATCTCATGAAGCACTTGGTGACTAACACCTTGTCCGGAGGGCAAAAAGTAACCTGGAAAATTTTCCCCCGTGCACTGCTTGATTTAAATAGAGAAATAAATAACTTGGTTAGGGCCCAGTATTTAGTTTTCTCTGAGGAAAGGAAAGTCAGGGTCTTCCTATTAAAAAGGAGAAAGAAGCAGTTGAAGGCCCGCCTCGCAAAAGAATCTGGGGATAGGCTTTGGATTCAGCTCAGGGAAGTCCTTCTTAAAGGCCAGGCAAGGTGCTTTTGGGCATTAGTGGGTAAAGGTTGTGGGTCGAATTTATTGCCCACAAAGCAACATCACAAAAAAAAACAAAATGATGCACGGAGTGCTGAAACCTTTCAAACACTCACCCCCAGTCACAGATCTGGGTTGCTTCCCATGCCACTGGAGTCAAGCTAGCCTGGCTGATGAAGGGTGATACCCTGAAACCGGTCCTAGGATGCTTGTTTCCAGTCCAGGGAGGACCTGGCTTGGCAGTTCCGGCTGGACTGTTCCCCTGGGGAACAAGGTCAAGACTGATTTGCATATGGCTGGGTCTAAACTGGAATGGCATGGGTGGCAAAAAAACAATTGATTTAGGCCCAGATCGCTGTACTGGGGGTGAATGTTTGACATTGCTCAGCATTGCGTCAATCACTTGTTCTTTTTTCATTTGCTGCCACAAGTGGGAAGGGTATCCCCAGACGTGGGTCCCTTGCTTCCCATGCCACTGGAGTCAAGCTAACCTGGCTGATGAAGGGTGATACCCTGAAACCGGTCCTAGGATGCTTGTTTCCAGTCCAGGGAAGACCTGCCTTGGCAGTTCAGGCTGGACTGTTTCCCTGGGGAACAGGGTCAAGACTGATTTGCATATGGCTGGGTCCAATCTGGAATGGCATGGGTGGCACAAAAAAAAGATGGCTTTAGGCCAAGATCTCTGTACTGGTGGTGAATGTTTGACATTGTTCTGTATTCCGTCCATCACTTGTTCTTTCTAAATTTATTGCCTCCCTGTATGCCTCAAACGAGGTTGCTCCATTTCGGCCCCCAGAAAATTCAGGATTATATACTATTCTTCCCCCGTCAATAAAAGAGATTTACTGTGCTGTTGGCGATATGCGCTCTTCAGCTGCAATGGGCCCTAATGAACTTCCCTTATCAGTTATAAAACAGGACAGGAGCTCTTGCCTTGATGTAAGATCTTACATCTCAGATCTCCCCTTCTCTTTGTCCCAGGGCAAGGGTTTTCCCCGGCTAGTGGGTGGACTCCCAATTTGCTGCCTGCTATATGCTGATAACATTATAATTTTCGATTTAACCCCTAAAGGTTTACAGAATTGTTTGCAGCGCCTATCTAAATAATCTGACTCACACTATTTGAAGATCAATTTTTCAAAAAGTAAGGTTCTCTGTCTTCTGGGGAAAAAAAGATTACCTTTCCCAACTTCCATTGGACATTGGGTAAGCAAAACCTAGAAATTGTAAAATCGTATCCCTTCTTAGGGAAAATAGTGAGCGGGAACCTTAGTAATGTTGCCCATATTGCCTCAAATAAATCAAAGGCCGAATGTCAGGCAAGAGGGTGGGGGCCCTATATACAGCCACAGGGAGAAGGCATTTCTCATATCTTTTATCTGCATATCGAGTCAAAATTTGTGCATCCCTGCTATATGGGGTGGAACTCATAGATATTGCTAAATGGGGGTTTCTGATCCAGTCAGAAGCAAAAATTCTTAGAAAACTAATGTCTGTTAATACGGCAGCCTCGGTGGTGGCTTTACGGTTGGAAATGGGGCTTGGAAGTGCGTATGTTCAAGGACTAGTGGGGGTTATTCGGTTGGCCGCTTCCATTCTAAAGAGTGAGGAATACAGCATAAGATCATTATTAAAGAAATAACTTTTCTTAGACAATAGCAAGGTCAAATATGCCTTTTGTAAGAACTTCTCCAATGCCCTGGAAAGGTTGGAGCTGGATCGCAGCCAGATCCTCGAACTTTCTCCATTACATTTGAGAGTGACTTTGAAGAAAGCAACGTGGGCTTTGAGCTCCCGCCTAGACCTGGAGAGCTGTAAAAAAAAAAAGTTATTTTGTGAACATAGTCAATACTCTAGTAATAACTAAATCACAACTTTACTTCACTTGGAATATCCCCATAGTGTTAGATGCTTTTGGACGCTGCTTCGCCAGGGATTACTCCCTTTGAACACACTACTGGTGAAATGGCACAGAACCGCAAAAGAGTGTAACTTCTGTCTGGCGGAATCTCAAGACCTAGTCCACGTATTATTTGTCTGTCCATCTCTTGCTTTATTTCGGAGTAAATGGCTAAAACCAATCTGTCTTCAGCTCTCTCTGTTGTCGGTTCCTGAGTTCCTCCGAGCCCTGTATGATCCTCCCAACAAAAGATTTTGTTTTAAAATATTACATTTTTTCAAACTTTTTTTAACCTATTTTAAGAGCACTCACCGAAAGGCAAGTCTGGTGGTAAGATCTATTAATATAACTATTGCTTCAACTCGCTTGTAATAATATTACTACTGTGGGGCTGAGAATGCAAGACCCCTCATGATATAATTCGAAAAGAAGTCTTGAGTTTGGCCCATGAAACTGTTGCTTTTTGAACATGTATTTATCAGCAATATTAGGATTAGAGAGGTTCTGTCTTAAGACAGTTGGTGTTGGAATTTTTTTGGTATTCCTCCCATTTTCATATTGTGCTCTGCTTATACTTTGCCACTCTACATCTTGCAGCTATATAAAGCGGGGATTGTTTTTAAAGTCTTAATATTTTCGGATTTTAATTGCACTGAGGTGAGCATCCTCATTTTTTCTTTTCTCTTTCTCTTTTCCCCTTTCATACTCTTTACATGAGTATTGAGCATGTAATTTCAAGGTTGGAAAACATAGCGGAGCGTTTTGATACAAATTTTATTGTAGAAATTTCCTTTTGTATCCAATTTTGATTTTAGGTGTAAATAGCAATAGAGACTAAGGGGGTCATTACAACCCTGGCGGACGGTGTAAAAGCAGCGGTAAGACCGCAAACAGGCCGGCAGAAAAAAAAAGGGAATTATGACTGTGGTGGAAACCGCCAAAAAGACAGCCACTTTAACACTCCGACCGCCACGGCGGTACAGACAAGCAGCGCGGCGGTCACCGCCAACAGACAGACGGGAGACAAAGTACCGCCCACAGTATCACAACCTACCAATCCACCACCTTTTCCGGGGCGGATTCACCGTGGATAAAAACACAGCGGAAACAGCCATTTCAAAGGGAAAACGCTCACCTCTACACCCTCCACGAGGAAGGAGGGCACCATGGAGCTGAAACTCCAAATACTCCCTGCGAAGGTCTTCCTGCTCCTCTACGATCATCAGCAACGCCGGTGCCGAAGACAATGGTGAGTACTGCACCTACGACATAGGGGAGGGGGGATGCGAAAGTCAAGGACACGCAACACCCCCATCCCCACCACGACCCTCACCCACTACAACACACACACCAATGCATATCCAAACATCACGATAAGAACCCCCAACCCCCCCGGAAGAATGCAAAGACAAAAGGAAATGAGTTCAACCATTGTAATGTATCAAAATACAGTAAGCTAATATATACATATATATATACACATTCAACAAAATATACATCACGATTAGTAGTGCAGGTATGCACCATTTAATGTCCGTGGACCACTGGGCCCAAAATGCATGGGCGAGGCCCACATCAGATACCTGACCAGAAATGGAGAGAACACTGCTGGGGCATCAGATCGAAATACAACAGGCACCTCAGGGGGAAGGGAAGAGGGGGCACCTCAGCCGGATGACAGCACCACGCCAGATCCACGACGGGGCTCCATGCCCATTGATGTATCCTGGGGAGTGCAAAGCCACAGTCTCTCAAGTCTCTACAGTGGGAGGGTTGCCCACTGTACCATCCTGGGGAGTGCAAAGCCACAGTCTCACAAGTCTCTACAGTGGGTGGGTTGCCCACTGCTGTATCCTGGGGAGTGCAAAGCACAGTCTCACAGGTCTTTTCAGTGGATGCTTTGCCCACTGCTTTATCCTGGGGAGTGCAAAGCCACAGTCTCACAGGTCCTTTCAGTGGGTGGATTGCCCACTGCTTTATCCTGGGGAGTGCAAAGCCACAGTCTCACAAGTCTTTTCAGTGGGTGGTTTGCCCACTGCTTTATCCTGGGGAGTGCAAAGCCACAGTCTCACAAGTCTTTTCAGTGGGTGGTTTGCCCACTGCTTTATCCTGGGGAGTGCAAAGCCACAGTCTCACAAGTCTTTTCAGTGGGTGGTTTGCCCACTGCTTTATCCTAGGGAGTGCAAAGCCACAGCCTCACAAGCCTTTTCAGTTGGTGGTTTGCCCACTGCTTTATCCTGGGGAGTGCAAAGCCACAGTCTCTCAAGTGGATGACAGTCTCCACTGGTTCTGGAGGGGGACTGGTGCCCAGAGTGCTTCATCCTGTTAAGGACAGACGGAGTGGATGGATCTCTCCACTGGTTCTGGAGAGGGACTGGTGCCCAGAGTGCTTCATCCTGTTAAGGACTGAGGTAGTGGATGCTGTTCTCCACTGGTTCTGGAGGGGGACTGGTGCCCAGAGTGCATCACTCTCCCCGTGACGGTCCCAGTTCCGTCACTGCCCCTGCCGCACATGGGCTATCGGTGCTTGACTTGGCGGTGCTTGCCCTGTTCAGCGGTGCTTGCCATGGCGGTCTTTGCCCTGTTCAGCGGGTCTTGCCCTGTTCAGCGGTGCTTGCCATGTGGTCTTTGCCCTGTTCAGCGGTGCTTGACTTTGCAGTTTCTGACCTGTTCAGCGGTGTTTGCCCTGTTCAGCGGTGCTTGCCCTGTTCAGCGGTGCTTGCCATGGCGATCTTTGCCCTGTTCAGCGGTGCTTGACTTTGCAGTTTCTGACCTGTTCAGCAGTGCTTGCCAATATGGACAGGGTTACAAAGTGGGACAGTGGGATGACAATCAGGGTGGTCTCATTTCTTGGTGGGGGTCTTGCCATCATGCTCTGTCCTGTTCCTGGATCTCAGGGACCGCTTGCGGGGTGGTTCTCCGTCTGCAGGGGGTGGGGTGCTGGTGTGGTGGTCCTGTGGCAGGGCGTCCTGTCCACTAGCGCCGGCGGAGGTGGTAGGCAGTTCATCGTCCATGCTGGTGTCAGGGGCCCCTTGGAGTGCCACGGAGTCCCTCATGGTGTTCTGTATGTCCTTCAGCACCCCTACGATGGTGCCCAGGGCGGAGCTGATGGTTCTGAGTTCCTCCCTGAACCCCAAATACTGTTCCTCCTGCAGGCGCTGGGTCTCCTGAAACTTGGCCAGGACTGTAGCCATCGTCTCCTGGGAGTGGTGGTATGCTCCCATGATGGAGGAGAGGGCCTCGTGGAGAGTGGGTTCCCTAGGCCTGTCCGCCCCCTGTCGCACAGCAGCCCTCCCAGTTCCCCTTTGTTCCTGTGCCTCCTTCCCCTGGACCGTGTGCCCACTACCACTGTTCCCAGGTCCCTGTTGTTGTTGGGGTGATAGGTTATCCTGGGTTCCCTGTAGTGGTGGACACACAGCTGATTGACGTGTCCTGGGTACGGTGGTATGGGCCCGCTGGGTGGGTGCTGTGCTGTTGTGACCAGAGGGTGGAAGGTCTGTGTTGGGCTGTGCCTGTGCGAGGGGAACCGACTGTCCCGAGGCCCACGATGGTCCGGGCTGGTCATCCGGATCCAGTTGGCCAGAGCTGCTGTCATCACTGTGGGCCTCTTCTGTGGGTGGGGTGGAGATGTCTGGACCCTCCTGTCTGGTGACGTTGGGTAGTGGTCCTGCAGGGGTGTAAAAGCATGATTATTGCATGTGTGTGTGTCATGGTGTGCAATGGGTGGGTGACCGTGTACCCCGGTGCTAGCATTCCTGTGTGGGGGCTTGTGTGATGATGGTTGGGGGGGTGTTATGGGTATGTGCAGTGGGCATGCTTTAGTGAGGGGTGTCCATGCTTTGTTGTGTCATGCAGGGCTTGGTGTTGGGTTGGGTGGTTTGTGTTATTAGTACATTAGTGAGGAGTTGGAGTGATAGGGGAGGGGGTGAGGGTGGGGGTGTGTGATAGCATGCAGGTAGGGTGGGGGATATGATAGTTAGGATTTGACTTACCAGTGTCCATTCCTCCACCGACTCCTCCGAGGCCCTCAGGATGCATAATGGTCAAGACCTGCCCCTCCCATGTTGTTAGTTGTGGGGGAGGAGGTGAGGGTCGGCCGCCAGTGGGCTGAACCGCCAGGTGGTGTCTGGAGACCACGGTACGCACCTTCCCCCATGCTGTCCCACTGCGTTGACCCTGTCGACTATTCTTCGCCATAGCTCCATCTTCCTAGCTATCGAGGTGTGCTGCACCTGTGATCCAAATAGCTGTGGCTCTACCCGCACGATTTCCTCAACCATGACCCTCAGCTCCTCCTCAGGGAACCCTGGGTGTCTTTGCCGTGCTATGGGGTGGTGTAGGTGATGTGTGGGGTGGTGTATGTGGTGATGAGTGTGGTGATGTGTAGTGGTGTGTGGTGTCTTGTGCGTGGATGTTGTGTGGGTGATGGTGTTGTGTGCCTCTTTGTGGTGGGGTTGTCTATTCTGTGCTCTCTCTCTGGCCTTCGTCAATCAGTTTTGGTCATAGGGGTTTGTGGGTGATGTGGGTGTGTGTTTTATATTGTGTTGGGTGTGTGGGAGTGGTATTTGTATGTGTATCAAGTGTGTGTAATTCGAATTGTCCAATGTGGCGGTGTTTTGTAGATGCGTGTGTATTTTGAGCACGGCGGTGTGTACCGCCAATGGAATACCACGGTTGAAAGACCGCTGCGTGGATTCGTGTGTCGTGATAGCATGGGCGAGTTTCTGTTGGCGTGACGGTGGAGGTTTTGTTTTCGCCAGTTTATCACTGACCTTTGGTGTGGTGGACTTTTGGGGGTGTCTGAATTTCGGCGGATTCCGAGATGTGGGTCATAATAGCTGTCAAATAGCTTGATTTCCGCGGCGGTGTATTGGCGGTCTTCTGCACGGCGGTAAGCGGCTTTTACCGCCAATGTTGTAATGACCCCCTAAATGTATGGTTGTAGTGTGTATTTTTTCTGTGGACCTCAGTTGAGTTCCAAGTCATAAAAATAAAAATAAAATTGAATTGAATTGACAGAGCAGGCTAGAGCATGACCTTTGCGATACTCGAAGGGGCGCAGATGGGCAGGGATAAGGAAAGGTCAAGTGAAAATCAGGAGGCCAAATGCAGAAGAGAAGAAATATTTCAAAATATGACAAGGATGCTAACCTAAGTGTATGGACTAGAGAGCGCAGCAGAATCACAGAGGGAGAGGGCTTTGAGGTAGAGGAAAGGGAAATAGTTATGTTAAGTGTGTGTTTCAGAGGACCATGATGACATTAAGGAACTGGGAGAAATAGAAGCTACCACAGGGAGGTTCTGTGAGTAGGATACTGGAAAATTTATATTTTTATTAATTATGACACTACTCTGGAATACACCATAACAACACTTTTTTGAGTTGCCTAAGCACAAGACGCGCTATGTACCGACCAATGAGTTTGCTCATTTTCTACAGCTGTATTTTGTTTTTACTTAAAAATATGTTTTAGAGGGGGGAGGGCAGAATTTACACAATTGTATTTTATTCATTTTATTGTAATGGTTTTTATTACCTGTAGGAGGCTGGCTCTCTATGTAGTGTACAAAATGATGTGCACTGTGAAAGAGTCAAAACAACGCCAACCTTCTAGAACTGCTAGGCGTTTGTTGTACTCACAGTATCAATAAATGTGGACACACACTCTAAAGAATAACTGAAGACCAATTTACAGTAAAATACTTCAGATTTTTATAAAAGTTTTAAGAGCAAGATCATCAAAATCGGGTAAGTACTTTCTAAGATATGATTTTGCATAGTTTAGCAAAAATCATCTTTTTGTGCGAAATTACTCACCATAGAAATCAAAGGGAGATTTTTTTTAAAATATATATATATAAATTCAGGCAGTGCGTTTACCCATGTCTCCTTTCATCTTTAGGTCAAGGTCGTTGAGATGTCCTGTGGACCAGCTGGAAGTCAGATATAAGGCCAGGCACGGTCCAGGTCTCGCCCGAAACTCCGCAGCGCGACTCTGCGGCACTTTATGCGCACCACTTGTCATCCCCTCTTGTTCCAAAGGTGACCACCAGCGTCGTCTGCCCTGTGGCAAAGCTCATAGAGCTGCAGGTTCAGGACATTGGTGGACAAGATGCACTTATCAGTGTTATTCTATGAAGGGACTACAATTCCCATGTTTTTAGAGGCAGCAGCCATCTTGGGGTGTGGCAGGCTTATAAAGCCCAGCCAGACCCAAGAACGTTGCTCACTATTTTGAAGACTTCGATGCAGCCAGACCTCATGGGGGTTTCTCTGGAGAAGAACAGAGTTCCAGATTGGCAAAGGGTCGCCTAACCAAAGAATCTGTGTTTCCATAGTGCATTAAAAAACGAGTAGCTCGTACTCGTAGCGGGAAGGCCTTGCTGAATCCAAGTTTGGAGGAAGTCATTACTTCCAAAAGGTAAAGCGCCCCTCAGCATAATGAGCAAAGCGTTTTCCAGTTTCTAGAGTACAGCGCTCTTTTGCACAAGCAATTCAAAGTGTTTCCGTTCACAGATGTAAAGCGCTCTTTTGCACAAGCAATTTAAAGCATTTCAGTTCGCAGATGTAAAGCACTTTTGTGCCCAGCAATTCAAAGCGTTTCCATTCACAGATGTAAAGCGCTCTTTTGCACAAGCAATTCAAAGTGTTTCTGTTCACAGATGTAAAGCGCTCTTTTGCACTAGCAGTTCAAAGCGTTACAGTTCACAGATGTAAAGCGCTTTTGTACACAGCAATTCAAAGCGTTTCCGTTCACAGATGTAAAGCGCTCTTTTGCACAACAATTCAAAGCGCTTCAGTTCACAGATGTAAAGCGCCTTGGCATGACAGTTCAGGCGATTCAGTTCACAGATGTAAAACGCTCTTGGCACGACAATTCAGGCGCTACGGTTCACAGATGTAAAGCGCTCTTGGCTCAACAATTCAAAGCGTTTCAGTTCACACATGTAAAGCGCTCTTGGCATAGAAATTCAAGCGCTTCAGTCCTCAGGTTTAAAGCGTTCTTGGCACAACAATCAAAGCGTTTCAATTCACAGAAGTGAAAGGTTCTTGGCACAACAATCTATGTGATTCAGGCTACTTGCGTAAAAGCGCTTCCTGGTATTATTGAGAAAAGCGCTTCAAGGTCAATGATAACAAAAATTGGCATTTATTGTTGTGAATGTGAAAGTATTTCTGTAGATAAGCAAATCATAATTTTCATTGTTATTTGAAAAGCTTAAGATGTGAAAAGCATATTTAATTCTTTGAGATTTTCCAAGTCATGATCAAAGGTTTATGTTGTGAATTCATAGATGTTAGAGGATTGATATTCTGTGTATAATCATAGTTCAAAGTTCTTGCCATCTCTTGATTCTGAGGTCATAGTTTACTCTTGTTCTATGTATCAAAGAAGGGGCTTTGCCCTCATTTCAAAAGAGGTCTCCATCTGATATCTCGGAGACGCATTTAGTCAAGAGTCTATTGATGAGTTGCATTTCTATGAATGAGTAAATGCATATTTGTTCTAACCTTTGCTTTTCAAATCTCTCTCCCTGCTGTTCCGACCCTAATTTCTGTCCCCCGACTGGCTTCATCCTAACTCTGTGCTATAATAGCTTTCTGAGTGGGTGCCGGAAGGTGGGCCTTTTGTTCTGCAACGTGCAGATCCCGAGGAAAGGACACCGTGACACTGGGGAAGCTTGGGTGGTTCCCGGTTTCAGCAGGAGCAGCTGCTGAAAAGTCCTTGGAGTTGATGCAGGACTACGGAGAGCGACCACTTGGAAAAGCACAGCACAGGCAGACTTCAAGGTGAGTCTGGTGGGTCCCCTTGGAGTATAGAGGTTGCAAGGGGTGGGGGACCCTTAGAGCACAGCTGGTTCTCCTGGTGCAGGGCCTAGGGAGGCCGGGTGCGGAGCAGGTAGGTGAGCCAAGCGATGTGCGCAAAGGTGCCCTTGGAACCAGGATGCAGGTCACTTTGAGGGTGGATTGCAGGTCAGCAAGGCCACTCTGGGGGGGTGACTTTTATGTGTCCTGAAGTCCCTTGACTGGAGCTTGCATCTGGTCCTTGGAAAGTCTGGAGTGGACTTTTCTTCTGGGTGTCCAATGTTGGTGGTCCAGAACACCGACCTATTGCACTGTTCAGTCACTGGAGGGCACAGTGCCACCAAACTTGGGTCAGTGGCTGGTCAGTGAACTGGACTTCGCTGGTCTTTCCTTCTTTGTTGCAGGGAGTGATGCCTTCACTCTGGAAGGAGATATTTGCTGATTTTCAGAAGGGAGGAGGTCCTCTGGGGTTTTGTGGATTCCGTCGAATGTCACTGCAAACCCCTCAGCACCAATTGTCGAGTCCTGGGTGCAGCAGGCAGGGTTTGGGGCCTTTTTCTTTGTGCAGCAAGATTGCAGTTCTCAAGCCTTGGGTCTTCTTTGTTGCTGGCCTTCTTGAGTCCTTAGAAACTGATCTGCAGTTCTAGGAGTGCCCACTAACTGCTAAATTTAGTGGGCCTTTGGGGGAGTCCCTAGTAGTGATCAATGGGCCATCTTCAATAGGGTGGCTACACCCACTATATGACCACTTCCTGTGGGCAGAGGTCACTTCCGCATCCCTGATTGGTTATTTTCCTACCATGCAAGATAGAGGAAAATGAAATGGAAGGGTCAGGTTGCATGCAACACCTTAGGGGTGGTGCAGGCTGTGGGTGGCCACTCCTCCTGTCCTTTGTGCCTTTTCCTACCGTTGCTCCCACCAAAAGTAGGGGTTTGCAATAGGGGCAGGCATCTGCTGCTAGCAGCAGGGCTGGGGGTTGAGTTTCAAGAGTAACCTTTGAAGTTTGTTGGCAGGACAGTGCCCGTTCCTGGGGAAGGAGGTGTAACACCTCTGCCTAGGAAGGGTTCTAGAATCTTGTCTGGTGGTGGCAGGCTGGTTATGACCTGCCAGCAACCATGCCAGAGTTAGTTAGCTTTGCAGGTGCCATCTCTAAGGTGGCCCCTGGGTACATTTTGCAATAAATCCAATACTGGTACCAGTTTGGATTTATTGTTCTGAGTTGTTTGATACTAAACAACCCAAGGTTCAGAGTGGCCTGCATGTAGCTGTGAAACTCGTACAGACCAGTGTCTAGCATATGCATTTAAAATGGATGCTCTTTTCACGTACTATGTTCCAGATTTGGCAAGGACACAGTAGGGGCATATTGCTCATGCATCTATGACCACACATGCAGTATAGTGCACCCTGCCTTAGGGCTGAAAGGCCTGGCAGAGGAGTGGCTTACCTATATTGTATGCAGTATGTAGTGGACAGGTCACAAAGGCTGTGTGCCAGGCAGAGTTTGCATTTTGGGATTGCACCAGGACACTCAGCCTGCAATGGCAGTGCTGGGTGTACTTGGATGCATGTTCCCTGAGGGAGGCACAATCTGTGCGGCTGCCTTCAGGGGTCTACCCTTAGTACCCCATGCCCTGGGTACCTAAGTACCATTTACTAGGAATTTATAGTGGCAGCTACAGATGTTGCAAATTGTGCCAGTGCATCACACCAATTTTGGGACAGATATCTGGCCCCAGGAACCTGATTAGCATGGGCCCTGGGCACTAACAAATTTAAAACCATACAAATATCAGGCAAAAAGTGGGGGCTAACCTTGTAAAAAGAGGCCCTTTCTCAACCTCAACTCTGCCACATTCATGTTTTATGATATAAGGGATAAGGCTCCCTCTTGTGGACATTATAATTATATTGCAAGCCACTGAGGAGTTCCATAACCATATAGAGGAAAGAAACCAAAGACTGAATTCCTTTAGAAGCAGGCCCATAACCAGAAGAATATTTTTAGGAGGTCATGCCCCCCAGAGATGACCAAACATCGTACATTGCAGATATATAGATTACATAGGTAGATATCTGTGGCCCATTGATATTTTGGGTTCTGTCCTCAATATTCTGTGCCATCAGGATTCTAGGTTTGATAATCAGGTGCACACTATGTCATTCTATGTGAAGGATTATGTGGATTTTTTTTAACCTCTTCTGTGCCTTGGACGAGATGATCTCGTCCAAGGCTACAGTTCCCCTGTGCCTTGGACGAGATCATCTCGTCCTAGGCACAGGGGAACTTGGGGGCGCGCTAGCACGCCCCCCGTGCACCCCCCTCCCCCCCCAGGCGGGGATGGAAGGGGAAGACCTTCCCCTTCCACCCCCGCCCCCCCCCCCACGGCAATCCGATGACGTCAGCGCGCGCACAGCGCGCTGACGTCATCTAGTGTTGCCGGGCGCGCTGGAAGCCATTTGCTTCCAGCGCGTCTACCGAGGAGGACACGAAAGGTGAGTCCTCTTCGTTTTTGGGGGTCGGGGGTGGTGGGAAACAGACACGGGGGGAAAGGAAAGGGTTTTTCCTTTCCCCCGGTGCCTGTTTTCATTAGATTCCTGCTCCACGATCGCGGGCAGAGCCCGCGATCGTGGAGCAGGAATCTCCACTAGCCACCAGGGATTTATTTTTTTCAATATTTTGGGGGCGACCCCTTGGGCAAGGGTCGCCCCCCCGGGGGCAATTATTTTTAGTATTTCGCCCCCCCCCTGGGGGCAGATCCGCCGTTTTTTCGGCGGATCTGCCCCCAGGGGGGGGCGAAAACCACTAGACACCAGGGATAGTGTTATTTTGCCATAATTTTGGGGGCGACCCCTTGGGCAAGGGTCGCCCCCCCCCGGGGGCAATTTTTTTTTGTATTTCGCCCCCCCTGGGGGCAGATCTGCCGATTTTTCGGCGGATCTGCCCCCAGGGGGGGGCGAAAACCACTAGACACCAGGGAAAATGTATTATATTTATTATTTTGGGGGCGACCCCTTGGGCAAGGGTCGCCCTCCCCCGGGGGCATTTTTTTATTGTATTTCGCCCCCCCCTGGGGGCAGATCTGCCGATTTTTCGGCGGATCTGCCCCCAGGGGGGGGCGAAAACCACTAGACACCAGGGATATAGTATTTTATGTTTATTTTGGGGACGACCCCCTTGGGCAAGGGTCGCCCCACCCTGGGGGCAATTTTTTTTGGTATTTCGCCCCCCCCCCCTGGGGCAGATCCGCCGAATTTTCGGCGGATCTGCCCCCGGGGGGGCGGCGAAAACCACTAGACACCAGGGATTTTATATTTTGTGTATTTTTTGGGGGCGACCCCTTGGGCCAGGGTGGCCCCCCCGGGGAATTTTTATTTGTATTTATCCCCCCCCCCGGGGGGCAGATCCGCTGATTTTTTGGCAGATCTGCCCCCGAGGGGGGTTGAAAACCACTAGACACCAGGGATTTATTTTTATTGTAAAGTTTTTTTTGGGGGGGCGACCCTTTGGGCAAGGGGCGTCCCACTGGGGGACACATTTTTTAGTATTTGCCCCCCCCTCCCCCCACGGGGGCAGATTGCCAATTTTTGGGCTGATCTGCCGCCGGGGGGGGCGGGGGGGCAAAATCCACTAGACACCAGGGATTTTGTTTTTGTTGTTTATTTTGAGGGCAACCCCTTGGGCAAGGGTCTCTCCCCTGGGGAGTTTTTTTTTTCTGTTTCGGCCCCCCGATGGCAGACCAGTCATTTTTTGGACGATCTGGCCCCGGGGGGGTGGAAGCACACTAGGCGCCAGGGATTGTGTGGTGTGTGTGTAATTTTGTAGGCCCATCTGCCCCCAAGGAGGGCAGAAACCACCAATACGGCAGGGATTTTTTTGTTTTGTGCTGGGGGTGCCCCCTTTGGGAAGGGTTGCCCCCTAAAAGGGGGCACAGAGGTGTTGCCCATTTCGGCTAATTTTTTTACGCCCATCTACCCCCGAGGGGGGGCAGGATCCACTTAGGTACCAGGGACAACTTCTAAGTTCTTGGTGGTGGGGTGTTTGTCAACAGGCAAAGTATTTGTATTTGTGATTATAACAATTTATTTCTTCTTTTTCTTCTAGTTCAACGCTTTTGCTTCCTTTGCTGTGGATCTTAGCGGTTTTGGCAGTAGTTGTCCAGTGGTTTGCATAGCTGCATGTTTTAGGTAAGTGAAAGCAATTTACTCCAAAGGAGTATTGTTGACATGCATGAATGACATGTTTGTAGGTGGTGTACTAAATGCAGTATTGTGTGTTTGACATTGTCCTTAGATTTGAGCACAGTGATGTTTGTGTTGTCATATGTCTAATTTGCTTTTTTCTTTTTTCTTTTTAGTGGGATATCATTGGTGATTGCTGTGTCTGTGCAGAGTAGTTGCTTGGTGAGTAGCTATTTCAGGCAACTGAGTGGTATAGTTTTTTGTAGTACATAACTCTTTGTGATAAAGCTACACTTTGTTTATTACTTATTTTAGTGCTAGTTGTTGTTGGCAATCCATTTGTTGTTAGGATCATGGCTAGCCGCAAAGTGACCGCTCAGCAGGTTGTTCGCATGCTCTTTGAGTCGTCTTCAGACCATGATTACGACACTGACTCTGCATCTGAGGCAGAGGAGGAAGCAGGAGATTCTGGAAGTGAGTTTTCTGTCCAAGAGTATTCTTCTGATGAGGAAGCTACTCTCAGTGCAGATGAAGGGCCTGAGTTAGAGGAGGACATTGATGTGCCAAGAGTGCAGCAGCCTGGGGCTGAAGGGTTTCCCATTAGAAGACCTGACACCTGGATTGCCCCAAACATGGAGCAGCCACAGTTACCTGCATTTACTAGTCTCCCAGGGTGTAGAGTTAATACGGAAAACTTTCTGCCTGTCCATTTCTTTCACTTGTTTATGGACGATGTATTTTTGGAAGAGATTGTGGAGCAGACAAATGTGTATGCAGAGCAATATTTGCGGGACAACGCTGCCAGACTTAAGCCTCAGTCTAGAGCTACTCATTGGGTTCCCACATATCTGGAAGAGATGAAAAGGTTTTTAGGTTTGTCTTTTTTGATGGGGTTGATCAGGAAGCCGTCACTGGCTTCTTATTGGTCTACTAGTCCCTTGATGGCAACTGCTATATTTCCTGCAACTATGACACGTAATCGGTATTTGCTTCTTCTTCGTATGCTGCATTTTGTAGACAATGCTTTAGCCTTGCCACGAGATCACCCTGATTGTGACCGCCTTTTTAAGATTAGGCCTGTCCTTGATCATTTTGTGGATCGGTTTTCAGAGGTCTATGTTCCAGGCAAAGAGATAAGTGTGGACGAGTCTTTGGTCCTTTTCAAGGGGCGTTTAGTTTTTAAGCAGTACATCCCTAGTAAGAGGGCACGGTATGGGATTAAATTGTATCTGCTGTCAGAAAGCAGTACAGGATATGTTTATAATGTCCGGGTCTACACTGGTAGGGATTCCAGTATTGACCCTCCTGGTTGTCCGGCCACTTTTGGAGTTAGCGAAAAAATTGTGTGGGAACTTGCTAGACGGCTGTTTAACAAAGGTCACCATTTGTACGTAGATAATTTCTACACTGGAGTGCAGTTGTTCAAGGAGTTGTTTAGGGTGGACACTGTTGCTTGTGGCACAATCCGTTCTAACCGCAAAGGCTATCCAAGGGAGCTTGTCTGTAAAAAACTTGAGAGGGGACAGTGCAGTGCCTTGCGGAATAATGAGCTGTTAGCTATGAAATTTTCAGACAGGAGGGGTGTGTACATGCTATCGACCATCCATGATGAGAGTACTTCCCCTGTGGCTGTTTGGGGTCAGGTTGCGGAAGTGCGCAAACCTGCGTGCATTTTGGACTACAATAGGCACATGGGTGGTGTTGATAGAGTAGATCAGAGGTTGGAACCTTACACTGATCTTCGTAAGTCCTATGTGTGGTATAAAAAGTTGGCCCTACATTTATTTCATTTGGCAACTTTTAATGCCTTTATTGTATACAAGGATTGTTCACCTGAGTCAAGGATGACTTTTGTTAAATTTCAGGAGTCGGTGATAGAAAGCCTTATTGTGGTGGAACCGGCAAGAGTTCCTAGAGTAGAAGTGGTGGAGGATGTGGCTAGATTGAAAGATCGGCACTTTCCAGATCACATTCCTCCCACTCCCAAAAAAGACATGCCCACAAAGAAATGTAGAGTATGTGCCCGGAGATCAATCCGGAGGGAGAGCCGGATGTACTGCCCCGAATGCCCTTCAAAGCCTGGGCTGTGTGTGCCTAGCTGTTTTAGAAGTTACCACACAAGGAAAAACTTTTGGGAAATACCGTGAGCGTAAGCTGTCTGTTTTATATTTTCCACGGTTGGCATCTGTCGTGTATTTAGTTTGAGGTTTTGTGTTTGTAGTTTTGTGCCTATTTTATAATTAGTAGTTTATTTGTTGTTTATAAATAAAAAAAAGTGATTGCGGTGTGCGTGGGGTGGCGCTTGGCTGGCGGTGTGCGTGGGGTGGCGGTGTGCGTGGGGTGGCGCTTGGCTGGCGGTGTGCGTGGGGTGGCGCTTGGCTGGCGGTGTGCGTGGGGTGGCGCTTGGCTGGCGGTGCCAGCCAAACGGCAGTCCACACTCCCATCAGCTGGTGTGATTCTTGTATCAGTCATGTGGCGTATGTAAGTGATGGGCCCTTGAGTGGCGCGGTCTGTCGATGTGAGTGTTGTAATGTGCTGGGCCCGTGGCTGGCGGTGTGAATGGTCTTGTGCGTGTCATGTATGAAAGGTGTGTGAATGGACTGTAAAGCGGTTGGTGCCTTGTCGCGGCTTTACAGCTCACGAGCTGTGAGTCATTGGTTCACTTTTTTGCCTTTCAGTTATTAGCAGTGCATTTCATTTTTGTGAAATCTCTTGTTAATAAAATTTGATCCACTGAACCATCACTCACCCTCGTGCCAAATCCAACCAGTATGTGTTGTAAAAAATGACAAAACCTGCTCCGCTGTAATCAGGCGTCGCAGCACACCTGTGACACGCTAGGTGCCTCGGGTGGGACCCCGATGATGAAGCATGCCACCAACTTGGTTGGTGGGTGAGGGGTCTTCTTCACATAACCTAAGTGTTTCTTTTCACTATTTTAGTGTTTGGCACATCACGGACGTATGTGCACACATCAAAATGATATATTGCAAAAATACCTATCCCTTCTATCTCTTCAGATTTTGGGCCTTATTCTGTTGCAGGCACCTGGCCCACCCACACAAGTGAGGTATCATTTTTATCGGGAGACTTGGGGGAATGCTGGGTGGAAGGAAATTTGTGGCTCCTCTCAGATTCCAGAACTTTCTGCCACAGAAATGAGAGGAAAAAGTGTTTTTTTGGCCAAATTTTGAGGTTTGCAAAGGATTCTGGGTAACAGAACCTGGTCCGAGCCCCGCAAGTCACCCCTCCTTGGATTCCCCTAGGTCTCTAGTTTTCAGAAATGCACAGGTTTGGTAGGTTTCCCTAGGTGCCCGCTGAGCTACAGGCCAAAATTCACAGGTAGGCACTGTTTTCTTCCAAAATTTTGGTTGTGTCCACGTTGCGCTTCGGGGCGTTTCCTGTCGCGGCCGCTAGGCCTACCCACGCAAGTGAGGTATCATTTTTATCGGGAGACATGGGGGAACGCTGGGTGGAAGGAAATTTGTGGCTCCTCTCAGATTCCAGAACTTTCTGCCACAGAAATGTGAGGAACATGTGTTTTTTTAGCCAAATTTTGAGGTTTGCAAAGGATTCTGGGTAACAGAACCTGGTCCGAGCCCCGCAAGTCACCCCTCCTTGGATTCCCCTAGGTCTCTAGTTTTCAGAAATGCACAGGTTTGGTAGGTTTCCCTAGGTGGCGGCTGAGCTAGAGGCCAAAATCTACAGGTAGTCACTTTGCTAAAAACAGCTCTGTTTTCTGTGATATGTCCACGTTGTGTTTTGGGGCATATCCTGTCGCGGGCGCTAGGCCTACCCACACAAGTGAGGTATCATTTTTATCGGGAGACGTGGGGGAACGCTGGGTGGAAGGAAATTTGTGGCTCCTCTCAGATTCCAGAACTTTCTGCCACAGAAATGTGAGGAACATGTATTTTTTTAGCCAAATTTTGAGGTTTGCAAAGGATTCTGGGTAACAGAACCTGGTCCGAGCCACACAAGTCACCCCTCCTTGGATTCCCCTAGGTCTCTAGTTTTCAGAAATGCACAGGTTTGGTAGGTTTCCCTAGGTGGCGGCTGAGCTAGAGGCCAAAATCTACAGGTAGTCACTTTGCTAAAAACAGCTCTGTTTTCTGTGATATGTCCACGTTGTGTTTTGGGGCATATCCTGTCGCGGGCGCTAGGCCTACCCACACAAGTGAGGTATCATTTTTATCGGGAGACGTGGGGGAACGCTGGGTGGAAGGAAATTTGTGGCTCCTCTCAGATTCCAGAACTTTCTGCCACAGAAATTTGAGGAACATGTGTTTTTTTAGCCAAATTTTGAGGTTTGCAAAGGATTCTGGGTAACAGAACCTGGTCCGAGCCACACAAGTCACCCCTCCTTGGATTCCCCTAGGTCTCTAGTTTTCAGAAATGCACAGGTTTGGTAGGTTTCCCTAGGTGGCGGCTGAGCTAGAGGCCAAAATCTACAGGTAGTCACTTTGCTAAAAACAGCTCTGTTTTCTGTGATATGTCCACGTTGTGTTTTGGGGCATATCCTGTCGCGGGCGCTAGGCCTACCCACACAAGTGAGGTATCATTTTTATCGGGAGACGTGGGGGAACGCTGGGTGGAAGGAAATTTGTGGCTCCTCTCAGATTCCAGAACTTTCTGCCACAGAAATGTGAGGAACATGTGTTTTTTTAGCCAAATTTTGAGGTTTGCAAAGGATTCTGGGTAACAGAACCTGGTCCGAGCCACACAAGTCACCCCTCCTTGGATTCCCCTAGGTCTCTAGTTTTCAGAAATGCATAGGTTTGGTAGGTTTCCCTAGGTGGCGGCTGAGCTAGAGGCCAAAATCTACAGGTAGTCACTTTGCTAAAAACAGCTCTGTTTTCTGTGATATGTCCACGTTGTGTTTTGGGGCATATCCTGTCGCGGGCGCTAGGCCTACCCACACAAGTGCGGTATCATTTTTATCGGGAGACGTGGGGGAACGCTGGGTGGAAGGAAATTTGTGGCTCCTCTCAGATTCCAGAACTTTCTGCCACAGAAATGTGAGGAACATGTGTTTTTTTAGCCAAATTTTGAGGTTTGCAAAGGATTCTGGGTAACAGAACCTGGTCCGAGCCCCGCAAGTCACCCCTCCTTGGATCCCCCTAGGTCTCTAGTTTTCAGAAATGCACAGGTTTGGTAGGTTTCCCTAGGTGGCGGCTGAGCTACAGGCCAAAATCTACAGGTAGTCACTTTGCTAAAAACAGCTCTGTTTTCTGTGATATGTCCACGTTGTGTTTTGGGGCATATCCTGTCGCGGGCGCTAGGCCTACCCACACAAGTGAGGTATCATTTTTATCGGGAGACATGGGGGAACGCTGGGTGGAAGGAAATTTGTGGCTCCTCTCAGATTCCAGAACTTTCTGCCACAGAAATGTGAGGAACATGTGTTTTTTTAGCCAAATTTTGAGGTTTGCAAAGGATTCTGGGTAACAGAACCTGGTCCGAGCCACACAAGTTACCCCTCCTTGGATTCCCCTAGGTCTCTAGTTTTCAGAAATGCATAGGTTTGGTAGGTTTCCCTAGGTGGCGGCTGAGCTAGAGGCCAAAATCTACAGGTAGTCACTTTGCTAAAAACAGCTCTGTTTTCTGTGATATGTCCACGTTGTGTTTTGGGGCATATCCTGTCACGGGCGCTAGGCCTACCCACACAAGTGAGGTATCATTTTTATCGGGAGACGTGGGGAAACGCTGGGTGGAAGGAAATTTGTGGCTCCTCTCAGATTCCAGAACTTTCTGCCACAGAAATGTGGGGAACATGTGTTTTTATAGCCAAATTTTGAGGTTTGTAAAGGATTCTGGGTAACAGAACCTGGTCCGAGCCCCGCAAGTCACCCCTCCTTGGATCCCCCTAGGTCTCTAGTTTTCAGAAATGCACAGGTTTGGTAGGTTTCCCAAGGTGGCGGCTGAGCTAGAGGCCAAAATCTACAGGTAGTCACTTTGCTAAAAACAGCTCTGTTTTCTGTGATATGTCCACGTTGTGTTTTGGGGCATATCCTGTCGCGGGCGCTAGGCCTACCCACACAAGTGAGGTATCATTTTTATCGGGAGACATGGGGGAACACTAGGTGGAAGGAAATTTGTGGCTCCTCTCAGATTCCAGAACTTTCTGCTACAGAAATGTGAGGAACATGTGTTTTTTTAGCCAAATTTTGAGGTTTGCAAAGGATTCTGGGTAACCGAACCTGGTCCGAGCCACACAAGTTACCCCTCCTTGGATTCCCCTAGGTCTCTAGTTTTCAGAAATGCACAGGTTTGGTAGGTTTCCCTAGGTGGCGGCTGAGCTACAGGCCAAAATCTACAGGTAGTCACTTTGCTAAAAACAGCTCTGTTTTCTGTGATGTGTCCAGGTTGTGTTTTGGGGCATATCCTGTCGCGGGCGCTAGGCCTACCCACACAAGTGAGGTATCATTTTTATCGGGAGACGTGGGGGAATGCTGGGTGGAAGGAAATTTGTCGCTCCTCTCAGATTCCAGAACTTTCTGCCACAGAAATGTGAGGAACATGTGTTTTTTTAGCCAAATTTTGAGGTTTGCAAAGGATTCTGGGTAACAGAACCTGGTCCGAGCCACACAAGTCACCCCTCCTTGGATTCCCCTAGGTCTCTAGTTTTCAGAAATGCACAGGTTTGGTAGGTTTCCCTAGGTGGCGGCTGAGCTAGAGGCCAAAATCTACAGGTAGTCACTTTGCTAAAAACAGCTCTGTTTTCTGTGATGTGTCCACGTTGTGTTTTGGGGCATATCCTGTCGCGGGCGCTAGGCCTAGCCACACAAGTGAGGTATCATTTTTATCGGGAGACTTGGGGGAACATAGAATAGCAAAACAAGTGTTATTGCCCCTTGTCTTTCTCTACATTTATTCCTTCCAAATATAGGGGTGTGTGTAAAAAAGACATCTATTTGAGAAATTCCATGTAATTCACGTGCTACTATGGTCACCCCGGAATTCAGAGATGTGCAAATAACCACTGCTCCTCAACACCTTATCTTGTGCCCTTTTTGGAAATGCAAAGGTTTTCTTGATAGCTATTTTTTACTCCTTATATTTCAGCAAATGAATTACTGTATACCCGGTATAGAATGAAAACGCACTGCAGGGTGCAGCTCATTTATTGGCTCTGGGTTCCTCGGGTTCTTGATGAACCTACAAACCCTATATATCCCCGCAACCAGAGGAGTCCAGCAGACGTAACGCTATATTGCTTTCGATAATCTGACATTGCAGGGAAAAGTTACAGAGTAAAAAGTAGAGAAAAATTGATGTTTTTTTCACCTCAATTTCAATATTTTTCTTTTTCAGCTGTTATTTTCTGTAGGAAACCCTTGTAGGATCTACACAAATGACCCCTTGCTGAATTCAGAATTTTGTCTACTTTTCAGAAATGTTTAGGTTTCTGGGATCCAGCATTGGTTTCATGACCATTCCTGTCACTGACTGGAAGGAGGCTGAAAGCACAAAAAATTGCACAAATGGGGTATGCTCCAGTAAAATGCCAAAATTGTGTTGAAAAATTGGGTTTTCGGATTCAAGTCTGCCTGTTCCTGAAAGCTGGGAAGCTGCTGAGTTTAGCACCGTAGACCCTTTGTTGATGCCATTTTCAGGGGAAAAACCACAAGCCTTCTTCTGCAGCCCCTTTTTCCAATTTTTTTGAAAAAAACGAAATTTTCACTGTATTTTGGCCAATTTCTTGACCTCCTTCAGGGGAACCCACAAAGTCTGGGTACCTTTAGAATCCCTAGGATGTTGGAAAAAAAGGACGCAAATTTGGCTTGGTTAGCTTATGTGGACAAAAAGTTATGAGGGCCTAAGCGCGAACTGCCCCAAATAGGCAAAAAAAGGCCAGGCACAGGAGGGGGAAAAGGCCTGGCAGCGAAGGGGTTAAGGTACATGTGAAAACCCACTCAATCAACGTTTCACAATCCAATCTGTATTCCTATCAGTCAAGATGGATTTAAAGCAGAAGGGTGTAAAGTTGTAAAGTAGACTGACTCACAACTTTGTGTATTGTCTAAACTGTGCACGCTTTGCGCAATGTAAAGCGTATCCAGTGCTTTAAAAAAATAATAAACTGGCCTCAGCTCAGATCCTTCCCTCCCACACTTCTTACCTCAGGTGGTGGATATCCATCCTCCATACTCAGAATTTATTTGTTGGAGGATTTTCTACCTGAGACATTCTGTATCAGGTAATCATCGTACCTGGAAGTCCCAAAATGATAAACCTTATACCACGTAAATTTAGGAGAATTCAAAGTTTCCTAATTCTGACCAACTTTGTAAGTGAAGTGTAATTTAACTTGCCACTAATTAAAAAAAAAACTTTACAGAGAACTTGGAGAACATCTATAATGAACATTTTGGGAAATGAGTAGCGTACAGTTTGTTTTAAACATGTTAAGGATGCAACAATTGAGAAAACTAAATAGAATGTAAATGTCATTTTACAGGAGAAGTTGGGAAGGTTCTACACTGAATGTTACTTTAAGGTTGTGAACAAAGATGGATTGTTCCATTACATTTCATCAAAAGCACCAGTCAAAACTGCCAGGAATTGGAGCAGGCTCTGGCATTGGCATACATTCCTAATACTTACAGCCAGGTTGTGTGAAAGGTGTTGTACACATAGAGACCTTCATTAGAGTTTGACCAGCAAGACGGGTAGGCATGGTAAAGGTAAAGGTGATTGTGTGAGCCCAGGGTGAGTCCATTAGAGGCCTGTGTCCTGGCTGAAGGCACTCAATCCATCGCCTGTTAGAGGAGTCATAGATAGGCAGGCAGAGGCATTGCCTTTAAGGCTCTAAGTGGTGGTTTCATGGTTTGCATCTAAGGTCCTGCTCTGCAATAACAGCTCTGTTTGATGCTGCTTGCATGGTACCTCAGAATTGGACCGTACAGTCATCCTATTGCAGACTTATGGACCCTCAAGGTTGCACCCTCTTAGTGGCTAACATTGACTAGACGAGCATGCACCTTTCTGAGTGGCAAATCTAAAAAGCATAGAAGCCTGCCATGTGTACTAGAAATAGAAAAAACTTGCAGAGGGATTGTTCTGCAATACTACGGATGCAGATAAAAGTCAAGCTTCATGTTATGGAAAAGTCAATAGGCTGCTTTATTTAAATGTACATTAGAAAGCCAAATCACTTCCTTAATAGAATGTGAACTTCTCAGTAAGTTGTACTTTCCAGTGGCTGTACCAGCACATATGGCTGATGTGCATTAATAGAAAATACATCAGAACATCTAACCAAGAGCAAATAGAAACAAATAACAAGGGGGTGCCATTGTTAAGCAATTTGAAAAAAAGCAATGTGAATCACTTAACAATAGATAGACCGTTTTGCTGTATCGCGCAGCACACTATGTCACTGACACTACACAGTCAAACAAAAGTAAAAACAGACCTTTCTTGTAGAGTCTGCAGGGATCCACTAGTGTCTTACCACACAGTGTTCCTATATTTCTCCTGATTCCAAAAGTTCCCACTTGTGTGACTGAGCTATTGCCTGTGAAAGGAAAGGCTGCTTGAAGGCCCTAATATACAAGGAATTATCAAGATATTATCTTGAAAATTGACCAATTCAGCAATGTGGGTAGCTGCGGTATTTAGGCTAGGGCTCAGTTGACATCCAGGGACAATGGCTAGGTGTAGGTATTTCTGAAGACAAAGTACCTTGGATAGTGTGGGGGGGGTGAAGCGTTCGTGGATCCAAATATATTTTCTTACCCAGAGTGCCCTGCTTTGGCTAGAACACAGTTGTTCCTTATATTTCAGTGAAGAAAATTTCCCCAATCTCTGGGGATCCATAAAATTCCTACCACCCAGCATTCCCACACTCCTAATAAAATGCTGCTGTAAATGGTCACCAAATATTATGTATTTAGCACACATCAATTACAAAGGATCTAATTACAACAATTTATTTGCTTTGGCAACAAATTAGATAAAGATAAAGCAGAATTCCAAAGGAGTCAAAACATTTTCAAAAAGCAGATTCATAATGCACAGATCTTAATCTACAATATACAAAAATCAGAAAACGTTAGTTGATATTCTGTGAAGTCGTCAAAAGAGATAAATTATAAAACAAATGCTTTCAGCCTCAGGTGCCCTGATTATGGTTTCCCCAATATTTGGTTCACGGAGATTAATCCTCAGTGTGTTGAATCTGGCAGGCTTCTCTAGATAGTAAACAATTTTTTAAAGATAGTCTGGTATGGGAGCTCTTTGTGACATGGCAGGTTATATTGGGTAATTTCAGATTCCCACTACAGCTACTTAGGTATTTGTAGCCCTCTGCAGCAGGCACATTAACCTAACAATGTATATGGCTCTTACAACAAAATAACAATCTGTGCAGCAGAAACATTATCTCACTAGTCTATATTTCACAACAGACCAGTGTAGGCTGCAGCACTGTCAGTCAAACTTAAGTTGTAACTGACTTGTGAATACTCTGCCTGTGCACAATAGGCTAATGCACCATGTCATAGTGGAATCTGGAGCTTCCTAATTTAACATTGCATCTGAATGACTAATAGGTTTAGGTTCTGATAACCACTTATGTATCACAGGTCATGAAAGCTGTTGGCTTAAGAACAACATGACTCAATGACCTATACAGTCGTGCAATCGCTCCACACAGCAAATTTATGTTTGACATACAGTATCTGAAAGGTGAGAAGGGAGTTCAGCAAATACCCATTGAATTTTTGGCCTCTCAGCTGTGACAGCAAACTAGTGTTGATACCACCTTTCAAATCAGCTCTGCACACAAACACTGTGGTGTCCCACAGGGGTCCAACATATTATGGCTATTATTCAACATCTGCCTGCCTCCCTTATCAAACCTAAATAAATCATTAAATCTGTTACAGCTATGTAGATGACACCCAAACCATTCTTAAAAATGGATGGCCTGGAAGACATCTACATTTTAAAACTTAATGACTGTCTTTGGGTCACAAACACATAGATGGTGAATAACCATCTAAAGCTCAATTCCACAAAGACAGATATTATGACGTGAACAACCTTCGCGCACCCACATTCATCATATGCAAAATCAACTCATCAAAAATGTTGCAGCAAGACTTCTTCTCAGCCTTTCCCCAAGAGAACACATGGCCCCAGTCTTGCAATCACTTCACGGGCTATGTATAGTGAGGACATAGTTCAAGGTATTTTGAATCATTCACAGAACCTCCAAGTAAAAGGTCAGCTATACCCATAAGCTAAGTTTGAGCAATAAAAAACAAATATGGACACTGCGCTTTGGGCTTGCACCACTTACCATACCACCTTACTATAAGAGATCTATAGGAGATGCTGCTTTCTCACTTCAAGCTGCCAAACTCTGGAACAAACTACTAGCCAGCATTTAAAGAATACAGGAGGATATATATAACTTCAGAAAACAGTTGAAAACATGGCTATTTCCATGATAACTACCCAACTACACATACCTTGAACAAAACGTGGACAAACAATTGCACACTCAAGCTCAGTCTTTAGCTTACAATCCAAAGATTGGAAACAGACAAATCAGCAACATACTTTTGATAAGCAGGTAAGTTGAGGAGGGCTGACCGTGGGTATTATATAGATTATATAGTTATTTATGGTCATATGTAGCATGTCTGGCCCACACTAATACTAAGACTAAGACCATAACACTCGAAGGTCAGCAGATAACTGTAACTTACACTTCTTACAATATAATAAAGGCAAATATGCTACGAGGGTTGTTAACCCCCAGGACTGGGCAGCCAATAAACCAGCCTTCACTAAATGAACAGGCATGGAATAACTAAAGAGATCTGTCATACACTTTGGGTCAATAGGAGGACTTTAATCTAGTCCAAGACTGCAAGTCCCAAATATCTGTACACTATGGCTGTTTCTTTACATTTCACAAAGGCTTTCAGATATGGGATGATAGTAACAATGACCATCCCAGCAAATCTCTCATCTTCTCTCTCCCTGGTTGGTCACTTTTGTGGCACAACCCGATGGAAAATTATTTTTTGTATTTACTAAACAATGCACAGTCACTTTGCGTAGCTTTGCATAGTTTCTTAAATACAAAATAATGCAAGGCAGCCTGATCACTGCCTTGTGTTACCTTGCTTTGGGGAGGCATTCCAGGAGTGAAGCTTGGATGTTCCCATGCATCCACCCATGGATATTGATGCATTCCCAGATTTACTAATGCTAGTAAACCTGGTAATGTGTCAAAATGCTGTGCCTTCCCTACTGAGGAATAACCAGGAGAAATAGTTTTTGTGTATGAAGGTGCCACTTCCTGCTCAAACACAATCCTGCCTATAATACAGGCACCGTTGTACCAATCCCAAGGTTACACAGTGTGCCAACACTAGTAGACAGCAGAAATGTGCCATATATTTGTAAATCTGACACATTTCTATTGTCTGCTTTATGCTGAATTGCATGAAATGTAAGTAAATCTGTCCCAACATTTCTGATTGGACAAACCAGTGCAGTACCCACCTAAGCAGACTATAATCATAAGAAATTCTTCAAAGCTACCAGCATAGTGAAAACCATAAACTGTGTGTCTGTTAATCTCACGCCTCATCATCCACCACATTGGTACACACTGCATCTTATAACAGGATAACCTCACCTTGGTAGTCATCACACATGACATGGAAACACTTCCCACATAGGATCATAAAAGAAAGACAACGTCCTTACAACCACCCACCACCCAATTGGGTGTAGCTTGCTGCCCATGCACTTAAACACTTCAGTGCCACACATAGGAATATTAAGTGCTATACAAACACTTCAATACAATATTTCTCATTGGTGCATTACCAAGATTTGTGTTGCACCTATCAAAATCTTCATTTACATCACATTTCAGAATTATAAAACAAAATGTGCTTAATTTGTGCTTTCATAACTGCAGGAAAATATTTGTATACTTCATTTACAGGCATGTTATTTTTTAAAGTAGAAACAAATTGACATCCAACATATTTCTTTTCACAGTCCATATGCCACGTCAATTATTAATTTGCTGCATTTGTCACATAATCCATCATCTGCAAAATCTTCTATAAATGCTGCAACTCGTGCTGCTGTGCAGTGGTAGGTCCTTCGCAAAGGTTAACTGGGCAATATTCAGTTACTAACAGCTGTATTTCAATGTGGAACTGGTACTAATGAAGTGAAACCTGTGCCTAGACAGTGCTAACACCTAAAAATGACAAACTAATGAAATACTATCACAAAATGTGCTGCATTAAGCCACATATTTTGTGTTTTACTGCCACAGGATTTAGCCTATATTGTTGCATAATTTAGGCCTTCCCTGCCGCATAACTCCAGTGGTCATCTCTGAGGTGGTCACATAGTTCACTTTACAAAATCCTCCCACTTCTCAAAGAATGAAAATAAAATTCCATCAAGTGAATAAGCAGTAATTTGTAAAACGACAGCCTGACATTTAACCTGTCTTGGAACATGCAGCATATGTAACAAGATAAAAATAAAAGTTGAAGGCATTTTTATTGCTCATTCACCTTCTGAACTCCCACACCTCTACACTGGGCCAGCTGTCTCAGAAATTGGGGGGCCAAAGATTATTATAGGCTGGCATGGCCCTCAAATGCCCCTTCCCCTGTAACTACGTCCCTGTTTATAAGGTTAAGGAACTCCGAGGTGACTTGAAATTCTTATCACGTACACCAGGTAGTACTTTATCCCATATAACACACTGCCACACCATTACCTTTCCCGCATACCACTTAAAACCTTGTTGGGTAACTCTTTCCTATGAAAGCAATGGCATGTTTGCAAACATAAAGAATAAAAATACTTGTTTTAGTGCACAATTAAACATATTAAAAACCTGTTAGATACTTGTTGAAAAAGATAGAAACAGTTAAATTCAAGTCAGTTTAAAAAAGTAGCTTGAATTTGTAACAAATTGCAAAAATATTTTAACTTTAACTTTCTATAATTATGTAAGGAGTAGACAAAATTAACATGTTCTTGTCACTGAAATACATCAGAAAAAACAATGGTTCACTGTAGCTCCATTTTTATAACAAAAATATATTTTTTCTAGTCGACGACAGCGCCATCTACATGGGAGTATCCTAACCACAATAACATAAACATAAACAATGTGTAATCATCTAATGTTCTTCAACAAAAAGATAAAAAAAACCAACCATTATTACAAAGAAAATGCTATTTATTTTTCAAATTCACTATAGTTATGAATTATCCAGTGCCTACATGCGTGAAGAAGGTGTAAATATGGGTAATAAGTGAAAAAAGTGCATCATAAACAAGAGTAAAGCGATATAGGACTCTTGACTCCTTCAATTACTTCTAGGCTTGGGATCATTAGGTACAGTCTATATACATGCATAGTTGATAACGTTTTGACCTCTGGTTATCATCATGACAAACTAGTGACCACCAAGTATCTATATAGATTCATAGTCATTACCATGGATGGCTGGGCTTAAAAAACAATGAAAAGGATGTGATAATTTACTTAATTATTTACATATTTAAAAACTTGCCTTCTATGGGTCAAGTGCTGCAAGGAATATTCAATCCAAAAGTATCAGGGCTTCTCCCTACTAGGGCACTGTGAATCGAAAATAAACCAAGCTTAATTTTTAAGGGGGTGGTGGTAGGGAGAAGGTGGATGGGCTGGGTGTGGTTGGAGGAAGGAGAGTGGAGGGCTCAAGGTGAAGGAGCAAAAAAAATGAAAAAGAAAAGGACATACCCAGTAGTGACTTCGATGGTATTGCTGGTGGAAGCCCAGGGCCTCCCAATCCTATTTGTTACATTTAAAAAATTGAGTATGATCCAAAGCCCCGGTAGGCACTTCACAGGCTGGATGAATTTGCACCCAAAGAGGGGTGAGAAAATAAAAAGTCCGCTCAGAGTGAATTGGAAGGCGAGGTCCTCACAGCGTAGCATGAGGGTCCCCAGGGCCCGAGAAGACTTGTGGAGGTTAGCAGACGTCTCCTCCTCTCAATATTGTTCTTCGGCCTGAGGGATAGGGTCCCCAGGGCCTAAAAAGCTCAGGGAGGGGTGCCATGAAGCCCCTTCTCCTTTTTTCTTGCACTTGGACCCAGGGGATGGGGGCCTTAGGGACTAATAAGAATTGAGGACGGTTGGGCGGCAGCCACTCTGTAGGTATGGTTAGGATTCCCAGGTATAGGAAGTTTGGTCGCTAATAACTTTTCCCCTGTTTGACAAATCTCCACAAAACTTTCCCGACCTATAGATTTTGCTATGTTAGCGGAGGATGGAAAGTTTTGAGGTGAGTGTTAAAGAGATTCAAAGATAAAAGAAGGGTCTCAAAATGCATTTTTCCAGCAATGCATTTTACATAGACTTTTGTATCACATGTAGCATGAAAACTGCTGAGTGGATTTCCATAAAATTTGGCAGGATTATGCATTATGGTGGGCAAGTGATCCTTTTGGGTACTACAAGTAAGTAGGATAAGCATTATTTAAATTATGTCATCTAAACTTAGTGATATCTGTTGTCACATGGATTTCGTAAAATATTGTGGTATTTTGTGAAATTGCCATGGTACATAGTGATGACAAGGCATAATGTGACTGGCTAATGACTGTCTTAGCAAGAAATAAGGACTGCCATGTTGTTTTCAGTACATTTGGCTGTGTTCTGTGTTATGCACTTAGACATAGGTACATACTAGGTTTGATATTTTTTCCTTACCCATTACCATTTAGTTAAAGAGGTAGTAGGTAGAGGCAGTAGGTAGGAAAAGTGATTTATAATTCTCTATTTATTTAGAAGAAATGTATGGAAAAGTGTGGTATTGCCTTGGAAAATAAAAAATAAATGTACATGTTATAAAGTTAAAAATACACTTTACAACACTATAATTTCCAAATTATGACCCCTGCATTGCCAAAAACCATGGCGGTAGGCCCTACCAGTGACAGGGAATTCCCTGTCACTAGTAGGTGGGCCACCACCCCCTTCCACTCCCCAGATGCCCCCTCCATCCACGCTCCCTCCCTTCCAATCCCCCCCATACATGCGCAATCCAGGCACAAACCATGCATTCACACACTCGCTCACACAGACATACAAGAATTCATACACGCATGCTTCCATTCATTCACGCATGCATCCCATACACACATTCATTCTGACATGCAGAAATGCATTCACATTTCCATTCATACACGCATTCTCACACATGCACACACACACACGCAAACTTCACTAAACACACATTGATGCACACACTCACACATTCATGCACACACTCCCACACATACACATCTGGTGACAAGATTGGCCCTTGCTGATGGTGTCACCTCTCTGGTCCTGAAAGGTGCCCTTCTTGCGGTTCCTCCTCTGGAGAGGGGGTGCGGTTGCTATTCCTGTGTCTTCATGGTCAGGAAGGTCACGGGGAATTTTCGTCTGATCATCGACCTGCAGTTTCTGAACCAATTTGACCTGGCCATGCATTTTCGGATGTCCGCTTTGCGTCAGGTGATTCCGCTGGTCTCTCCGGGGGATTTCCTGACAAAGATCGATCCTCAGGATGCCTATTTCCATGTTCCTCCTCTGAGGTTTGCAGTGGGCTCCCAACATTGGCAGTTCAGGGTTCCCTTTGGGCTCACGTCCTGACCCAGGATTTTCACCAAGGTTCTGGCCTCGGTGATGGGCCTCCTCCATTCCAGAGTTGTCTTGGTCCACCTGTATTTTGACAACCTTCTGATCCATGTGCCTTCTCTGGACAGATCTCTGGCAGACACAGCCTCTACAGTGTCCCTTTTGGAGAGTTTTGGATTCGTGATCCATCCCTCCAAGTCCCACATGACTCCCTCTCTGCAAGTGGAGTATATTGGTGCTTTTTTGGATACAGAGCAGGGAATGGTGTTCCTTCCTGCCTCCTGGTGTGCTCGGCTCCATCAGTCTCTTCGGTGCCTCCTGCAGGTTCGGAACGCTTCTGCGAGGGAATGGCTTCATCTTCATGGTCTGATGTTAAGATGAGGCTTGTTTTCCGGTGTTTCTCCCCTGCCTTGCTACGGTCTTGCTCGTACCAATTGTTGGATTCTTTGGTGCTACTTTGCTTTCTTCTTTCTTTCAGGTGACAACTTTGCATGTAGTGCCGTTGGCATGCCTCCACTTGGGCCCAGTGGTGCACCATATCTTGCTTTACTGGACTCTGGCCAGCAGCAACTATGAGGCTTTTAGTTTCCGCTCCAGTTCATCCGTTCCTCTGGTGGTTGCATCATCCTTCCCTGAACCATGGTTTTCCTCTTCAGTCTCTGACTCCTTTGGTCCTCACTACTCATGTCAGCAGCCTGGGCTGAGGGCAGTCTTGGGGGACCTCATTGCTCAGGGCCTCTAGTCCGTGGAGGAGGCTTCAATGTCGTCCAATTGGAGGGAGACTCAAGGGGTCTGGAATGCCCTCCAGATCTTTGCTCCCCTCTTCTGGATCACTTGGTGATAGTCCGAGTGGACAACCGAGTGGCAATGTCATACATCAATCACCAGTTCAGAACCAGGTCCTTCTCCCTCAATCTCCTTGCCCGCCTCATCATGTCCCGGGCAGAGTTCCATCTCCTCAGGGTGCAGGCCATTCGCATTTAGGGGGTGCTGAATAGTCAGGCGGATCTTCTGAGTCAGGTGTTCCCGTCCTCCCTGGAATTCGTTCTGGCTCCTTCGGTGTTTGACCAAATTTGCAGTCGGTGGGGTGTCCCAACAGTGAATCTCATTGCTACCCCCTTGAATACCAACCTTCCCCTCTTCTTCACCAGATTCCTTACTTGGTGTGCCCAGGGGACCGATGCTCTGACCAGTCCTTGGCCTCGAGGTATTCTTTACGCCTTTCCCCCGGTCTCCCTGATCCAGCGATTCCTGTCTCACCTGCTCTGGGAGGTTGTGGAGGTGGTTGTGGTTCATCCTTTTTGGCCTCAGAGACCTTGGTTCCTTCTTCTCTGTCTCCTGACGGTGAAGCTCGAGTGGTGTCTTCCTCTGATGCCTTTCCCTCTGTCCTTCCCTCTACTTCCTCAGCGGACTCCACTAGCAAGGGTTCCTTTGATGCTTGGTGCAGGGCCCGGTCTTTGTCTCCTGTTTCTGCCACTTCCTCTGCAGTTTTTCAGTTTCTTCAGGAGAGTTTTCATAAGGATCTTTCCATTGCTACTCTGAAACTTCAGTGGTGCTCTATTAAAATGTTTGGGCTCCATGGGATGATTATCTTCTTTTTCAGGCATGGCCTCTAAGTTGTTCTGGGTTTTTTGCCGTCTTCAACCTCCCCTTCGGGACCCTTTTCCCCCCTGAGGACCTTCATTTGGTACGTTCCCATTTTAAATCCCCACTGTATGAGCCCCTGGAGTCGGTGTCCCTTAAGTTCCTGACTTGGAAGTGTTTTTTTCTAGTTGCCATTACCACTGCCAGGCGTTTGGGTGAACTTAATAACTTGGTTTGTCGCCCTACTCACCAGTGCATTTTTGGGGACCCGGTCATCCTTTCCTTGGATCCTAAGTTCCTCCCTAAGGTGAATTCCTCCTTTCATCATGAGCAGGAAATTGTTCTCCCGTCCTGCCTCCAGAGGCCTTGGTCGCTGACCCTTCCTTGTCTTTTTTTGGACGTTGTCCATGCATTGAAGATCTATTTGGTTAGGTCTTCTGAGTTTTGTCTCTATGACCACCTTTTTGTCAGCTTTGGGCCTGTGTAGAAGGTAGACGTCCTCCTTCTTCCACCTTATACTGTTGGATTAAGTCTGTTATCTTTTTGGCTTACCAGGCCCTGGGCCGGGAGGTTCAAGGTGGGATTAAGGCCCATTCCACACAAGGTATGGCTGTTTCCTGGGCTGAATGGTCCGGGGTTCCCCTCTGGGATATTTGTAAGGCTGCCACCTGGTCCACTCCTTCCTCTTTCATTACTCATTACAGGTTGCACGTTGCTCAGTGTTCCAAATTGTCCTTTGGCTCTGAGCTCCTGCTCACTGCTGCTTCCTCCTCCTGAGGCGGCTCCTTGGGTATGGACTGTTCATGTCATTGACTTGTGGTCTACTGTGTTCCAGGGTCTCTGTTTTTTGTGCCTTATTAAAATTTGCACTGCACTGATTGTGTTCATTCTGGTTCTGTTGTGTGGCTGCTGAAAGTGGTCTTGATGGGCATTCCTCCATTTGTTCGGAATGGGGCGAGGAAGAATGATGAGGAGGTAATGCTCAGCTTACTTATGGGTAATCTTAATTACTCCGATTCTTCCTTCCTTGTCTCATTCTATATGTCCCTCCCTGTTCTTTCATTAGCCGGTGTTGTAGTGCTTGGTGATACACAGGTAGTTCTGGGGGAAAGGAGGGGCTATATGCTCCTTATCCTTCTTCCCTTTCATGGAAAGCTAAGAAGTAGCTTTCTAGACTTGACGTGAGGAGTGAATAGGGCACTTCACTCCCTTAGTTCGGAATGGGACGAGGAAGGAAAAATCAGAGTAATGGAGATTACCTGTAAGTAATCCGAGCATACCTTAATTTCTGAAAGCAGGAAATATAAATGTTTTGAAAAATATGCATACACTTACCCCCATCCCATGTTTGGAATAATTCCTTCCTGCTTTGCCATTATACACTCTTTTGTGGAGAATAAGTATAGCTGACTACTTGACTTCTGTAGTGCATGAACATAGCATTCATAAAGCATATGTACATATGTAATGTCCTTGTCAGAGCACATGTGGGGGTGGGGCCACCCAGCAAGTAGTACTACTGAGGTCGCACGATGGTGCAGGTGTTTACCTTTGGTTTCCTGCTGTCTGTCCTTCTGTGGCTCTGCAAATTTTACCCAAGTACTTGACTGTCTAGGTGGAAAGAGCAAACGGTCAAAGGCTTCCCTGAGTATCAGAACATAGCAATCAAGCAAGAGACACAGTAACATTCTGCCTAGTCCAGTACTTGTCTTCAAAAAAGAGAAGTACTTTCAAAGCACAGCAAAATAAAATACTAAACAGATTAATAGAGGTTCAGAAACAGGGTTCTATAACACTGTAGGCTCAAAACAATTCTGATTGGTCCTACCCCACCTCAGTGACATAGCTAAATGTTTACATTTTGTACCTATCTCCAGCATTCTAGCATAGTGGCTGCAGCTCCCAAAATATTACAGTGTTGTAGCAGAAAAGCAAAACTCATGGGCAAGAATCAGCACAGGTGGGAGTTTAGTACTTGGCTCATGCAAGTCATCACTAAATGCAGGGACAAGTAGGTCAGTTCAGTTTATATCTTGCACAAGAGTTTGTATTTGGCAATTGTTACTCCATTAAAATTCAATTCTAGTGCAAGACACAGTCTCTCAACACAGCATTGTGCTTACCTGTCTGAGAGCAGAGCTCAACACAGCGTTGGTTGCAGTGCATCCTTTGCGGTCATATGGGTGGCACATCTGTCAGTAGGCACAGGATTGCAGCAGCCATGTCCCTCAAATGTTGCTGATGAAGCAAGCATTTTGGAAGGCCTTTGTCAGAGGTCGACTGTGTTTCACAGTTGCAGCCTCAAGGCTTTTGGGGGTTCCTTGCTACGATGGCGTCTTTGTCCAGAGCTCGACTGCAACGTCAAGAAGGCTCGCTCGTATCATGGCATATATTTTGGATGGCACACTGGTACTTTTGGGGGTTTTGTTACTTCATTGAGTTTGTCACATGATCCAACCAGGGAGGACAGGTAACCCCTCTAAACTCAAGTGAGCACTGGGCGCACTCCTGAACACAAGTCAGGTACTTTTAGTTGCTTTACATACTGAAAATATTGAATTTCTCCTCCTGGGGGACCAATCATTCTCCTTTTGCCTCTGAAACAAGCAGATTTCTAGGCAGCAGACAGGCCACAACTTATTCTGCAAGTTGTCCTGAATTCATGTGAAGTCCCCTCACCTCTGGGAGACTGGCTGACATGGAGACACTAGCACTGGGCACAGCAGCTCTTTAAGAATTCTCAGAGCATACCCTTCTTTAATCAAGAAGAGGTTAGAAATGGAACAAAGTGGTAAGTTTTTGTCCCCACTTTTATATCATGAGTCCAGTTTCCACCAGCCTTTTCATGGTGGGACGCTGCCATGGAAAGACTGGCAGAAAGCCAGTGCTGAGGGCCACAGGGGGCCCCTGCACTGCCCACGACCATGTCCTGTACAGTGCAGGGGCCCCTCTGCCCAGCACCCTCGGAATGCACACTGCTATAGCAGACAGTGTGCATTCCGAGGGTGCTGGGAGCACCCTGCGTGGGCCGAGGCCAATGTCACCACGCGGTTTCCAATAGGCTGACCAGCAGAAACCTCAGATTTCTGAGGTTTCTGCCAGTCAGCCCTGTGGAAACCTTGGATTCAGCCTGGGGGGAGACCACTAGCTTTGCGGCAGTCTCCTCTCCAAGGGGCTGGTGGGCCAACGGTCGGCCCACCAATTAAGAGATGAGGCCCATAATCTTTTTTTGTTCCAATGTGATAATTGAAAATGGCTGCCACAGAAGAACGAGGCACAAAGTTCCAGGTAAGGCTCCGAGCCTGATGTCAGAATTAGACTTAAAGCTCTCAGCTTTCTGTTTGTTTATACCAGCATGAGCAGTACCATTCATAGGCACCAACAAGTCTATCCACAGCCTCTTTAGTTAATAGCAGCCTCTGGGCAAGATAAACCTGACAACCAGCTATAGAACTGATTACGTTAGAACAAACACTAATAATACTCCTCATAAACAGTCCCAGTAAAAACCCATGAACACCAAACTACTTCTACTCATTCGGTTGGTTACAAATCATGCTTTGAACCACCAGTGGCAGATGCAACTCTGAGTCCAACTGCAAATGCACCCCCAAGCCTTTAAGCACCACCAGTAATCTGGTACAGGTGAAGTAAAATAGTTTCAAAATGACTTTCCATTGTTACCTGAAGGTGACCTCATGGCGCTCATCAGCTTAAAGAACAACTATGGCCAAGTACCACCATGTACGAGAAACTGAGAAGTGCTCTCTCCTTAACAGTATTGTGGAGGAAGCTGTTGTGTAGAGGGATGTTATAGCTATACTTTCGGACACATGGATAGGGAGTCAGAAATGTTGAATTTAGGCATGAAGAATGCTTTCTTTGTGCTTTTGTGCTTGTATCTTGCTGTTAGATGCAGACGTGATCCATGTTAGGGTGTGATTCGACTGTACTATCACTTCAGCTTGCATGATGTTATATATGGTGGGTAGGGCACTAGTCGTAGGTGGACGTGGGTGGATGGAACCCTTTTACTATTTTTAAGTCAAGCAGAAGCGTACAACCTCTTGTACACTTTAGAATACTTCTTGTGAGCTTAAAGCCATTTCATTTGTTTGTTTCATTCTCTTTTAAAAATCCCTGCTTGCTAGTGGTCAGTCCTACTTCCGTGGCTGCTTGCATTTTAATATAGGATTCCTCACTCCCACCTCCTCCCCTGACGCTGCATGGCCACCCACTCCTCTTGTGCTTAGTGCTCCCGTCTCTCACCCCTCCCACCATGTTACTTGTTTTATTTTACGGTCCACAGCATGACAAGCAGAAGCATCATCAGGTTCTTGTTATAGCCATTGTTTTTAAACTACTTTTATCCTCATCACTGTGTGGGTGGAGGCCTGGTGGGGCTTTCTTTCATACTGACTTTGTGGCTGCTTACCATACCAAATTTAACAACAATGCGGAAGATAACCACTAGAATCAATGTACAGTGTTCCACTGAGGTCGAGTCTCTTCGAATTTGGAAATACGATCAAACAGAAGCAGGTAATTACAAGCATGCCTGTCCTAGACATGGCTGCCTTTATGACTTTAGCCCCTGATACAGGCGCAAGGCCGGTAATGCTTTGAGAGTACGCTACACCGGAACAGTTGCGCTCCACAGGCAAATAGGAGAGGGGTGGTGGTGTGCGCATATGGGCAACCCGCTGTGAACTGGCACCATAACCTGCTGGATTTAAACTTGGTTTAATGGGCTTCCCCCTAATACGCATCAACCTTTTTTTGGTAATCCCATACTGTAGGTTTGGGCACGGGTCTAATTTTTGACCTTTCACCAGATCTCACTGCTCATAATACCAGCGCTTAAATCAGGGCTAGGGTTAATAAACATTTAGTTAAGCGAGATGTTAAAAGGTGCATGGGAATTTATCAAACTACCGCTCTTCTCTTGCTCCATAAACATGGAGCAGCAAGTATTACATAATCTTCGCAGTCTTAATTGCTGAATGCTAAAAGGGTGAACTCGATTTGTTTCTGCTTGTACGTGTTTTCCTATTGACCGCTAAGCATCTGGCCTTCAGCGGAAGAGTTGGAGAATTCATACGCCGTCATTCTGAGTGCTTGGGCTTGTTCAGAGTGCTGGTCAGTGTAACATTTGTGTAACCTCTTCTGTTGGATGGTGCAGAGTGACCGTCGCAAAGCATCTGGCCATCGGTAGAAGGGTTATAAAATTCATACTCTGTTATTTGGGCTCTTTCCGAGTGCTGGGCAGTTTTATATTTGTGTAACTTCTTCTGTTGGATGGTGCAGAGCATTCCCTTCTGGGGTGGCCAGATTTCCTCAATATCTGGTATCAAAAGGAACAACTAATAGTGAGTTTTGCTGATGTGCATGCAAACCCCTCTGCATTTTGCTAAAGTGAGCTTCAATAGCCCAGCACGGCTTAGTTATGGAATTATGTGGCAGGAAAGGACCAAATTATGAGGCAGGGTTGACCAATTTATGTGACAAGAAAAGCCTAAATATGCATTTACAATGCCAATAGCTCTAACTCACGCAAATGCAAGACCTATTGCATTGCAAATGCTTGTTAGAGGGTGGCGTCCTTACCACAGATGACTAGGCTTTTGGTCTCTTCTCATGTGCTTGTAATGTGACCTTGGGCGATTTCAACCTTTCTGTTTGTGAGAATGACTCAGGAGTGAGGGTTCTGGCTTAACAAGGCATGAACTCGGGAAACACATGTATTGACAGCAAGTGGTTAACTCTTTAAGAAACATACCAAGTACTTTTATTTACTCTGTAAAACCAAATAAAAAATAGAATTCTGAGTACCACAAGTCTGTTTAAAATGTCATTTTCTCTGTCATTAAGCGATTTATACTTTGATATATGGAAATGCCTTACAATGTTCTTTTCACATTTGTGTGTTACTGAAGTAATTAGTTGCATTTCTAGAGAATACATGCAGTCCAGGAGCACTTCAGATTACAAACCAACCCTCTTGCCTCACTTCACATTTCAAAATATCACAAACAATTATTTAACGTCATGCTATCCTATCTGGTGTGACCTTCATTAGTTCCAAATGTACATGACAACTTTAAAAGTATGAAGCTTCCTAGTATCTGTATTTATCGGTACTATATATATTTGTACACTAAGGCCCAGATTTATGGGCTTTGTGACGCAGGGCAGCGCAGTATCACTTTGCTGCGATACCCTGCGTCACAAGGAAAGGGCAGGATTGTGCCGTATTTATCCAATATGATGCACTCCTGTCCTTCCCCCTTTGCTGGGCCCCTTTTGGCTGCCTAGCACCAATCCAATCGGCCTTGCATCACGGTGCAAGAGTGCCTGCATTGCATGTAGGAATGTTTTGTGCAGGAAGTGGCACCTTTCTGCACAAAACCAATCCTGAGAAGCTTTTTCCTCTTTCTATGTGTGCAGCACACAAAGGAAAATCCAAGGAGAAATGAAGATATCTCTCCTAGTTATGGCCCGCTTTGGGAGGAGTAGGATTTTGTCGCATTCCCAGGTTTACCAGAATCTGTAAATCTGGAAATATGTCAAAAAACAAGAGAGTTGCGTGGAACACCCACACAATGCCCATGGAATGCTGCCTTAGCACAGTTAGGCAACACAGTGATTTGCTTTGGGTTCCATTACTCCATACTTTTGAAGCCATTCAAAGCCTCGCAAAGCATTTCCATGTTTACCAGGGTTGGTAAGTCTGGGAAGGCATCAAAAACCAAGGGAGTTGTATGGGAACACCTATGCAACGCACAAGGGATGGCTCCCTAGCACAGAGTAAGACAACGCAGTGATTTGAACTGGCTTTGTGTGGCTTCACAAATATGACTGAGTGGTTTGTGCCATGCATGTACCACATTGCATGCTGGAAACATCTTGCAAACCCCTCATAAGTCTGCCCCTCAGTATATACATTTGTCTATTATTTCATCCTGTGTAATTGATTGTGCTTATAAACGCATGAATGGTGTTTTAAATGTCAATTCACTTATTGTGCTAAACATTTGGGTCCAAATTTATGGGCTTTGTGGCACAGCACGTAACCTTGCTGCACTGCCCATCATCACACGGAAAGGGCAGGAATGCACCATATTTATCCAATATGGTGCCTTCCTGTCCTTTCCCTCTGCGCTGGTGCCCTTTGACTGCGTAGCACCAATGCAGACACCCTTGCACCATGGTGCAAGGGTGCCAGCATTGAATGCAGGATTGTTTTAGTGCAGGAATGGGCACCTTCCTGTGCAAAAACAATCCTGAGATGCTTTTTCCTCTTTCTATGTGTGCTGCAGACAGAGGAAAAAAAAAGGAGAAATAAATATCTCCTGGGGAGGCATAGGTTTTTGGTTGTACTTCCAGGTTTACAAGGGTCAGTAAATCTGGGAGTGCATTAAAAACCATGGGAGGTGTGTGGGATCACCCACGCAATGCCCATGGAACACCTCCCTAGCACAGAGTAAGGCAATGCAGTAATTTGCGGTGCGTTGCCTTACTCTATATTTTTGAAGCCATTAAAAGCCTCACAAAGTGGCTTTGTGTGGCTTCAAAAATATGACTTAGTGGTTTGAGCAACGCATGTACCTTGTTGTGTGGTGCAAGCATAGTGCAACCCCCTCATAAATATGCTCCTTATTGTTTACAGTTCACAGTAAACAAGTTGACGGTTGGTTCAGTTATAAACGCATACATCATATTTAAATATTTACCTTTGTGTATAATGCTAAGACAGCATCTCTGAATTTGCTGTGATGCACCCCATTCCATTATAAACATGTTGTGACCTGACTGCATACAACGTCATTGCAGAGTGTAATTTGCGCACTCACTATTTTTTTTTAATTTAGGGCTCAGGCCTTGGTGGTGGTGGAATTTGTATATTTGGGGAAAGGGGTATTGTTAATGCTCTCCGTATGCTGGTGCGTGATGGTGTATTTCTGCATGCGCTTGGATATAAGGATGGTACATATATACATCTGCATGAAAGGCTCATGCAACTGTGCATTTGAGGGCATTGCTTTTGTAGTGATGTGTGGATGGTGCAGCAATGCTGTTCAGTACTGGGTCTGTGAGGGGTGCTCCAGCTGGCTGATGGATGCAAGGGTGCTGACACTGCGGTTTCATAGAGAGTGGTGATGCAGCTGTGTTTGGTGTTTTCAGTCTGGTGGTGCAGCTGTGTTTGATGTACAGAATGGTGGTGCACCTGCGTTCTTGGGTTCACAGGTGGCACAGGGATGGATGAACAATGCATTTGGGCACAGGTTTGCAGGTGTATGAGGCCATGAGCCATGTGCTGTACTATGCTGAAATGGTGCGTGCAAATGCATACTTAGAATACCTGTCTGTCTTTTGAGGATCCAAGGAGGGTGGGATAACATTTTCATAGGTCAATCTATTGAAATCAAAGAGGATGAAAACATTGTTTGGGGAGAGTGAGGAAGATGTTCAGGGTTGGTCTGTACAGGACCAACGTTGCTTGTTTTGAGGTTGAATCTAAGCCCAATGAGGTTGACGCCCTCGAAATGAGGGTACCTTAGGATATTCCAGCTGAGTGCAGTTGTACTGTTCAGTGCAGATGTCTCCAACCAGCTACCACTACCTTGCAGATACCTTCAGAATAGCTCCCAACCTTAAGTTCATCTTTACATAAGCACAGGGCTACATATTCCTTTTAAAGCTAATGGATGGCTGTGTTTATGTTACATTATTATCATCAAGCTGCAGATAGCAGAGCCTGAAAATGAGCAGTCCTCACTCATATTTATGACCCAGACTGGGTCACGGGGTGAAGAACGTGAAGCACTAAGGTATTTAACTCTTAAATAAAAGTCCTTGTGAACTCATTATTAGAGTGTGAGATCAAAATGATATTTCTGAAAGACTTTAAGTGGGAGAAAATTAAAATTAGAAGTTACCTTAAAGATTAAGTAAAAGCTTCATTTGAATTTTCTCCCATTTCAAAGTGTTGCACTTACAAACAGCAGGCCTCTTTCTTCCAGTAACCAGTAGGCACTGTACTATATTTGTAATTGAAAAATACACTCATTTGTTTAAGTGGAAAAAATTTAAAGTGCAGAAAAATGTTCGATATTATGAAACATTTTTATGAACATGTTTTGCCCCATTTTAAATCAAAATGTTGTATGTGTTATAATTGTATGGTGTCACATACGGCAAAAGGTATGTCCTGTGCCAAAGTACATATGACACTGGCTCTAAGCTATCCAGGCACATGTATCCCATTCGTATGCACACATATTCTTACATCCCCAAAGACCACACTCACACTGACACACACTGCAGCACTGTTATGGTGTCCCCAGTGAAAATATTTTGTTCAAACAATAGTAAATGGCTCCACTGACATTAAAGTCACTTAAGCTGAGCATACGGGTGTCTGGTAGCACTGCATAGGCTTATTGTGTTCTTAAGCTCACAATGCTTTTCACTAATCAGAAGTAGCTCTCGCTACAGAAAAGCTTTGAGACCCCTGGTTTAGTGCAAGGGGGATGAAGCTGTGTTGCTTGGTGCAGGGCTACTTGATCAGTGATATTGCAGCTTTGGGTTTGGCTGCAGAGATGATACTGCTATGCACTGGTGTTTGCAGGGAAGGTGCAGTGCTGTTGCCCTATTTGCATGGATGGAGCTCATCCAGCTTCCTGCCAGCACAATGCTCTGCAGTCTGGAATGCTGGTATTCAGAGGTCCCTGAACATTGCTCGACCCACAGTGGCTATTTCGCAGGCTCCATGAGAGTGGAAATGCCTACAGATGACAAGTGCTGGTTTAGCAAGCAAGGAATGTTTCATTGTACAAACCGCCTGCAGAGTCCCTGGCCCACAGTGAGCTTCCCCAGATCGAGCATTCAGGCACAAAGAGACACTTTTAAAGGCTTAACAGTTTCTGGTGTCTTCTATGCAGCACGATCCATCCAGGGATAAATTGTGTAAGGCAGTGTTTTAAAACATTCCATTCGCTGGAAAGTCCTGTCCCTGCCAGGAATGTCTGCAGCTGAAGAGGAAGAGAGGGAGGGGGTGCATTCGCGTATATGCCAACATGTGAGAGATTTGAAAAGAAATAATCAGGAGAACGTATTTTTCCCGTAGACTTCCATTGAAGCAGGAGCAATTTCAGGTGGGAGCCAAAATAAAGCCATTCTTTGCTTCAAAAATTGGGACTCTCCTACCTGAATCGAGTCTATTAGCATGTATGCATTTGACAGGCGCCAATGCTTTAACATCTTCTTTTTGGTAGCTATCAAGCTTACCAATTAGGAACTCATTCTCTGGACATCACCTTGACGTTGCTGCACAACACCAACCCTTTGTCTCTGAAATCACCAGGACTTTCAGTCTCATAACAACACACAGGCCCAGCCTTTGAATAGCAACAAGAACCTCTGTCGCTGCACAACACCAAGGCCCAACCTCCACATTGCACCTGGACTCCCACATCCTGCCCAGCACCTTGATTAAGGAAGTCATTTAGAGGTCAGCAAATGTGAGGACTCATGTTTGATCCATGTTCCCTGTACTCCTAGGCCCACCACAAGAATAGAAAAACATATGCAAATTAGCCCTGACGGGAAGCAGTGAGTATCAACTTAGCAGCTCCCCAGCTGCTTCAGGGAGAGGCACTTTTCCTTTTTGAGGCCAGGTGCCTCGTTTTCTTTTTGTGCCCTTTTAGTCTTGGGGTGCCCAGTCCCACCTAGGCACCCCATGTGCTCTGAATGCTGGGGCAGTCCAGGGAGCCACTGGCTGCCCCGTTGGCTCATATGCAGCCACCTTTCTCGTCCTGCTGCTTGAGCCACCAGTTCTTTTCTCCCCTGCCCACACCATGCAGGAAGGGAGTGTGTGATGTGGTGGCTCCTCGCTCCCCTCAAGACAAGGGCAAGGGCAGTGGGAGCAAGACCACTTGGCTCCTCTTCTCTTTTTTGGGGGCACAATGGTGCTCCCCAAGTCTCCAGCTGCATCAGCCCCTGGGGGGATGGGGCATCCTGGGGTGGGGGACAAAAGCTGAAACAGGGAGGGGGCCCCATGCACATCCCACAAATAATTCTAGCACCGACCTAAAGCCCTGGCCAACCCTGGGTGTAATTGAAGGCGATGCTGCAGAGCCCTGCATGTGCCGGTTTTTTAAAAAAGGTCAAAGGTTGCCAACCTTTCAGCATCCATAACTCAGCTCCATTAGGCTCATTTGGACAATCTTGGGCTTATTTTTAACAGAACTCCTTACCTCCAATGTGATATACTTTGCAGGGAGCTGGCTCCCTGCGCCAGCTCTCTTCCTGGTCTTTGTTCCTGGGTGCAGAGTGGAGTTATTTACCCCAACTTGTCCTCTGGGGGCCTGAGGGGGCATCCTCACTGACCCTTGGAGAGACCCAGTGGTCCTGGTGTCACCTTGGGGCACAGTCCTTAGTTTTTATGGGCATCCGGGGGTTTCTCTTTCCAGTTGTCCATGGCAGTTGCAGTCCCAGGATCCAGCAGCGAAGAGCACAAAAACAGCAACAACACTTTCGATCCCTTGTGCAAGAGTTTTTAAAAGGGGGTGGAAGGTTCTACAAGCCAGGCAACCCTGGCTAGTCCTAGAGTGCCACATCACCTCTCCATTCCTGTCCCAACCCTCCTGCACAGCATACTATGATATTTCAAGATGGCGTCATACAGGATTCACTGGTCACATCTGCTCCTGGGGTTTCAGCTCCTCCCCTTGCTGACATCACTGCCAGTGCATTTCCCACCAAAACTTCAAAGAGAAGACACTACTGTTTTTGATCCAGTTGTCTGGGCGATGTCCCCAACCCTGGTACAGTGTGACAGGTAATTAGCAGATGCATATTTCCACCTCAGGAACTGAGGCAAGCACTGTGGATTACTCCTTTGTGTGTGGAGGCCTTTGTTTCTGCTGCAGAAGAGCTGAGTAATTAACTTGGTCCAGCAGAGTGACAGCCTGAACTCTGACCTTGAGCTGAGCCAGAGAAATATGACAATTCTGGATGACCCATAAAATGTACAGATACCTTCATGGAACACTCAGATTTGATTTTGGCACACTTGTTCCACCCCATTTTTCTATATGTCACTGGACCTTGCAGGCTAAAGTGAAGCAAAACCACACTTTAAGGCAGTTTTCCCTCTATGTGCACATAAAACCACACTGACTTTACCAATGAGTGCACACTAACATTAGAAAGACATATCCCAGGTCAATATATAATCCTGTGGAAACACCTCTGCGAAAAGGCTACCTCTGTGGAGTTACAGGGCTGCGCACAATGGTAGTCTCACATGCACAGCTAATCACGTATGCAAACATGTGTGCACATGTGTTTATGTTTAACCACCCAAGTGACCCTTACCCTAGCTGCATCGCAGCAACCCTATCCTAAAAGGTAGACATTGGTGGTAAACACGTGCAGTCCATTTGCCATGTGACTACTGTGCATGAAACTCATATAGTGAGACTCACCCACAGTAAAAAGCCCAAAACTAGGTGATCAAAAAAAGTAAAAAATCCACGGGCACTGAATGGGCGGAACCCACTGCTACATCATCTATAGAGGCTGGCATTATATTTTAAGTGTGCTTGGTCTGGAGAAGCACAAACTCAGGATTTAAAATGTGACACTGTGGTTGGCTCTACTAATAATATATTTCCATTTAAACTGACCCTTTTTATCACCCTGAGGATAACAAAAGCCTGGGGGAAAAACATAAGGGCTGATTTAAAGTTTGGAATATGTTTTTTATTCCATTAGGGCAACAGAGTAAAATACTCCATTGCTGTGATGCAGTAACTGCACTCTGAATTTAGAGATGTTCACTGCTTTAACAGACCTCTCTCACATTGGCAGGAACTGTTGTCATGGGGTTTCCTGTCAATGCATTACATGTTTTTTGGACAGCTCTGTCAACCTGACAATACCACACAGAACATTTTTAATATATTTTTATTTTCAAAAACAAACAAATCCAAAAGCAGGATTTTTCAAAAAGAGCAGTGCCCCCAACCCCTCCTTGGATTTTTCTCCCATGCCGTAGGGGTCATTAAAATGTTTTACTTTCATTTACTACCTCGTTTTGGATTGCATTGTGTGAAAGTAAAAACTGTTGATTTGTCCACCCATTTTGAATTATGAGGGCAGACAAGTGACCAGGTTTATTATGGACCTTACTCCATAGGGCCGTTGGAGGACAAGGTAATTGGCAGAGATGGAGTCTCCATTGCTGACATACTTAAGTTTCGTCTGACTCAAAATGAGGAGAGCAGAACTTCAGTTTGGTGGAGAGGGTAAACCATCACTGTTGCAATGGAGTACCCTCTCTGCCAAAGACTAAATCAGGCCCATAAGGTTCCAAACATATGCCTTGCAGGATACCGGTTTAAAGCTCACTCAGAAGGAATGTAATTTATGAACTACAAGTCACAAAAGAGTCTCTGTGACAAAATAAGTAACTCACTTAGCAATCTTAATAAAATGCCTTCTGTGAGCTACATGTTACCCATGTTTTACAGGAGGCATATTATACTGTGCTAATTTATGATGAGTCAAAACTGCAACTAGACAAAACTCAGATCCCTCCAGCAGGTACATTAATCACCACCGTTATTTTGACATTTTTAGCAAGTGCTTTTAACCCCATGAAATATTTCAAAATACTGTGCCCCCGAGCTCAGCACCCAGTTCAGCGGCACCAGTCACACCACCACACAGTGGGAACTGCCTGCAGAATCCTGCAATCTGTACCTCACACTTGAATTGCTGCTATAGTACAGCAGTGTTTTGATCATCATTTTTGGTATGTGTCCCACGCTTTTCTGAACATACCAGTACTTAATTCGTTAAAGTCCAATCAGGGTGACATGGCGCTATATGGTCTCTAACCCTCCTACAGTATGTGGTGTCCAGTGCAGTCTTCGGAATGGTGTAGCAGCAGTTAAAAAAAATTGGCAGGCGAATTTCACCCTATACTCCTTATACCCCAAAATTACATCCTGTAATACTTCAGTGATTTGTAGTTTCCTGAAATCTAGTGTCAGTCTTGGTGACTGCTCTCTCTTATGTATATACCTTTGCTTACACTTCCGCTCTTGCTCCTACTTCAAAGCATGTGCTTCAATGCAGGGGCTACGTAGATCGATGGGCTTCCTTGCCCACTTGTGGGAGTACTTGTCAATCACAAAAACACTCCCATTGATGGCGAGCGTGACCATGTTCCTCATGATTATAAGCACCTTTGGGTGGCAATCTTACTTGCAGATTTCAACTGCACAGGTGTGGGAATGTTTCCCAGTCCATTGGACTAAAGGACATTGAATATTCCACATTAATATCCAAGCACTACCAATTGGGAAGTATGTCCAAAAATTATCACTAAACGCCCAAAGAAATAGCCATTCAAGCTGGCAGGGTGATTTGCTTGTAAATCTATTTACAGCGCTCCTGATTCAGCAGATCAAAATGTTAAAAATGTAAGTATGGTTTTCTGAAAAGTTTGATAGAATGTAACCTTGGGGTAAACACACACACATCCTGTCCTGTTTTTGCTCAGGCCAGTGGCTTGCACCATTATGACATAACATCTCTTTTATAGTACATCTGAGATGGGGCTCCATCACAGGGTTGTAAGGTCTCAATAATGGCTCCCCATGCATCCAAAATTACTGCCCACCAAGAGACAATGGCCCTCATTATGACATTGGCGGTAAATTCCACTTACCGCCACGCTGACGGCTGCCAACATACCGCTGCAGTGGCGAATATCCATTCGCCATTTTATGGCACACACACACTAATCTGACAGAATACTGCCACATACACAAATCTGCCAGCCCAAAGGTCAGTGTTAAAGTGTTGGTACCAACCCCCATACCGTTACACCAACAAAACAGCACCCACATCATCATGATCCATGAATCACCACGAATCACCACTGGCGGTACACAAAGGCGCGCTCAGAATGGACATCCAAATAATAAACTGCACAACATTGGCCAATACCAAAAACACACACTTGGCACTCATACACACACCACACCCACACACCCACAGCACTATAAAACACACCCACATCACCCACAACCCTTTATGAATGCAAATTATTGTCACCAGACTGACATCAAGACCACTGCGACAACTAGACACACATACCACATACACTCACACATCCCTCACACACCCCACTACGCATACCCAACCACAGTACCCAACACTCACACACTTACATACATCACACAACACCCATGTCCCCACAAAGGCACCCCCGTTTCACAGATGAGGAGTTGCAGGTCGTGGTGGAGGAAATAGTCAGGCTAGAGGCACAGCTGTTTGGAGCACAGGTATAGCAAATATCCATTGCCAGGAAGATGGAGCTATGGCGGAAAATTGTGGACAGGGTGAACTCCGTGGGACAGCATCCAAAAACAAGGGATGACATCAGGAAGTGGTGGAACGACCTGGGTGGAAGGTATGTTCCATAGCAGCAAGGCACCAGCTCGCCATACAGAGGACTGGTGGTGGACCCCTACCTCCTCGCCCACAGTTCACAGCATGGGAGGAGCACGTCTTGGCAATCCTGCATCCTGAGGGACTCACTGGAGTTGCCGGAGGACTGGACACTGGTGAGTCAATATTTATTACTTATCAACCCCCATACCTGCATGTCATCTCACACCCTCACCCTCATCATCCCACTCCATCCCACACACTGCACCTACACATATGACTAACCCCAATGCCCAGCCCTGCATGCCATACCAATCCATGGACAGCCCTCCCAGCCCTGCATGGACACCCATCACTAAAGCATGCACAGCATAGGGGAACTAACAATCTACAATACATCAACATACACAAACCAAGGTGGCAGGGCAACAGCAACGATAGAGGGGAAGCTATGGATGTACCATATGTCACAGGCCTGAAGCATAATACATCATTTACATTCCTGCAGGTGCCACAGCCAATGTCAGCGGAGAGGAGGTACCACGACAAACCAGTCCCCCAACAGAAGATGCCCCAGGGATGACAGCAACTCTAGGCTTCAGGATCTGGGTCAACAACCTGGCCCAGCAGGGACCACTGGACAGTTGCAGGAGGAACACCATCAGGAGATCAGAGATGACTTGCAGGCCCTCAACACTACCATGATCTCCATAGCAGGGGTGCTGGCGGACGTGGCCAACATCATGAGTGAATGGACAGCACACCAGCGGGCCCCTACCACTAGCCAGTCTATTGACCAGCCCACCACTTCCCCTGCAGCTAGTGGGCAGGAGGCCCCGCCACAACACCCACAGGCCACAAGCACCCCTCCCCCTGCAGAAGGCAAACCACCCCATAAACGTTCCCTGCGACCCAGACAGAAGCTAGAGACACTTGCCAAGACCAAGACCACCATCAGGAAATGAGACTCTCCTGATTGTCCCCCTTGTGTCCCAACCTGTCACCTTGTCCACTTTGAAATGCCTTTACTCCCCTTCCTATGGCCACTTGGACACTGCACCTGTCCTACAAACAGACTGAAACAATACACTGGACTTTCCTCTACCATCACCCCATTCCATTGCACTTTATAGCACTACAATAAACACCCTTGAACACAACTTGACTGATAGTATTTTATGTGTTGAGAATGTGCATTCAAGGGAACAGTCACATCTGGTGCAAATAAAATGAACACTGTGATAGCATACAATTAATGACCTGTAACTGTCTGTAGTAATCACATCAGGACACTGTTGTCATATCACCATCTGTAAAATGACAAGCCATTGGTGACAGTGAGTTGAGATGCAAAGGAAGCAAATGCCATCATGCTACAGTCACACAGATGAAATCAAAAGTCAGTGCAATGATCAGTTCCACTGTCTTACCTGTGTCATTGGAAGTACTGACATATAACTGATGTTCTGTGGTCCACATCCTCATTCTCTGCCTCCTCATCCTCAATGTCCTCAGTGTCCACTGCTGCCACAAGGGCATCTCCAGTCTCCTCCTCCTGCAGAAAAGGCACATGTCGTCTGAGGGCCAGTTTGTGCAACATGGAGCATGCCACCACTATCTGGCAGACCTTCCCAGGTGAGTAGCACAGGGATCCACCTGTCAGATGGAGGCACCTGAACCTGGCCTTCAGGAGGCCGAAGGTCCTTTCTATTATTCTTCTGGTTCATCCATGTGCCTCATTATAATGCTTCTCAGCCCCAGTCCTAGCATTCCTCACAGGGGTCAGGAGCCATGATAGGTTTGGGTAGCTAGAGTCACCTGCAAGTTTGAGGGACAAACATTAGCCTAACACAATGCTTTGAGGACATACAGTGGGTGGGGACTCTGGCTCACCTATTAGCCACACCCTGTGCCTCTGTAGTCGGGCCATCACATTTGGGATGCTGCTATTCCTCAGGACAAAGGTGTCATGCACCGACCCAGGATACTTGGCAGTGATGTATGAGATGTACTAGTCCGCCAGGCACACCATTTGCACATTCATTAAGTGGAAACTCTTCCGATTCCTGAACACCTGTTCATTCTGGTGGGGGAAATGAACGCAATATGTGTACAGTCAATCGACGCAATAATATTGGGGATATGCCCCATTGCATAGAATCCTGCCTTCACAGTGGCTAAATCTTCCACCTGGGGGGAAACAATGTAGCTGCACATATGTTTCACCAGGCAGACAAAACCCTTGCCAGCACGATTGAGAGCATTGGCTGTAACATTCCTGCTGCCAAGCCCACTGCCACTTGGAAAGAAGCAGTTGTCAGGAAATGGAGCACTGATAGCACTTGCACAAGAGGGGGAAATCCCAGTGGAATGCTGGTTGGCTGCTATCAGGTCAGGCGCCAATTGGGCACACAGCTCTGATTGTGGCCCTGTCCAGTCTATAGGTGAGTATAATGTGCCTGTCCTCCAGTGTAGCCAAGTCCACAAGGGGTCTGTACACAGTGGTTTGTCTCCTCTTCCTATTCATCCGCAGTAGGAGATAGCTAAGGGACACAATAGTGAGTAGGCTGTCACAACTTGAACAATGGAAAAACAACCTCAGTGTACATAAACATCAATGTGAAGGGAAAGTGGGAATGGCAATGTATGTGCAATTTTAGGCAATGACACAGTTATGGTTTATCTGATCGCTGTCCACCACCATGAAATGGCGATCGCCTGTCCTGTATCTTGGGACAGGTGGAAGTGAGGTAACTCTGCCGACGTTGGGCATCGTGTTGAAAGGCGGTCTTGCACCGCCTTGCAATTCCTCATTGGCTAATATGGGGCTCTATGGAGTACAGTGGTCAATGGGTATCAGCGGTGACGGTGTACACCGCCACGGACGTGACCGCTATTTTCTATCTAAATCCTCACTTGTTTCCTGACTTTCCACAGGACAACACCTACACTGCGTGTGCTGCTGTGACCTGTGTCTGCAACCTACCATGGCCCGTGTGACCGGGCCAAGGGCCCTTGCCTTCACTTCGGAGGAGTTGGAGGGACTGGTGGATGGGGTCCTGCCCCAGTATGAACTTCTGTATGGGCCTCCAGACCAACAGGTGAGTACACCTTGGGCACGATGCATGTGGGAAGGATGCATAGAGATGTGTGTGCAAGCATCGTGTCATCAGGGGGAGGGGGAAATGTCTGGTGGTAGTGTACATGGTGGGCGCTGGATGATGTGTGTGCCAATGGTGATGGAAACGGGATTGGTGGGCCATATGTGTAACAGGCTGAATTGTATGTGTAATGGTGTCCTCCTGTCTGCATTCCCTCTGTAGGTCAGCTCCCACCAAAAGAAGGGATTGTGGTGTGCCATCGCCAAGGACGTACTGATCCTGGGGGTCAACAGCAGGCAGACCATCCACTGCAGGAAACGGTAGGAGGACCTGAGATGTGGGGCACGGAAGACCGCGGAGGCCCAGCTGGGGATGGCCTCCCAACGAGGAAGGGGTGCCCGTCGGAACCTGACCCCCCTGATGGCCCGCATACTGGCGGTGGCCTACCCAGAGCTGGATGGGCGCTTGAGGGCAACACAGCAGCCACAAGGGGGTGAGTACAGTGGGCATTACTACAATAATTGGTACAAGGCATGGGATCCAGGTGGTGCGTGTGAGTTAGTTGGTGCCCCTTAATGACAGGCAAGACATTGCAGTGTGATCCAGCTCAAGGGTAATGGGTGTATGGCAAATGCAGGTAACCTAACTCGTTTGCATTCCATGTCTGCCAGGGCTTTTTGGGTCCCAGGAGGTGTACAGTTGGCGGTGTTTGGCCCTCATCTTGCTGTGGCATCTAGCCAAATCAATGCCAATGCAATGCATAGTGCTCACTCCTGATCCCTGTGTGTGACAATGCTGTGTATGCCAACTGTGGTGTTGGTGCTGTAACTGATCCTGTGTTCCCTTTCTATCTCCCCCCCTTTTTTCTTTTGTCATCCTGTCCATGTGTGCATTAGCATCATCTGGCGAAGGAGCAGGGGCACCGGCGACTGAGGGAGCTACATCCCACAGGACCCGGGAGGCAGAGTCCAGTGATGCAGAGGGAACAAGTGGGGACGGAGAGCGAGGGGAGCACCACGGTGGAGACAGGAGGTGACAACACTGATTCAGATACCTCCTCCGATGGAAGCTGCCTGGTGGTGGCGGACACCTCTGTGACCACCCCAGCTGCAGGTACATCAGCCACCCCCGTACCAGCACCGTCCTCCCAGTAGCCCCTCAGAGAGTTGCTTGTGCCCGTTCACCCAGGAAGGTGGGTATCTCCTTCAGCCCAGGCACCTCAGGCCCTGCCCTGTGAGCCCTGCTGCCCTGAGTGAGGAGGCTATTGACCTTCTGAGATCCATCTCTGTAGGGTAGTCAACCATTGTGAATCCCAGATGCAGCAATGCAGTGCATTCCTGGAGGGCATCCACGGTGGATTGGCGGCCCAACAGAGATCGATTCAGGCTCTGACCCCCTCTCTGATGGCAGCCATTGTCCCTGTTCCTACCGTACCCCCTCCAACTATCACTTCCCAGTCCCAGTCTCCTCAACCACAACCCACCCCATGCACACATGCAGACAAGCATGCATACAAGACACAACACACATGAGTGGCACAGTCAAACACAGGCACCACACTTCAGCCCACAAGCACTCACACAAACACCAGACAGTTTTCACACACAACTACATCCACTGCCTCCACTGTCTCCCCCTCCTCCTCCTCCTCCACCTCCCTCACAGTCATGTCCACACTCACACCTGCATGTACTGCTTCAACAGCCACCACCAGCATCACCACACCAAGCAGCACAGACACTTCACTAGCAGACACCTCCACAACATCCATCCACACATCCCCTGTGTCCTCTCCTACCCTGTCTATCCCCCCTAAAGGACACAAACCGAGGCACTCAGACACCCAATAGCCATCCACCTCACTTCAGAATACTACCTATAAACCTGCACCCAAGTCCAGATGACGTACTCCTCCAACAACCACTCCCTCAACCTCCACTCCCATCCCTCCTCCCTCATCTCACCCTACCATCCCTAAAAAGATTTTCCTTGCCCAACTTGACCTCTTCCCTCCCCCTCCCTCACCCCATCATGCCCGTAAGAGCAGGGTCCCAATGACCATGCCCTTCACCTCAGCCAAACAGTCCACGGGAACAGTGGGGGCACCTCCCAGTCGTGGAGGCAAGACAGTGAAGGATCCCACTCCACTAGCCAGGAAGGAGAAGGATCCCACTCCGCCAGCCAGGAAGGGGAAGGAACCCTCACCTCCTGCCAGGAAAGGGAAGAAGCCCTCACCTCCTGCTATGAAAGGGAAGAAGCCCTCACCTCCTGCCATGAAATGGCAGAAACCCTCACCTCCTGCCATGAAAGGGAAGAAGCCCTCACCTTCTGCTATGAAAGGGAAGAGGCCCTCCCCTCTTGTCAGGAAGACACAGCAGCCCTCACCTCCAACAAAGGCTGCCCAGGAGGCCTCTTGCACTGCTGAGACACAGCAGCCCTCACCTCCTGCAGAGGCTGGCAAGGTACCAACTCCACCACCAGTGGGCATGGGGCCCTCACCCCCCGCTGAGACACAGCAGCCTCCGCCTCCAGCAGAGGCTGCCCAGGAGGCACCTTCCCAAGCTGAGACACAGCAGCCCTCACCTCCAGCAGAGGCTGCCCAGGAGGCACCTTCACCAGCTGAGACACTGCAGCCCTCACCTCCAGCAGAGGTTGGCAGGGTACCAACACCACCACCACCAGTGGTCATGGAACCTTCACCTCCAGCTGAGATGGTGCAGCCCTCACCTCCAGCAGCAGGCATGTTGGCCACCCTGCAGGGACTGCTGTACGAGGAGCCCCTGCCAGAACCAGTGGGCAAGTTCCCCACCTCAGAGACTTCGACCTTGCACTCCCCAGCTTTGGGAAATGGTAATGGAGCCCCCTCCAGAACCAGTGGTCAAGTCCCCCACCTCAGTGACTGTGACCTTGCACTCCCCAGCATTGGGAAATGGGCATGGTGCCCCCTCCAGAACCAGTGGGCAAGTTCCCGACTTCAGCTGAGGTGCCCCCCACCTGCCTTCCCCCTGAGGTGCCTGCCCACTTCAATAATGATGCCCCTGCACAGTTCTGTGCGGATATTGTAAGGAAACAAGTTGGGCCTTTGACTGTGCCCTGGGGCCATGTGAGCCTTTAGTACTTTGGACTGGGAATTGCCCCTTTGTGGACAATTGTACATATCTCTTTGTTTTCCAATTGGTTCATATGGTGGCTTTTGCCTTGCAAATCCATTTTCAGTACTCTAGTCCTTGTATTATTCTGCTGTGTGCAGTGTGCCATTGTTTTTCTTCTGCAGCTGGTTGTGTGTATGGTGTGTGTGTGTCTGGTGTGTGTTGTGCATGTGTGTGCCACTCTCCTTTTACTCCCTCCTTCCCTTGTGTGCTAGGCGGCTGTACTCACTGTCATCTTCGTCGGCATTGGTGTTCCAGGTGGAGCATGGCGTAGAAGAGCATTGGGAAGACTTGCAGTTCCGGTTCCATGGCAGCGTTGTTCTTCTCTGTGTCTCTGATGGTGAGTCTTTGGTCTTCTGTGCATCAATGGAGATGTGGGGAGCAGAGGAGGCAATGTGTCTGGGTCGATCCTGCAGCAGAGGAGATGCATCACTTTTCCCCAAGCAGCAGGGGCGATGCAGCAATACCAGGGTGCAATGGTTCCAAAGGCGGTGTGTCAGAGTCGATCCCTGCAGCAGAGGTGATCCATAAAATTTCTCCACACAGCAGCAGAGATGTAGTCACTCCGAGGTGTGTCAATTTCGAAGGCAATGTGACAGTCCTGCCCTGGTAGCAGCGATGATGCATTGGAGTTGATCCCCTTAGTAGAGGTGATGCGCCGGTTCTGATCCACGCAACTGGCCGATGCACCAGTTCTGTCCCTCACAGCAGTGACAATGCATCGGTTCTGATTGGAGCAGCCCTTCATACCCACTTCCAAGGGCCCAGGCCTGGATTGGCACCACTTGGCAGGGCAAGACTCACAAATTGCAGAGTCTAGGTGCTGTAGCAGGTGAGTTGGAGGTCTTTTATTTTGTCCCCAAGACTTCAGAAACCAGGACACAAGCCAGCAAACTCTTGGAGTCACTTTGGCTCAGGGTTGGAGAAATGCAGGTCCAGTCCTTATCACTACCAGGCAAGGAGGCAGCAGATCAGCACAGTAGAGTGACAGTCATTTCAGCAGCACAGCAGTCCTTCTTCCTGTCACCCGCCCCCGACGTGTATTCAGAGACAGGCAGAAGGTCCCAAATTGCTAAAGTAAGAAAATGCTAACTTTCTAAAAGTGGCATTTTCAGAATTACACTTTACAATCTGACTTCACTATAAGTTGTGATTTTAAATTGTGATTCCAGAGAATCGAAACTTGGGGGTCCCATTTGGAAACTACACATAAAATGTAACAAGGAAACCCCAATATTATCCTATGGGAGAGATAGGCCTTGCAATAATGAAAAAGTAATTTAAGAGTTTTTCACTACCAGGACATGCAAAACTGTCCCCTACTGTGCATCCTACTTACACTGCACCACGTCCTTGGGCTGTCTAGGGCCTACCTTGGGGGTGACTTATATATATATTAAAAATAAAGGTTTGTGCCTGGCCAGAGGGTTAACTTGCAAGGTCAACATGTCAGTGTAAAACCACACACACAAACTCTGTAATGGCAGGCCTGAGACATTTTGAAGTACTACTTAAGTGGGGGGCACAATCAGTGCTGCAGGTCCACTAGCAGGATTTACTTTACAGGCCCTTGGCACAAAAAGGGCACTTTAATAGGGACTTGAAAGTAAATGAAATATGCCAATTAGGTATATACCAATCAGGCCATGTTTTAATGAGAGAGCACATTCACTTTAGCACTGGTTAGTCCTAAGGCCAACAAAAATGAATTCAGCGAAAAATGGGGGAGGGGGGCAAAACATTTGGGGATCACCCTGAAGAGGGGGCCATTTACAATGATTGTCTATGAAAATATTGTTCCATTGGGTGTAGAGTTTTTTTTTTTTAACTCCATGGCAGGATATTTTTGTGGGTTATTGTAATGTAGGGTGAATAACCACAAAGTCGATCTTGCAAATAAAAGGATATCCGAAGTTTATTCTCCAAAAATGCAGACCCACAACAGAGCCAGCTTCCTCCAGCTACCGGATCAACGGCTGAATGCCCGTCGAACCAGCAGCTCGAGCGCACTACAGAACATGGAATGTCATGACAATAAGGCGCTAATTAAAGAATGCTAACCACGCTACACATAATACATCACCAAACTAAGAATGTATTTACATCACCTATTACAGTTATATTTAGGCCACAATATTTTAGACAGATTTACTTTCCTTAGATTTTATTTTGTTAAATCCACAATGTTCTGGTAAAGTCACAAAAACTGTGAGAAGTCTGAGTTACTGCAGTTTGCCTGGATGCCTGGCATACCATTACACGACTCACTGCTCCTCAATTCACAAATCAGCTAAAAGATTAACAAATATCTTTGTCAAGATCTTTGGAAAAAATAAACAATTTTCATCAAAAAAGAAGCAAAATAATAAATAACAATAATAGGCTTTGAGGAAGGAGGAGCTGCACACTGTTGCCAGGGTAGACAGGGAAGCAAGATGACTACTGAATACAACTGGCTGTAGATCCAGGTGTATTATTATACTAATAATGGACTTCTATACATTGTTTTTTTCCGCGCTTATTAATAGTGCTACTTACTAACCAAAATGTAAGAAAAGTTATAGCTAACCCTTCAGGTATTCTTTCTCTTGTCCTGCACTTTAATTACATGCAGGTCTTCAAAACGTGCATAACATAGTGAACTATTTTACTAACAAAGGTTGTTGTAACCTGCAATGTAAAATGAGTCCGTGGAACAAGAAATGAGCCTGCTGAGCCCTCACACTAAAATAGAAAACTGTGGCCTGTGGACAGGGCCACTGGAATTGTGCTGTTTTGCCACTGTGACATTTTCTGCATACAGGAGGATTTCCTGTATTTGTCACATAATCCATCATCTACTGCATAATCTGCAGATTTCAGCAAAAAAAATGCTGTTTCTATCTCAAACAGATTAAAAGTAACAAAAAGCACTGAAAGTTTTGCTGTACAGTGAAAGGCCCTTAGCAAAGGTTCACTAGTCATATTTAATTTGCTTATTTCTGAATTTAGGTGTCAAAGTGGCACTAATAAAGTGAAACTTTTTTCCAGAAAGTGTTAATGTGCAAAAATGCCAAAATCACTAAATATTGCTGACACAAAATGTGCTGGTTATGCCACATATTTTGCCTTTTCCTGCTGCATAATTTAGTCAACCCTGCCACATAATTTGGACCTCCCCTGCCACATAATTCCAGTGGCCCTGCCTGTAGATTACACACGTTCCCTCCAACAGTCAGGTAAACCATTTGACCTCTTTGAGCAGTTGGGAGGATAAAGGACAACCAGCTGTTTGCAGGTACATTCACTCATCGAGCTCTGTCATCAGCTGATACACTTGGTGAGCTAATAGGGTCCTCAGTGCTTTAAATGGGCCGGTACTGTCCGGTACCGAGTACCAGCACTTGTTTTTTTAAGAGGGAGAGTACCTGCACTTCTCAAGAAAAACGTAATACTTTTAATTGGAGAGTACCGGCACTTCTCAGAAATAAGCAGGTACTGCGGTACAGTTCTATTTTTCCATTTCAAGCACTGGTCCTTACCACAGGACAATGGATTCCTGTTTAAAGTACAGTAAGCTGTGTGCACAGGGGAGACCTATACAGCATCAAAGGGTTTGTGCAAAGAGGGTTGTGGGTGATATACAGGTGGGGAGTGGCCCTGGAGTACAGCAATTGTAAAGGCCACCACTACCATGTCTGTAAACTAGCCGCAAAACCAACATCACTATGAACAATAACAGGGAGAACTAGCATTTCAGTTTGTCTACATTTTCCAGATGTTAGTAGAAATGATTCATGGCAGCATGTTTACTTTTCACAGTGCCAGAGTTCATTTTACAAAGGAAGGAGCACCTCTCTGGTACATTAAACTGCTTTAAGATTATTTTAGTATATGAACACATGTATGCTGCTGTATTTAATTTCTCACTCAGATACCTAATTTACTAGGTCTCCCCTGAGATAACACCCATACACTGTTGTGTGCAATGATCTAGTGTTTTAATACAAAAACACCTGAAAGGGAGCTTTTCAGAACACTCATTAGTTACTGATAGTTGACTTTATTGTCTCTCTTATTTTCTTCTTTTTCACTGGTGAGCATGTATCTATGCCTGTCAGATTAATTTCGTCTTTGCGTTTTTGCTTTCTTTCATGAAGTATGGGCCAAGGATTGGATTAACGTTCTTCCGCACTGCTTGCGCTTGCATTGTGAGAGTTTTTTTTGTGAGTGTGTATTATTTGTATTTTTTTTTTACATCTAAAGTGCCTCTCTTTCGCCTTTTTAGCTGATTTGTATGCCCCTTCATTCTTGCTTTTTTGTCTTGGGACTGCTGCTCCCATTGCTTGGTTTGCTGTCCAGATTTTTTTAAACTTCACTTTCCAGTAAACTTGTTTTCTCTGGCCAGTCTTGTCCAAGCTGCATAACAACACAGCAACACATTGTATTACATTTTAATAAATGTATATTTCGTAGCATAGACTAGGGCTGTGTTTGTTTATGACTCATTCTTGTCTTGGTCACATTAATGTAGAGCTGCCTTCCTTCCCAATTTTGGAAAAGCAACATAAGCTTTCTTTTTTTACATTGTACCAACTGGTAATGTCTGTGTTTGGCTAAATGCACACCATACTATAAAGTAAAAGGTAATACTATACCATACCATACAATAACAGTCCACACCATATTATACAACACTATATGATAACAGGCCATATCATATTACACAAAACAGCCCATTCCATACTATAAAATACCATAGCATAGCATACCATTCCATACCATACTATACTGAACAATGACAAGCCACACCATATCATACTATCTAATCAAGGCACCCTTACCACCTTTTACCCCTACTCACCACTGAAAGATCGTCACCCTCACCTCCCTTTACCCCTACCCACCCCTGAATACTCTAGACATTCTCACCTCCCTTCACAGATACCCATGCCTGAGCACTCACCACCCTCACTCATCCCTCTCACCTCCCTTTACCTCTACCCAACTCTGAGCCCTCAAGTCACTCTCACCTCCCTTTACCTCTATTCAACCCGGAGCACTCAAATGACCCCCACTTCCATTTACTTATCCCTCCTTTGTGCCCTCAAGTGAACCTCACTTCCCTATGCCTCTTTATACCCCTGAGCCCTCAAGTGACTATCACCTCCCTTTCTTCTACCCACCTGGACCCTCAAGTCACCCTCATCTCTCTATCTCCCTTTACCTCTGCCCACCCCTGGGCCCTCAAGTTACCTTCACCTTCCTTTACCTCTACCCACCCCTGAGCCCTTAGGTCACCCTCACCCCCTTTTGCCTCTACCCACCCTTGAGCCCTTAAGTCATCCTCTTCTCCATTTACCTCTTCCCACCGCTGAGCCCTCAAGTCACTCTTACCCCCGTACCTCTACTCACTGAGCCATCGTCACTCTCACCTCTCCTTACTTCTATATATTTCCGAACCCTCCAGTCACCCTACCCTCCCTTTAACTCTATCCAAGGAATTACCAAGAAAATTAAAATACTTCCCACACTTTGATTGATACCTTGAATGCCTTGAGTGAAGAGAGCAAGTAAGCCCTATTCAACCTCGATGAAGTCCTTCATTTCATGTTCCGGGCATCAATTTCTCCATACTTTAAACCTTTCCCTCCATCTGTCCATCTTTTTATGCTTCCATCCACACAACATTCCTTCCATCGTTCCTTTACCATTTTGTCTATCCGCCATTTCATCATTACACTCTTCTATCCATCCTTCTATCCTTCAACTCACCCTCCCAGCCATTCATCCATTCCTTACCACCCATACATCTATTAATTTTCGTTCATCCATTATTTCAAATTATTTTATCAATTCAACCATCAATGTAGACTTTCATTAATCCATCCCCCCATTCATCCAGCCTTCCCTTATTCCAGCCATTGTTTCTTTCAGCCGCCCATGCAAATGTTTTACTCTCCATCCACCAGTCCTTTCATCCCTTCATCTTTTTAATGCTTTTGGCTCCTCCTTCCCATAAAAGATTCTTTCTTCTTCTCTATGTCCTCCATTCACTCTTCTTTCTATTCCCCTTCCTCTCTCTCTCTTTCTTTCTCACACTCAAAGTAGCGTAGCTATTGTATCATGGACCTTACTTCAAGGAAGGAAATGGGCCCTTGGCTGCTACTAGAGTTATGAAATACAGCAATACACAAGATTCAATGGGGCTCTTAGGCCTCTTTACCCTGGTGCCACTGCACCTGCTATACCAATGGAAGCTAAGCCCCTGCACACTCTTTTCCTCTCTTTCGCCCATCATGTCATTTTTTGGGCTTTCTTTACTATGATGGGCTTTGCATCCCTGATCTTTTTTATGGCTTTCTCCTACTTTGTCTTTTTAAGAGATTTTGGGCCATATGTACGAACACATTTTCCCATTGACACAGAATGGGAAAAAACCTTTGCTATATCTGGCCCTTTGTCTGCGGAGCTGCTGAAAGAAAAGGTTCATAAATAAATAATTATATGTGTCAACACCACCCCCGCTTCAGCTGTGAATGGGATGGTGTGTCATGACGCCACTGCTTCTCCCCACCTCTGAGCCTCAAGACACCCTCATCTCCCTTTACCTCTACCCATTTCTGAGCCCAAAAGTCACCTTAATGTCCCTTTACCTCTAGCCACTCTAAGCCCTCAACACACTCTCACCTCTGTTTACCTCTATATCGGCCGTGGCCCGCTCATATTGATGAAGGGGCCATGACTGGCACCTTTTTTGGGTAAGAAGAGTGTCTGCCAAACTGAGCAAAGCTCAGCCTGACACACATTCTTCTTGTTCAGGTCAGGCAGCTAGGAGCCAGACATTCACTAAATGTGTAGGCTCCTAGCTGCCTGAGCTGAACTTTGCCAGGCTGGGAATTTCACAGTTCTGTAGGGCTGATCTCCTCAGCCTGGCAAAAGAGCCCTCCCCCCTCATGACAAGGGGGAGTGTCACTGATTGCCTCAGACTTAGGTGCTTCAGTTTTAAGCTCAGAAGTGCCCAGGGCCGAGTGTCAATCAGTTACAGCTTGTCACAAAGTGGGGTGAGGTCAGCAGTCTCACTGACCCCATCCCACTCTGTGACAAGTGAGGGACTTCTTCCTTCCCTCGCTGGCTGACCGAGGGTCGGCCAATGAGGGAAGCCTAGCCACTGAGGGAAGGCAGCAGTCCCAACCCTCCTCGGACATCTGTGGCTTTGTGCTCCGGGAGCTGGAGGACGGGAAACATTTATGTTTTTAAATGTTCGGTGCATGCATTTTTGTATGTATAATTTTGATGTGAGTATTGTGAAGAGGGGTATGTGTGCATGCATGTGTGGATGCATGGGTGTGCATGAGTGTGTGTATATGTGTGAGAGTGTGGCCTGTCCACCCGCGCCCCTGCCAAAATTACTGGTTACATCTGCTCTACTTGCCCCTGAATTCTGAAGTCACTCTCACTTCACACTCATCTCCCTTACCTATACCCAACTTTGAACCCTGAAATCCCCTCACTTCCCTGACAGCTACCCACACTTGGGCCCCAAGTCACCCTCATCTCCCTTAACTTCAATCCACCCCTCAACCCACCAGTCACCCTCATCTCCCTTTATCACTCTTCCCACCCTGAACCCTGAAGTCACCCTCACGTACCGTTACCTCTGCCCACCACTGAACACTCAAGTAACCCTCACCTCCCTTTGCCTCTGCCCAACCCTGAAACCTCATCACCCTCACTTCTCTTTACTTCCATATATATCCCTAAGCCCAAAGGTCACCCTCATGTCTCCTTATCTCTGAATCCCCTGAACCCTCAAGTCACCCTCACTTCCCTTTACCTCTAGGTACTCATGAACCTTCAAGTCATCTTCACCTCCCTTTAACTCTAGCCACCCCTCAACCCTCAAGTCACTGTCACCTTCCTTTCCCTCTATCAATCCTTCCACCCTGAAGTCACCCTCACCTGCCTTTACATCTAAGAAGCCTTCAGCCCTCAAGTTATTCTCATCTCCCTTTACCTCTTCCCATCCCTGAACCCTCAAGCCATCCTCACCTCCCTTTACCTTTACCAATCTCTGAATCCAAAAGTAACCCTTACCTCTTCTTACTTCTATCCATCCCAAATAACATAAAATCACTTCTTTCAAAATTATTCTTTATTGCGTTATCATGTTAAGTAAGAAATACAATCAAAATGGTATAAGAAGTAAGCTGATTGCAAGAAGCAGAGTTGGTAATCCAAAATGAAAAAATCACTAGTGATCAGTGGCACAACACAGAGTCTGAAAAAGGAGGCTGGAGGGGACATAGAACAGCACACTGGGAAACAAGTGTAATTAGCCTGTGGTGAAGTGTGTGTGGGCTGTATGAGACAGTGCATGTGCTGTTGCTTGCGAGCCATTCAGTTTACTTGAAGAGCTTAGTGCTCGCCCATTGCTTACTATCATGTGGCTTCATTTCCCCTCTTATTCCCTTGTTTTTCTTTGGCCAGCAAGTGCTGGTGCTTCTTGTTCTTTGTGTGTGTTTGTCCCTACCCTGGAGCATGGCCCAAGTGCTGTTCACCGCTTTCAGAGGTACTTTTTTATTCCAATTTACTTGCACCTCCTTCTTCCTTCCCCTCCTGCATTGTTGCTTGCCCTGCCAACCCTCCCTCCCTCCCTCCAGCTGCATTGTTGGTTGTCTGGCCTCCACTCAACTGTTGTTGCTTGCCCGGTTCACATCGCTTCCCTTTTCATTGCTTGTCACCTCCTGTCCTGCCAGAAAATAAAATTGCCCAAAGTCACACTAGGGGTTGCCATGATGCTACTAAGATTAAAACAACACTGCACTTCCTGCTGTGCATGGCCTTTTTGGTGCTGTGTTCATGCAGGGCCAAAATGGTGAACTTCAGCTCTGACGTGAGATAATTAAAAAATTTGTTTTTTGAAAAGGTAAAAAATAATCTCATACTAAACAAAACAGATCAATGCCCCTAATGCAAGGGCAGCACTGGCTGTATCATAGCTCTTCGTTTTCTTTGAGCCACGCTACACAGCAGCCCGGCTGTTGTACAACATTGCTAAAAGCAATTTACAAAGTCAATAGCTCTCACATAGATGGGAACCAATTGGCTTTAACATTTCTTTTGATCCAGCACAGGGCCCTATATCTCTATCCGGGGGTCTGCTGAATCTTTCTTCTCTGTTCCGAGGGGTGAGGAGATGCTTTGACCAGATTATTCAAATCGGTTTCGGTGCAACTCAATAGTCAAACACTAAACATCAGAGTTCAAATGAAAGTTTAAAAGGCCTCTTTTACAGACTGGAAGCCAAAGTTATGTGAGCAAGTCTCCAAACCACAGTATAGATATACAAAATCACCAATGGAGAATTAAAGCATTGCCCAATATTAAATCTGAGCAACATAAAAATAGGCCAAGACTTCAATAGCAACAATGCAGAAAATCAGGAAAAGTATGTGATGTCTGGATTCTTAATTTAAGTTCACTTGCCTAACCACTGAATCTCTCTCCTGGATTATTCTAGTATAAAAAGAATATCTAAGAAAGGTTAGCAAAGCAGACCTTCTGTAGAAGATTCTGGTCAAGAGAAGTATGGTGGCATAAAGCCATACAGAAATTAAAGTATGAGGTCTACACCTCAAAACATCAGCTGTGAGCAAAGGACAAAGGGAATCTGAATATATCTCCAACTAAACCACATTTAACTCTCAATTCTTACAAGTGTGATGACATCATAACCAAAACTCTTGCTTGAAAAACAAAACAGCAAATCAATTTTAGTTTACATTTTAGTCTTCTGAAGCCTTTGACGACCTTGGTACACCCTCGCTGTTCAAAAACTACAAAAAGGTATAGTTGCCAATTCCAAGATACTCTTTCCTTCCTGTAACACTTCTTTCAGGCTCTCTTAGTGACATGGAGCTCCTTGTTAACTTCAGCACCTGCATCTTTAGAAAAACAAGCTTTCATGTTGAAGATTAGAATACACAAAAATAATTCAGCCTCCCCTTCGTCCAAACTAAAATGAACAGAGATATACTTTCTGTTCAATATGTTTTAAGTTGAATATATAATAATTATAAAAAATAACATTTCTAAAATGTTATAACATTAACATTCTTTCAAATGAGGATTGAATGTGGCATACATGAACATTAAATTCATTGTGCACTCTTACTGATATATTTGAATGTACTACATTTAACAATTTGTTTCACACATCACAAAAGAAAAATAAACACACGTTCTTCTCACGTTTTAACCCCTTTGGTGCCACGAACGTAATGGTTATGTCCGGTGGCACAGAGCTGCTGTGCCTCGGATATAACCATTACATCCTGCCACTGGCCCACAGGGGAGTGCTAGTGCTCCCCGTGGGTCTCCCACCCACACCCCTGGGTAGGGACGGCAGCGGAAGCAGTTCTGCTGCCCCCCCGATCCCCCCCTGGGCATTTGATGACGTAAGCACGTGATTGCGCATTACCTGGTCGCCCTTATTGTGCTGGAAGCGTCTGAGGGGGAAGGGCTTTTCCTTTCCTTTCATGTCTCTCTGAGCATTCGTGCTGCAGGAATGCCCACTAGGGACCAGGGTCTTTGTTTGTTTTTTTAAATCTAATAAGGGGAGCAGCCCTTTGGGCAAGGGTCGCTTCCCAAGGGGGGACGACGACATTTTTTTTAGGCCATTTCTGCCCCCCCTTGGGGACAGATCAGCCTATTTTAATTAAGCCCATCAGACACCTCTAGACACCAGGGATATTTTTTTTAAACATTTTTACAAGAGGGGAGTGGCCCCTGAGGGAAGGGTCACTCCTGGGGGCGGGGGGATTTTATTTTAGGCCATTTCTGCCCCCTACAGGGGCAGATAGGCCTAATATTATTAGGCCAATCTGCCCTAAGGGGGGCAGAAACCACTAGACACCAGGGTTGTGTTATTTTTTTAATTGTACATAAGGGGAGCGGCCCCTTAGGCAAGGGTCGCTCCCCAGGGGGGCTTATTATATTAGGCCATTTCTGTCCCCCCTGGGGGCAGATCGACCTATTTCTATTAGGCCCACCTGCCCCCAAGGGGGTAGAAACCACTGAGGCAACAGGGACTGTTGTGTGTGTGTTTTGTTTAGTGGGGCAGCTCCTCAGGCAAGGGTAGCTCCCCATGCAGGCATATTACTGTTGGCCATTTCTGCCCCCATTGGGGGCAGATAGGCCTATTTTTATTAGGCCCACCACTTAGGCACCAGGGATTGGTGTGTGTGTATGTGTGTGTGTGTTTTGTTTGGAGGGACGGACCCTTGGGCAAGGGTCACTCCCCATGGGAGCTCATTCCTCATGGCCATTTCTGCCCCCCAGGGGGCAGATCAGCCTATTTTTGTAAGGCCCATCTGGCCCCAAGGACAAGACACCAGGGAAGATGTTGTTTTAAAAAAAAGAGCGTAGGGGCACAGACATACCCCTTCTCCAAATAAATGGGGACAAAGTTGTTCTGCCCCCTGGTGGGTCAGATGGGGTAGTTACCCCCGATCTGCTCCCCGGGGGGCAGAAAGCCTACTAGATGCCAGGGAATTAAAAAAAATAGAGGTGTGGGGGCTGCCAACCACTATGGGCATGGTAATGCCCCTCACCCCAACTGAAGGGCATAACAGTCTTCCAGCACACCCCCGCCAGCGCAAACTAAAGCATCTCATCCAAATTGCAAGCAAGAGGACATTTGATTTTTTGGTGTTTTGATTTTACATTTAGGCCAAGAGAGCTTGGCCTACTCCCAATACCGTCCCACTTGGAATCTTGGAATGGTAAGCAGCTGCACTTTTTGGAGTTTTGTACGGTGCCACCTAGACAAAGCTACCTAGACACATCTGAAAACTAAACATCTGGATGAGTCCAAGATGGTGTGCTTCACATGCACTCCACACCATTTTCTTACCCAGAATGCCCTGCAAACCTCCAACTTTGCTTGAAATCATGTGTTTTCCTACATTTTTGTTATGGAACCTTCTGGAATGAGCAGGAATCCACAAAATTCCTACCACCCAGCATTGTCGCATCTATACCAATAAAAATTCTGACCCACTTGTCAGACTAAAAAATTTTTTTTTTTTCAAACTGCCAGCTTGGACCCGCTTTGGTTCTTCCTCAATTTCGACATGTTCTTGGCCCATGCCCTGTCACAGGCACTTGGCCACCTACACAAGTGAGGTATCATTTTTATTGGGATGCTGAGGGGAATGTTGGGTGGTAGGAAATTTGTGCTGGTGTGGAGATCCCACACTGAAATGTAAGGACATTTTTATTTGAGCTAAATTTGAGGTTCGCAGGGGATTCTAGGTAAGAAAACACTGGGGGGATCCACGCAAGTCACACCTCCCTGGGATCTCTCAGATACCTAGTTTGCAGAAATGTCTGGGTTTGGTAGTTTTCCCTAGATTGCTGCCGAGCCCAGGACCAAAAATGCAGGTGCCCCCCTTTCAAAAACAGGTACATTTGTTATAGATAATTTTGATGTGTCCATGTTGTGTTTTGGACCCTTCCCTGTAACTGGCACTAAGGCCTACCCACACAAGTGAGGTACGTTGGGGGAATACTGGGTGAAAGGAAGTTTGTAGCTCCTCTCAGATTCCAGAACTTTTCATCACCGAAATGTGAGGAAAAAGTGTAATTTTTACCAAATGTTGAGGTTTTCAAAGGATTTTGGGTAACAGAACTTGGTGAGAGCCCCACTCGTTACACCATACTGGGTTCCTCTAGGTGTTTAGATTTCAACACTGCACAGGTTTGGTAGGTTTCCCTACGTGCCGGCTGAGCTAGAGGCCAAAATCCACAGCTAGGCACTTCGCAATAAACACGTCAGATTTCAATGTAAAAATGTGATGCGTCCATGTTGCATTTTGAGGCCTTTCCTGGCGTAGGCACTAGGCCTACCCACAGAAGTGAGGTACCATTTTTATCGGAAGACTTGTTCTTCTATTCTGTGTTACCCAAACTGTTATTGCCCATTGTCTTTCTCTACATTTTTCCCTTCCAAATGTAAGACAGTGTGTAAGAAAGAAGTCTATTTGAGAAATGCCCTGTAATTTACATGCTAGTATGTGGACCACAGAATTCCGAGATGTGCAAATAACCACTGCTTCTAAACTCCTTATCTTGGGCCCATTTTGGAATTACAAAGGTTTCCTTGACACCTATTTCTCACTCTTTATATTTTACCAAATGAATTGCTGTATATCCGGTATAAAATGGAAAACCATTGCAAGGCGAAGCTCATTTATTGCCTGTGGGTACCTTGGGTTGTTGATGAACCAAAAACCCTGATATATCCCGCAACCAGAAGAGTCCAGTAGACGTAACGGTATATTGCTTTCAAACATCTGCCATAGCTGGAAAAAGTTAGAGAAGAAAACGTAGACAGAAATGGCTGTTTTTTTCAACTCAATTTCAATATTTTTTATTTCAGCTGTTACTTTCTGTAGGAAAACCTTGAAGGATCTACACAAAAGACCCCATGCTGAATCCACAGTTGGTTTCACACCCATTTCTGTCACTGACTGGAAGGAGGCTGAAAGCACAAAAAATAGTAAAAATGGGGTATGCCCTCGTAAAATACCAAAACTGTGTTGAAAAATTTGGATTTCTGATTTAAGTCTGACTGTTCCTAACAGCTAGGAAGATGGTGATTTTAGCACCGCAAACCCTTTGTTGATGTCATTTGCTGGGAATTAATTTACATGCTTTCTTCTGCAGCCCGTTTTTCCCATTTTTCCCCTGTTGGAAAATGGGTTATTGGTAAGGGCAGGTAGGTACCTACACCTAGCAACAAGCCACTAACCTCCACCTAGGTACAGTTAGGTCTCAGTAAATTAATCCCAGCTCAACCCTTGGTAGCTTGGCAACGAGCGTCAAGGCTTAACTTAGGAGACAGTGTGTAAAGCATTCAAATATCACAAAACAGTAATTAAATAAAACACAGGAAACAGTTTAAAAATCCAAAACCAATTTATAAAAATAGTTTATATTTTTATCTTTAAAATGACACAAAAACGATTAAAATCGGTTCAGGGGAACCGGAGATATAAATTTTTAAAGAATTATTATTTTTCTAGCGCTTAGAAACAAAAAGCGCCAATCGGGTCATCTGGTTGCACCAGGACCGGGGCAAAGTCAAAGTTTCAGGCCGACCGCGATGGAGCCCTGCTCGGCTACAAGTCGCGGGAGGCCTCGGTTAAAAAGTTACCTTCTGACTTAGTCTTTATTTTGAAGTTTTTCTTCACCGGGACGAACCTGCCAGTTGAATCCGACCTCCTGGAGCCCTTGTCCGGATACGCGATGTGGGTTTCCTCAGTGGTGATTTTTACCTTCGGACTTAGTCGTTTTTTCGAGATGAAAATCCTTCGACCGGGGTAAACCTGGATCTTGATCCGATGTCCGTGGAGCCCTTCTCGGATACGATGGCTGGGAGGTCCCGGTCAACTTTTTACCTTCGGACTTAGTCTCTTTTTCGGATGTTTTTCTTTACCGGGACGAACCACCAAGTCAGGCCGGGTCGCGGTTGAGGCAAGCCGGCTAGAATTTCCGCGGCGGGTCGGTCCCTCTCTGGAGCTTTTTTTCAAAAATTCTCAAATCTTTTCCAAACTTCTGGGGCTTCACCCAGATGTTCTTTTAAGGTTCTTTTGGGGTCCACAGCTCACCCCAAGGGTCCAGAAGTTCTGTGATGGTCCTTGGGGGGTGCGGACTTCAACTCCCAGAATGCACCTGGCGCAAACTCCTTTTTGGCCACTGGACAGTGGTCAGCTGGTCACTTTTCAGGAGTTGGTGCAGGGGGACTCTGGGTAGCAATTTTTCACCTGTAGCAAACAGGGAGTCCCTCCTTGAACCAGTTGAAGCCAGGCAAAGTCCTTCTTGTGGTGAAGACCAAGTGTGCAGCTGGTGCAGTCCTTCTGAGTGCAGGTTCCAGGTGCAGGCCAGGGGTCCAGCAGGGCAGTCCTTCTTCTCCTTTAGTTCTTTTCTTCTTGAAATCTGGCGGGGATCTGAGGTGTGGGTGCAGGTCTGCCAGTTTTATCCTTGCTCCTGGGTGAAAAGCAGGGGGGCCCTGGTTCTCCAATCAGGGACAGGGTCGTCCCCCTGTGATGACCACTTCCTGGGAAGTGTGGCAAAAATCCATCCCAGAAGGCAACAGTCTCTAAAAATCCAACATGGATGAATCTGATTTTTGGAGGTTACATCTGGCTGAGCCCACCCACTGGTGTGGCTAAAAATCATAAACACACCCCTCTCCTGCCCTCTCCTAATCTAATCAAGGGGGCACCTAATTGTCTGGGGTTGCAGGATGTGGGGGTGTTGCTGGGTGCTCCAAATGTCCTTCTCTGCCTTTGAAGACCAGTTTGGCAGCCCTCCCCCTTCCTGCCTCACCATCTGCTGAGGGGAGATTCTCTCCCCCAAGCACATTCCTTTGTGTGAAGCCAGGCCACTTCACACCTCATCAAGGCAGCCTGGCAGAAGCTGCTGCAGGCTGGCCAATCAGAGCACAGCAGCAAAAACAATGCAGAGCTGAAATTGGCAACTTTTTAGGTAAAGTCTAAACTTTTTACCTGAACAAGTTATATTAAATCCAACAACTGGAAGTTGTGGGATTTATTACAACAATTAATTTGATACCAAATTCTTGGTATGTAACATTTAAGGAGACTTTAAAATTTAAAATAAAGTCTGCCCATTCTAGCCTATGAAGGCCATTTACTTCAATGAGGGAAAAACGAATTTGGCTGTTTTTACCTCACCAGGGCTAATAAATCTATTTTTATAAAGTCCCTGCTTATAGTTACATGGCACCCAGCCCTAGGGGCACATAGGGCACACCTTAGGGGTGACTTATATGTAAAAATAAGGTAGTTTAAGACTTTGGAAGTACCTTTAATTCCAAAGTCGAATTTGCATATAACTTTAATTTAAAAGCAGCCAGCAAGGCAGGCTTGCTTTTAAAATGACACTGGGCACCTCAGCAGTGCACCACCTATGCTGTGGTCCCTAAACCTACATGCCCTACCAGATACTAGGGACTTATAGGTAGGTTAACTTAGCCAATTATAATTAGCCTAATTTGCATATCCATTTTACACAGAGCACAGGCCCTGGGACTGGTTAGCAGTACCCAGGGCACAGCCAAGAGTCAGTAACCACCAGTACCTATCCAACAAGAGTGGGGGTGATCAGGCAAAAAAGGAGGACTTTCCTACACTGCCCCCACCCCCAGATGAAAGGTGATGGGTACTAACCTACACCCTGGTAGTCCTCATCAGCTAAGTGGAAAAACCTGGAAAGGCCATCTGCATTGGCATGGGCAGTCCTAGGTCTGTGCTCCACTGTGAAGTCCATCCCCTGTAGGGAAATGGACCACCTTAACAGTTTTGGGTTTTCCCCCCTTATCTGCATCAACCATCTGAGAGGTCTGTGGTCAGTTTGTACACGGAAGTGAGTGCCAAACAAGTAAGGCCTCAACTTCTTCAGGGACCAGACCACAGCAAAGGCCTCCCTCTCAATGGCACTCCATTGTTTCTCTCTAGGGAGTAGTCGCCTGCTGATGAAGGCAACTGGGTGATCATGGCCCTCTTCATTAACTTGTGCTAACACTGCCCCAATCCCTTCCTCTGAAGCATCTGTTTGTACTACAAACTCCTTGCTATAGTCAGGGGCCAGTAACACTGGTGCTGAACACATAGCCTGCTTTAGGGTGTCAAAAGCTTTCTGACACTCTGGGGTCCAAATGACCTTCTTGGGCTGTTTCTTGGAGGTAAGTTCAGTCAGAGGGGCCACTATGGTCCCAAAATTCTGAACAAACCTCCTGTAGTACCCAGTCAGGCCAAGAAAGGCCCTGACCTGAGTCTGGGTTTTAGGAGCCTCCAATCCAGAATAGTCTGGATCTTGGGCTGGAGAGGTTGTACATGGCCTCCACCAACAAGGTGGCCCAGGTACACAACAGAGCTTTGCCCTATCTGGCACTTGCTTGCCTTGATAGTCAGGCCTGCTTGAAGCAGGGCCTGAAGCACTTCCTTCAGGTGGACCAGGTGGTCCTTCCAGGTGGAACTAAATACAGCTATATCATCCAGATAAGCTGCACTGAAAGATTCCAACCCAGATAGGACTCTGTTCACCAACCGTTGGAAGGTGGCAGGAGCATTTTTCATGCCAAAGGGCATCACCTTGAACTGAAAGTGGCCCTCTGGTGTGGAAAATGCTGACCTCTCCTTAGCTCTTGGACTTAAGGCAATCTGCCAATATCCTGAGGTCAGATCAAATGTGCTCAAGGATTTGGCCGCCCCCAACCTGTCAATGAGCTCATCAGCTCTAGGTATGGGGTGAGCATCAGTCCTAGTGACTGCGTTTAGACCTCTGTAGTCCACACAGAATCTCAATTCTTTCTTCCCACCTTGGGGATTAGCTTTGGGCACCAGTACCACTGGACTGGACCAAGGACTATCAGAGGGCTCAATTACCTTGAGGTCCGACATCTTAGTCACTTCAGCTTTGATGTTGGCCTTGACCTGGTCAGACAGCCTGTACAGCTTGTTCTTGACAGGCAAGCTGTCACCAGTGTCAACATCATGGACACACCAATTGGTGAGTCCTGGGGTCAGGGAGAACAGACTAGCAAACTGTCCCAAAACTTGCTTACAGTCTTTTTGTTGCTGATCTGTCAATTTGGGAGAGAGTAATACTCCCTCCACTGACCCATCTTTTGCCTTTGAGGACAGGAGGTCTGGCAGAGGTTCACCCTCCTCCTCCTTCCCTTCATCAGTGACCATTAGCATGGTCATGTCTGCCCTGTCCTGGTGGGGTTTCATCCTGTTTACATGCAGGATCCTGTGAGGATTCCTGGGGGTGCCAAGGTCCACCAAGTAGGTGACCTCACCTTTTTTCTCCAGAATTGGATAAGGCCCAGTCCATTTGGCCTGAAGTGCCCTAGGAGCCATGGGCTCCAAAACCCACACCAGCTGTCCTGGGTGATACTCAGGCAAAGTAGCCTTTTGATCATGCCAGAGCTTCATGAGCTCCTGGCTGGCTTCCAGGTTTCTGCTTGCCTTCTTCATATACTCAGCCATGCGTGACCGCAGGCCCAGTACATAATCTAGCACATTCTCCTTGGATTCTTTGAGAGGCTTTTCCCAAGACTCTCTCACCAAGCACAATGGGCCTCTTACAGGGTGCCCAAACAGTAATTCAAAGGGGCTGAATCCAACCCCCTTCTGTGGCACCTCTCTGTAGGCAAACAGCAGGCATGGGAGGAGGACATCCCATCTCCTCCTGAGTTTGTCAGACAAACCCATGATCATGCCCTTCAGGGTCTTATTAAATCTTTCCACGAGACCATTGGTCTGTGGGTGGTAGGGGGTGGTGAACTTATAAGTAACACCACACTCATCCCACATGGCTTTCAGATAGGCTGACATAAAGTTTGTGCCCCTATCTGAGACCACCTCCTTTGGGAACCCCACTCTGGTGAACACACCAAGTAGGGCCCTAGCCACTGTGGGAGCAGTGACTGTCCGGAGGGGTATTGCCTCAGGGTACCTGGTGGCATGGTCCACTACCACCACAATGTACCTGTTACCTGAAGCAGTTGGTGGGTCTAGGGGACCAACAATGTCAATCCCCACCCGCTCAAAGGGAGTCCCAACCACTGGCAGTGGTATCAGGGGAGCCTTTGGTTTGCCTCCTGTCTTGCCACTGGCTTGACAGGTGACACAGGAGCTGCAAAACTCCCTGACTTTTTCTGACATTTGGGGCTAATAAAAATGGTTGACCAGCCTGTTCCAGGTCTTGGTCTGTCCCAAATGCCCAGCTAAGGGGATATCATGGCTTAAGGTAAGGAGGAATTCTCTATACTTCTGGGGGACCACTACTCTCCTAGTAGCCCCTGGTTTGAGGGCCCTTGCCTCAGTGTAGAGAACTCCATCCTCCCAGTAAACCTTGTGGGACCCACTGGTATCCCCTTGCTCTTGCCTGGCAGCAGTCTGCCTCAGGCCCTCAAGAGTGGGACACTCTCTTTGTCCCTGGCACAAATCTTCTCTGGTGGGCCCACCTGCCCCTTGCAGTTCTGCCAAATCAGGCATAGTTTGCAGGGAAAGTGTCCCTCCCTCAGAGTTCAGATCCTTCCCCTCAGGGTTGGATTCTTCCTGACCCTCTGTACTTGTTGGGGCTGGCAATCCAGACCCAGTGCCCTTTCTCTTTTTCTTGGAGGCTTGGCCCATTGTTCCAGGGTCCAAGTGTCCAGCATTTCCCTGTTGTGCTGCCTGTGACCTGGTCACAGCACACACCCATTCAGGGAGGTCCAGCATCTGTGCATGGACCCTTCTCTCCACTTCTGACCATTCAGATGCTTCAAGATCATTTCCCAACAGGCACTCTACTGGGAGGGCAGGAGCTACAGCTACCTTTTTAGGGCCAGTCACACCTCCCCATTCCAGACTCACCATAGCCATGGGATGGAGTTTGGTTCTGCTATCTGCATAAGTCACCTGGTGGAAGACACCAGGTAAGACCTGCTCTGGAGAAACCAGCTTTTCTGTGACCATTGTCACACTGGCTCCTGTATCTCTCAGAGCTTCCACTTCAGTCCCATTGACTTTAGGCCTCTGCCTATACCTCTCTATGATGGGAGGTAAGGTGGCCATAGTTGCAATGTCCACCCCACCCACGGATACTAAGGTGACTTCAGTGTACCCTGATTCCACCCCTGGGCCAACTTCCACCCCCAACCCTACACTAGCAATCCCCTGGGAGTGCCCACCAGTGGGGGGCTTCTTGGAGCAGATAGCATCTCCTCTTTTATGTCCAGGTTGATGACAATCAAAACACTTGCCGGCCTTAGCAAGCTCCTGAAACCTTCCTGCTTTAGCAGGATCATAATTCTTTCCCTGATACCCTTTCCCTTTAAAAGTGAATTGGCTCGGGGCTCCCCCTCCCTGAGAAGTTTTTGGGGACTCTTGTGAGGACTTTTTGGGTTTTTTATCATCTTTCCCCTGGTTCTTCCCCTGAGAAGAACCATGTCCTCCCTTTTTCTGATCACCCCCTGGGGGTTTATGGTTAACCCTAGTTCTTAACCAGTCATCTGCTGCCTCCCCCAGCTCTCTGCGGTTGGTCAACCTAGAGTCTACTAGATACTGGCGGAGCCTCTCTTGGACACAATTAGTTAGAAGGTGCTCCCTCATAATCAAATTGTACAGCCCCTCAAAGGTACTTACCCTGTTGCCCTGTATCCAGCCCTCCAGTGCCTTTACTGAAATGTCCACAAAGTCCACCCAGGACTGGGTGCTTGTCTTTTGGGTGTCCCTAAACTTGAGCCTATACTGCTCTGGGGTCAGACCAAACTTTTTAGTCAAGCAACTCTTCATACTGGGGTATGAGTCTGCATCCTCCCCACTCATGGTTAGGAGCCTATCCCTCCCAGAGTTGGGAACTAACTCCCAAAGAAGTGAACCCCAGTACTGAGGCTTGACTTTCCTCATCTGGAGGGCCCTCTCAAAGGCCCCCAGCCACTTATCTATGTCATCCCCCTCTACATAGGCAGGAACCACCCCTTTGGGTAATCTGGGGGAAAAACCCCCACCCAGGGACACCTCAGCTTCTTTCTCGCTGCCACCATCTCTTTTCTCTTTGCTTGCCCACTTTTTCTTTTCTAGGGCCAGCTTATCTGCTTCCAAAGCTATGTATGCTAGCTGGGCCTCCAGCTCTCTTTCTCTGATGGATGGGTTCTCTCCTCCTGAAAGGACCCCCTTCCTACCACTAGCTTTGGGTCCGCCCCTAGTGACTGTATCTACTGAGGACCGTTCTTCCTCATCCTCACTTGGGCTCAGATGCCTTCCCTCCCCTGAGAGGTTAGAGTTAGCATCCTCCCCTTTTTCTTCCTCCTCTGGAGCTTCCTCTGTGCCTAGCTCTTGGGCCTCAGCCCATGCTGTCAGGGATTTAATCAGGATTTGCTTCCTGAGATCAGTGGTTGCAGGCAACCCTCTCTCAATACACAACCCCCTAAGCTGGACTACTGTCAGTGTGGGTAGGCTAGCCAGATCAAGCTCCATGGTTCCCTAGTTTTGTGTCAACAAAAACTTTTTGCAAAAATTGGAAACAAGAATTTAGAAAAATTACAAAAATTCAATAATTGAAATTAATCCAAATTAATAATTAATAATAAAAAATAAAAAAATAAAAATAAAAAAAACTTTTGCACTAAGACAATTTAAAGGATTTTTAATTTGTTTTACTTAAAACTGTAACGTGATACTGAACACAAGTACAGGATCCCACCGCTGCCACCAAAAATGTTGGAAAATGGGTTATTGGTAAGGGCAGGTAGGTACCTACACCTAGCAACAAGCCACTAACCTCCACCTAGGTACAGTTTGGTCTCAGTAAATTAATCCCAGCTCAACCCTTGGTAGCTTGGCAACGAGCGTCAAGGCTTAACTTAGGAGACAGTGTGTAAAGCATTCAAATATCACAAAACAGTAATTAAATAAAACACAGGAAACAGTTTAAAAATCCAAAACCAATTTATAAAAATAGTTTATATTTTTATCTTTAAAATGACACAAAAACGATTAAAATCGGTTCAGGGGAACCGGAGATATGAATTTTTAAAGAATTATTATTTTTCTAGCGCTTAGAAACAAAAAGCGCCAATCGGGTCATCTGGTTGCACCAGGACCGGGGCAAAGTCAAAGTTTCAGGCCGACTGCGATGGAGCCCTGCTCGGCTACAAGTCGCGGGAGGCCTCTGTTAAAGAGTTACCTTCTGACTTAGTCTTTATTTTGAAGTTTTTCTTCACCGGTACGAACCTGCCAGTTGAATCCGACCTCCTGGAGCCCTTGTCCGGATACGCGATGTGGGTTTCCTCGGTGGTGATTTTTACCTTCGGACTTAGTCGTTTTTTCGAGATGAAAATCCTTCGACCGGGGTAAACCTGGATCTTGATCCGACGTCCGTGGAGCCCTTCTCGGATACGATGGCTGGGAGGTCCCGGTCAACTTTTTACCTTCGGACTTAGTCTCTTTTTCTGATGTTTTTCTTTACCGGGACGAACCACCAAGTCAGGCCGGGTCGCGGTTGAGGCAAGCCGGCTAGAATTTCCGCGGCGGGTCGGTCCCTCTCTGGAGCTTTTTTTAAAAAATTCTCAAATCTTTTCCAAACTTCTGGGGCTTCACCCAGATGTTCTTTTAAGGTTCTTTTGGGGTCCACAGCTCACCCCAAGGGTCCAGAAGTTCTGTGATGGTCCTTGGGGGGTGCGGACTTCAACTCCCAGAATGCACCTGGCGCAAACTCCTTTTTGGCCACTGGACAGTGGTCAGCTGGTCACTTTTCAGGAGTTGGTGCAGGGGGACTCTGGATAGCAATTTTTCACCTGTAGCAAACAGGGAGTCCCTCCTTGAACCAGTTGAAGCCAGGCAAAGTCCTTCTTGTGGTGAAGCCCAAGTGTGCAGCTGGTGCAGTCCTTCTGAGTGCAGGTTCCAGGTGCAGGCCAAGGGTCCAGCAGGGCAGTCCTTCTTCTCCTTTAGTTCTTTTCTTCTTGAAATCTGGCGGGGATCTGAGGTGTGGGTGCAGGTCTGCCAGTTTTATCCTTGCTCCTGGGTGAAAAGCAGGGGGGCCCTGGTTCTCCAATCAGGGACAGGGTCGTTCCCCTGTGATGACCACTTCCTGGGAAGTGTGGCAAAAATCCATCCCAGAAGGCAACAGTCTCTAAAAATCCAACATGGATGAATCTGATTTTTGGAGGTTACATCTGGCTGAGCCCACCAACTGGTGTGGCTAAAAATCATAAACACACCCCTCTCCTGCCCTTTCCTAATCTAATCAAGGGGGCACCTAATTGTCTGGGGTTGCAGGATGTGGGGGTGTTGCTGGGTGCTCCAAATGTCCTTCTCTGCCTTTGAAGACCAGTTTGGCAGCCCTCCCCCTTCCTGCCTCACCATCTGCTGAGGGGAGATTCTCTCCCCCAAGCACATTCCTTTGTGTGAAGCCAGGCCACTTCACACCTCATCAAGGCAGCCTGGCAGAAGCTGCTGCAGGCTGGCCAATCAGAGCACAGCAGCAAAAACAATGCAGAGCTGAAATTGACAACTTTTTAGGTAAAGTCTAAACTTTTTACCTGAACAAGTTATATTAAATCCAACAACTGGAAGTTGTGGGATTTATTACAACAATTAATTTGATACCAAATTCTTGGTATGTAACATTTAAGGAGACTTTAAAATTTAAATTAAAGTCTGCCCATTCTAGCCTATGAAGGCCATTTACTTCAATGAGGGAAAAACGAATTTGGCTGTTTTTACCTCACCAGGGCTTATAAATCTATTTTTATAAAGTCCCTGCTTATAGTTACATGGCACCCAGCCCTAGGGGCACATAGGGCACACCTTAGGGGTGACTTATATGTAAAAATAAGGTAGTTTAAGACTTTGGAAGTACCTTTAATTCCAAAGTCGAATTTACATATAACTTTAATTTAAAAGCAGCCAGCAAGGCAGGCTTGCTTTTAAAATGACACTGGGCACCTCAGCAGTGCACCACCTATGCTGTGGTCCCTAAACCTACATGCCCTACCAGATACTAGGGACTTATAGGTAGGTTAACTTAGCCAATTATAATTAGCCTAATTTGCATATCCATTTTACACAGAGCACAGGCCCTGGGACTGGTTAGCAGTACCCAGGGCACAGCCAAGAGTCAGTAACCACCAGTACCTATCCAAAAAGAGTGGGGGTGATCAGGCAAAAAAGGAGGACTTTCCTACATCCCCCAAAAACTAATTTTAACTGTATTTCGGCTAATTCCTTGGTCTCCTCCAGGGGAATCCACAAACTCTGGGTACCTTTAAAATTCACGGGATGTTGGAAAAAAGGGACACAAATTTGGTGTGGATAGCTTATGTGGACAAAAAGTTATGAGGGCCTAAGGGTGAACTACACCAAATAGCCAACAAAAAGGCTTGGCACAGGAGGGAAAAGGCCTGGCGTCGAAGGGGTTAAGGGGCATAATGGCACAGCAAGGTTATCTTTCACTTCTCATATGCATCTGCAAGCACACCATTAATTCCACTTGAAAGATCAGGACACGGTTTTAAGGTTTTTGGGCGGAGGGTGGTGCTGTAACCATAAATTAGAAGGAATTAATAAATAAATACCTCCCTAACGAAGGTTGCTTTGTGAGAGCAGTAGTGCCCCTTTTTTCGCACTGAAAAATTATACCCCGACCCTCCTTTGTGACCGAGGTTAGGGTACTGCCGGAATTGCCTTATAGCGCACACCACCCCCACGCTCCGACCTCACATATCGGCGCTTTTCCTCGGTGCTCCAGAGTCTGCTGGAATCATGTTCGTGAGGCCTCATTAAAAGCCGCCAGATTGAGGGACGCGTTCTCACACACTCCTCTCTGTTTCTATGATTAGCGCGAGCTGTGAAAATCGGAGAGGAAGCAGGTGGAAATGATAACGTATGCAGACCCTCACACCATTACCGTTGAACAGTGTAAAGCAGCCAGAGAACATGTCCCAGATTCTGCAAGGGAAAACATCACACGAGGTAACGAGGGGCCTGTGACGTGGCTCAGCCTAAGTATAGCCAGCAGTGGGAAGAAGTTCTGAGAAGCGGCTGAGCCTCTAAATGAAGCCGCCGGCGAGGGTCTTAAGGGCAGGCTTGGGCTCCAAATACTACCGCGTAATCGCGGCGAGCTCTGCGTACCGTGGTGTAGCTTTGTGCCTGTGACCATGAGCTACTCAGCAATATTCATCTTCATAATGATGTTGAGGAGAAAACCCTCGAATTCCCTCTTCTCTCTTGTGATGACTGCAGCTATCATCGTACATCATAAGTTTCGTAGACAAAAGCAGTGCTCCTGAGCAGTGGCTTTGGTTATGTTTGTGTACTCCCATGGAGATGCGCATATTTTTTCGTGTCAATCAGTCATGTCAGACGGGGTTGTGTATCTCGCAAGAACTGAAATGTAGTAAGGATGCTTTGCTGGCGTCAAGCGCCTATTGGTATTTTATCCTAATTCTTTCCTATCACTCACAGTGTGATCGCAGGCACATTGCTAAGTGGCCGCCTAACTGCCCCGCCGCCTCCGACACACAGTCACCATGTCGGGCTTTGTAGTAATCACCGGTCTTCAGGACAGCAGTTTAACGTTTTCACCACCGACTCAGAATGAGACCACTGTCAGTCACATGATATATAACGTTTTGAAGATCCCACAGGCAAGTGATCTCAAGATGAATGCGGAGAGGATTCATGGGTACACAGGGAAGCCCTCACGCATAAATTGTGAGCGGGAGTACAAAATTTTCTGTTTTGTTTTTCCCCGTAAAACAACGCCTAATAGATCAGTAGACCGCATAGGTAGATAAGTGGTATTTTCGGTGATAATTCATTACAAATTATGAGCACTAGAGCTAGTCTAGAGGAAATAACTGTTACCTCAAGAGATGCTTGTTTAAGAACACTGGACATTGCTTGGTGCTTACAGATTGTGGTATGTGGCTACGTGGACCCTCAACTCCTCTTGCTCAGCTTTCTGGCTTCAGGTGTAGGGTGCCGAACTCTTCCTCCTTAAATGTTCTTCTGTGGCACACGTAAATAAATGGCATCCAAATAGCCAAGATGCCGCAGAGCAGCGCCTAAACTTTCCAGTGAAACTGAACTGATCATCCTGTTTTATATCCCCTCAAAATAGCATACAGGCAAGCCTGAGAACTAGGCTCATAATATCGTGATTTGTACGTGATCCAGCACAGGCCCTATCACTTTATCTAGGGTCCAACGAATCTTTTTCTCTGTTCCAAGGATTGGAGAGAGATTTTTACCAAATTATCCAAATTATCCAAATCAATTACAGTGCAGTGCAATATCACACAGTAAACCTCAGAGTCCAAATTAAAGTTTTGAACAACTTTATTACAAACTTGAAGACAAAGTTACATAGGTGAGCATCAAAAGTATAGTATAGATATACAGAATGACCTATGCAGAATTAAGGCACACCAGGATATTAAATTGAAGCAACATATAAAAAACCAAGACTTAAATAGCAACAATTCAGAAAAACAGGAAAATAATGTGATGTCTGTATTCTAAAATTCCTCTTTTGCCTAACCATTGAATCTAGCTCCTAATCTGTTCTACTATTAAAGGAATATCAGAGAAAGTTTAGCAAACAGAACTTCAGTAGAAGATTCTGTTCAAGAGAGCTGCAGTGGCATGAACCCACATAGAAAATCTGAGGTCTATACCGCAAAAGGGTCCGCTCTGTGCAAGGGACAGAGAGAATCTGAATCTCTCGCCTACCAAATCACACTTACATTTTAGTTTTCCAAGGTGTGATGAGACCATGGCCAAAACTCTAATTTGAAAAAAAAAACCTGCAAAATAATTATAAATAACACTTCAGTCTTCCGAAGCCTTCGGCACTTGACCTTTATACACCCTTGCATTCAGCAATCTCGAAAGCTATGGGTGCGAATACCAGGATACTCCTTCTGTCCAGTAGCACTTCTGTCAGACTCTCTTAGCCCTCATGCACAACACGCTCCATTAGCCTAAAAGAAAGACATTATGGGAAAAGTCAGATTTCATTTTGGGTAGTCCCTTAAAGTCACAATAGAAAAATGGTGAGGGCCTATGCTAAGTATCTCTGTCCAGAGGACACATCTCCACTTCATAATATTCTGTTTCACCCATACCCCTAGGGTTATTAAACACTAGGGACCACATGTATATACATTAGGAATTGTAATTTCCTAATTGCTATTCCATGTGAATCGCAATTAGTAAATTGCAGTTTCAATTCCAAATGTATGTAACTTCATTGAGTTTCTTTTGCGATTCTCAGTGGGTCACAAATAGACCTAACTCATCAATAATAATGAGGTAAGTCGCAAATTGTGGCCCACTGGTAATCACAAAAACCACAGGGATGGTGGCCTGTGAGGGCCAGTAGGCCACCATGTCTGTTATTGCTGTTTTTGTGTTCAAAGAGTTTTATTGCATTTTTTTTAAAATAAAAACATTATAGATCAGGATCAAGCGGTACATACAAAGTTGAAAATGTAGAGAATGAACGAATTGTTAAATATTCTTATGTCTAAAGTATTGCGAAATCTTAAGTACATTGATAAAATTCTAAGTCTAGATATAATTCATGCTGCTATTGCATATCTAAAAAATGTATTGCCAAAACATAGTATAACAAAAAACCTAAATAACAGGGAAAGAAAGGGGGAAAGGAAGGAGATCTTGAGTGAGAAATCTAAACAACAAATGGAAGTAGTATAGATTATGTACCTATAAGTGATGTAGAGCACATTGAAGAAGAGGACTATATCTCATGTGTATCAGAGCCTTTCATGTATTTATCTAGGGAACACCAAATTGTATGTGATATGTGAGGCGAGGATGGAAATTTAGATTGAAGAGAATGGGCTCCTCTAAGGTATGAGACCCATGCCCACCAGGCATGATAAGACAGGGACTTAAATGATTTCCATTCCGAAAGTATGACCTTCATTACAATAGACAGTAAAAGGTCCAGTAATGCCTTATCATTGGATTTGAGATTAAAGGTGTTTCCAGCAGCCTAGAGTCACTATCGGAAAAGTGAGATTTATATGGGTATTGAAAATGTCAGTGAGCTTATCTTGTATCAATCTCCAATATGACTCTAAAAGCATGCATTTAAAAACATATGTTCATGAGAACAGTCTTTAGATTACAATTCCAACAAACATCACTATCACGTAAGTGTAATTTATACAATCTCAGTGGAGTCCAATGTAATAGATGGATAGTAAAGAATTTGGACTGGGCTAAAGCTGGAGAAAACGTATTTGATAATGAGTATTTACCAATATTATGCCAATCATCATCAGAAATATTATTAAATGTTTCTATGTTCAAATGTTTAGACCATTTGGTTTTAAATACAGAGGTTTGCAACGTTTGTGATACTGAAAGATATTTGTAAATTTGTGAAGCAATATGACACGAGAAATGCCATTCCTGAAATCTAGTTGGTAAAGAAGGATGCATATGTAAATGGGACTTTGACAGTTTAACCTTAAGTTTAAGAAAAGTGTAAAAATAATTCATATGTAGCAGCTAACGTTGAAAAAGGAAGAGGATCCCCAGCATCATTAAATAGGCCCTTGACCAGTCGGATACCTTTGGAAGCCCATTCCGTTTTTTGATTTGTGTGGTACAGACTATCTTGAGTTTATTATTATGCTAAAGAGAAGCCCATCTAGAACTCCTTATCATCACCAGGAGCTTTTTATCTAGACTTTTAGGAGCATTAATAGTGTCAAGGAATGTCGCTGAGAAGGAAAAGGTGGGATTTTTTGTCATTGTGATAAGAGCTACTTGACCAAATGGAAAATAAATCTCCTGATCACTCTCTAACCATCTGTGAGTATTTAAACTTGGTGGTGATAGCCAAACAAACCCTTGTGCCACTAAAAAGGCCATTTGATAGATCTCCCAATTTGGGAAATTACAACCACCCTGTGAGAATGATTTACAAAGTACTTTATGTGAGGTCGTTGCTCTCTTTCCGTTCCAAATAAGCTTAGACGTAATATTGTCAATTTCATGGAAAAAATATTGCGAGAGTTTTAGTGGCAAAATAGAGGAAATTAAATTGATTAATGCTGTAATAATCATTTTAAGAGTTTGAACTCTACCCGACCAGGATATGTATTTTGGAGACCACCCTTATGGAAAATCTTTGTTTTTTAAAAAAGTCTGCATTTTGTTATATTGGAATGTTTCTGCAACATCTTTACAGAAGCAAATACCTAAGAATTTTAGGTGTGTGGGTTGACATTTTAATCCTGAGTCTCCCAAATTTTAAGAAAAGCACAGATTATTTAGTGGAAAGACTTCTGTTTTATCTTTATTGAGTCTATATACTGAGACTGTAGCGATTGAATAATATTTAAAAGAGATGGAATGGACAATCCTAGGTCTTCTGAGAAGATCATGATATCATCAGCATAAGCCGCAGTTTTATATGTTTTGGATCCAAATTTAAGCCCTTTACTGATTGATGAGCTATTTATTAAATTTAGAAGAGGATCTATGGCCAATAAAAATAATAAAGGGGGGAGCGGACAATCCTGTCTCGTGCCTTGATAAAGATTAAAAAAAACATGATGTAGCACCATTGATGCTAATATTTACTTTGGGATTTGCATATAGTGCCATCACTATTCTAATGACATTGTTACCAAGATTCTATATTTCAAGAACAGCTTGAAGAAAGGGCCATGTTACCTTGTCAAACGCTTTTTCTGCATCAAGCGCAATTGTTGCTGTTGGGAAAGGAACAAGACCCACTTTATCTATTATACGTCAAAATGTATGAATGTTGTTTCTGGCAGATCAACCTTTAACAAATCCTGTCTGGGAATTATGAATAAGACTGGGAATAAACTTATCTAATCTTTTAGCAGGAACCTTAGCAAACATTTTTGCACCCATATTTAGAAGTGATATAGGGCGAAAGTTTTTGGGATCCGAATGATCGTTACCCTCTTTAGGTATTACTACAATTGTAGCCTCAGAAGCAGTTCCCGCCACTTTCCCTTGATGAACAAAAAATGCAATTTTTTTAAGGTGTTTAATAATGGTCTTGTAAAGGTTTTGTAAAAAAACAATGTGAAAGCCATCAGAGCCAGGAGCTTTGCCTGATTTAATTGAATTAATTGCACTTAAAATGTAATCTGTTTTTTAGTGGTTGATTTAGACTAGTTGTATTTGTCTCTGATGACTACGACATGTGAACTGATATGAGAAAATCAAGATAAACAGCTTTATCACATGCCGATTGAGGTGTATATAGCCCTTTGTAGAATATTTTTAAAGCGTCAAGAATTTCTTTAGTTTTAAATTTATGAGAGCCATCTTTGTCTTGTATGTGAGAGATTTATATATTGTGAATGGGGTGTTTAAACGAGGTAGGTAATCATTTGCCTGCCTCATTACGAAAAAGTATTTGTATAGACTTTTGAATCTGCACATTGTGAAATGTGATATGCCCTTTTGCTCACTATTGAGTTGTAGGCATATTTTAGTATTTTTAGATCCTCAAGTAAAGATGTATTATTTGTATGTCTAAAATATTATTCTTATTGTTTAATTTCAGCTCCAAGAGTTTGCAGGGAATTTTTAATTTTGCCATTTTTTGATAGTCATGCGTTTAATAATATGACCTCTGATAGTACATTTAGAAGCATCCCACAACATCACCGGGGAATTGACTGAATTTTCATTTTCTTGAAAGAAATGCTCTATTTCTTTCTTAAGAAAAGCAACATCCGCTTCATTTTCCAAGATGTGCGTATTTAGACACCATAGTTTGTGTTTATTTACCTCGGGACTAATGTAAATGGATAATGAGATCGGCGCATGATCAGAAATGAGGATTGGATGTATCTTTGCATCTGACGATGATTTCAGTAACATAGAATCTACGTGAATATAATCTATGCGAGGAAAACTATAGTGTGGTGAGGAAAAAAAGGTAAAATTGCTCCCTTTGGGATGCTGCAGTCTCCATGCATCTTGAAGTTGGTGTGAGGAGCAGAGGTTGATCATTTGTTTATAAGATTTTGAAACTCGAAATTTAAACGCAGATTGTCGGTCTGAAAAATGATCCATTGGGAAATTAAAATCTCCACCAACTATTAATTTGGCTTCTCTTGGGACCTCAGTTACATTTTTGTTAATCTCAAGCCAAAATGAAGAATCATCTGAGTCTGGGGCATAAATATTCATAACATAAAGGTCTAGAGTTCCACAATTAGGTCTGGTAAGTAACCATCTGCCTTTGATATCATGTTCCGCAGCTATCACCGTAAGTTTTGATTTTTTTTAAATTAAAGTTATCACCCCATTTTTTTCCCGTTTGCCTCTGATACAGTTACCTCGGAGACCCAAACTTTCCTCAAAAGAAGAGCTTCCTTGTATCCAATTTTTGTTTCTTGAAGCAAAACGGTATCTCCAGAGATATTTTTGCAGTACTCTAAAATCTTAGCTTTTTTAACTGGATGATTTAGCCTCTAGATATTAAGAGAAACTGTGTTTAATGATGACATGAAATGTAATCCATAAAAGTGATATTGTGTTGCGATAGATGAGGCCTGCTGAAGGCCAAGAGAAGTCTGATAGTACATTTTACTTACCAAGCATCTCACTCAAAGGAAGGAAAATGGGGAAAGGGGTAAACAAACCTAGAACCTAAGTAGGCCTTAACAATAATAATAGAAGATTTGTATGTAAAAGGGCCCATTCCCACCAGGGGATGTATATAAAAGACCAAGGCCCTCATTACAAGTTTGGTGGTCAGTGGACCGCCGCAGTGGAGATGGCGGTTGCACCGCCGCTGGACTGGTGGTATAGACCACCATATTATGAATACTGGGAAGGCATCTGCAGAACACAGTCAAGTTTCCGTCCGGACTGCCAATGTGGACCTACCGCTGTTGCGGTCAGATGGTCTCTTCAGGCCAGCGGTGAGACAGTTTCCACCCACCGTATTATGAGGGTGTACACCGCCGGGACTTCTGGCGCGGGCGAACCACCTCGAAAAACATGGGGGGAACGAACAACATTGAAGGAAGCACTCACCTTCTGGAACACACACACTTCTGTAGATGCCATGGCACACAAAGTGCAAGTCTTCCCAATGCTCCTGCTGGCCATTGACATCCAGGACCTGCGACGCCGACAGACACTAGCCGCACATGCCTCCACAACGCTATAATCCGCAACATGGCACTCAACTGGATCTCGTCATTTCTCTAAGGCAGAACCTAGAGAGTCCGCCTCCCACCGTTCCTGTCAGAAGCCTCCAGAATCATCTGTGGTGTTCCCCAAGGATCTTTGTTCAGCACCACGCTCTTCAACGTTTAAATGGTCCCCCTCGCCAACATTGCACAAACTCACCACATCAACATAGTTTCCTATGCAGACGACACTCATGTCATCCTCTCCCTCACGAAAGACCCTACAACTGCAAAGAACAACCTCCACAACGGACTTCATGCCATCGCCAGCTGGATGGAATCAAGCCACCTCAAGTTAAACACAGACAAGACAGAAATCCTCATCTTTGGCACCAACCCCTCAACTTGGAATGACTCCTGGTGGCCCACCTCCCTAGGAACCACACCCTCACCCACCACCCACGCATGCAACCTAGGCTTCATCTTGTACTCCACACTCAGCATGACTCAGCAGGTTAATGCCATATCCTCTTCCTGCTACAAAACTCTCCGCATGCTCTGCAAAATCTTCAAGTGGATTCCCGTAGGAACCAGGAAAACTGTCACCCTCGCCCTGGTCAGCAGCCGATTGGACTATGGAAACTCCCTACTTGCAGGAATAACAACCAAACTCGTAACAAAGCTGCAAAGAATCCAGAATACATCCGCCTGCCTCATTCTGGACATCCCACGCCGCGACCACATTTCCCCCCACCTCAGAGACCTTCACTGGCTACCAGTATCAAAGAGGATAACCTTCAAACTCCTGATACATGCACACAAGGCCCTCCACGACACAGGCCCAGCCTACCTCAACGACAGACTCACCTTCCACACCCCCACCCGCAATCTTCGCTCCGCCAGCCTCGCCCTCGCCTCCGTCCCCCGCATCCGCCACACCACCGCCGGAGGAAGATCCTTTTCTCACCAAGACCTGGAACTCCTTCCCGCTCCACCTTCGCCAGACCCAAGACCTCTTGACATTCAGGAAATGCCTCAAAACATGGCTCTACGACCAGTAGCTCCCCCCCAGCGCCTTGAGACCCTAACGGGTGATTAGTGCGCTCTATAAATCCTTGATTGATTGATTGATTAAGTACCCTCGCCTAGCACACACTGGAGGGAAGGACATTAGTACACACACACACCCACAAAAACACAGTCACCACACATACATGCGCAAGGAAAGCCAGAACAAGCTATGTAGCATCGACACCAACGGTGCAGTTTTAGATTAATATTATTTGTAATACCAAAAGCGTAAAAAAAAAACTATTTACAGAATGCTACAAGGGCCAGTGCATCACTGTCCAAATGTTCCGGGCACACTGGTCATATAGGGACTGCCCAACTTGACTCCGGACCACAATGTGCAGACCTCCACAGGGCAGGAGCATCAATAAGGCATGCAGTCACTTCAGGGATAGGGGGGGTGATCAGGCTTTGGATGGGGGGGTCCCTCCTCCTGTCTCTATGCTTCCCCTCCTTACTGTCCTGATCACTGACGGCAGTGGAGGCCACAACAGCAGGGTAGCCATTTGGAGTGCTACCAAGGCTGGAAGTGTGAGGGGCAGGTGTGCCTGTTGTGGCAGCACTGCAGACTGCTGTCTGTGGGGCATGGCTCAGCCCAGAGGAGGACAGGGAGGTGGAAGGCACAGGTCTCGGAAGGGTAACAGTGTATTTGGGGGGGGGACAGGGACTGGACCAGGGGACAGGAACAGGGTAAACTCATGTAGGAATCTTTTTTAGAGGCAGCAGGTAGGTCATGTGTAAGGCGTTTGGGAGTGGAGGGAGAGGGGATGGTTGACAGGTATGTATGTGGATGTGGTTTGGGTGCTGGTGCGTGAGTGTATGATGTGTGTGTTGGGTGGATGAGTGTGGACGTATAGGTGTACTGGGAGGAGTAGGGGAGGAGACACAGGGAGATGGCAAGGGGGAAGTGTGAGTGAATGTTTGGGTGGGGTGTGCAGGTAGGGTGGATGTGCTACATGTGGTTGTTGTGACTGTTGTAGTGCGTTCGGATGTGGTGTATGGGGTGCATGCATGGGGGTCTACTGTTGTGGTGATGGTGGCAGTGATGGAACATGTGTCTGGACCTGGGACTGATGATGTAGTGTCTGCATGTGTGAATGGCGAAGTGACTGTGAGGGGGAGGAGGTGGGGGAGTCGGTGTAGGCAGTGGATGTTGTTGTGTGTGCATCTGAATGGGGCTGTGTGCATGGAGGTGGTGGCGTTTGTGGTGCATGTGCTGGTCCTTGCGCTCTGGTTCTGTTGGAGGGGATGCATGCTGGAATGAAAGTGTGCTTTAGATGGGAAATGGGATAGGGATGTTGGAGTGGGAACAGGTAGTTGGAGGGGGGACGGAAGAAGAAGGAGCACTGGCTGCCGTCAATGAGGAGGCCAGTGCCGGAAATGATCTCTGAAGGGCAGACAGGGCACAGTGAATGCCTTCCGGGAACGCATTGGACTGTGGCATCTGGGATGCCAGTCCCTGGATGGCATTCACGATGGTCATCTGCCCAACAGAGATGGACCTCAGGAGGTCAATAGCCTCCTCATTGAGGGCAGCAAGGCTGACTGGGGCAGGGGCAGAGATGCCTGCGGCGAAGGAGACAGCCACCCTCCTGGGTGAGCAGGCAACTGGGTGGGGAGCTACAGGGAGGGCAGTGCTGGTAAGGGGGGCAGCGGACATGGATGGTGCAGGTATAGGACATGAAGGTTCCACCACCACCAGGGAGTCGCCATTGGAGGAAGAATTGGATGATGGTGTAGATGTTCCTGTCTCCCCGTGGTGCTCCCCTTGCCCTCCATCCCAATGGTCCCCTTGGCTCAGCTGGTATCAGCCTGCTGGGTCCCGTGGGATGCAGCTTCCCCACTCGCCGGTGCCCCTTCTCCTATGCCAGATGATGCTGATGCACATAAAGTCAGAGAAGGACAGGGAGGGAGGGTGGTAGAGTGAGAGACAGGGTGGAAAAAAGAGAGACAGGGAGCAAATGGTCAATGACAGCACAACAGCCCCACACAACTCACTACAACATACTCCAATGCCATGTCATGACCTGCCATGCCTTCACTCACACATTCCACTCCAATAGCAGCCCATGCGTGCCACCTCTGTCATGCACATGAATTTCACTCATGCTGACACACATCCACTTCTCATGATACATAAACAATATTGGCTATGCTTATGGTTCGCACCTCCTTAAGTATGCATATAAGAGTACAGTTCATATAATATGCTTAGTCCTGCCATGGGTGCCAACCGGTACTGCACCCAACCACTTCAGGTGCAGTCGTGTTGGTTGAAACAATCAGCCCTTAATCAAGAAAGAATTATGTGCCAGGGCACACAGTGAAAGTCCAAAAAGTCCAATCCTTAATATGCTTGATCAGTCAGTGGACATCAAGGGTGTGTAGTACGTCATGAGGATTTTATTCATCCACTGTCATATGATTCCAATCAAAGCAACAGCTAATCCAATGACAATATAACTGACACGTGTTTAATCAATATGATTTCCTCAAGGCCAAAGTATAGAAACTGAACCAATTGCACGGACTCTGGCAGATATCCTGTATCCTTAACATACTGAGAGTCCTATGTGAGAAGTATAAATGGAGAGTATGATATGCTCCTATGCAGTACAGAGCTACGACCTTGATAAGTCGTGGTTGTAAGGGTCCATCACACATTTGTGGACAAGGGCATTGGCGATCGGAAGAAGAATCGGCTGATGGTGTAGATGTTCCTGTCTCCCCCGTAGTGCTCCCCTCGCCGTCCATCCCAATGGTCCCCTTGGCTCCGCTGGTATCAGCCTGCTGGGTCCCGTGGGATGCAGCTTCCCCACTCGACGGTGCCCCTTCTCCTCCGCCAGATGATGCTAATGCACACAAAGACAGAGGAGGACAGTGAGGGAGAGAGGTAGAGTGAGAGACAGGGTGGGAAAAAGAGAGACAGGAAGCAAATGGTCAATGCCAGCACAACAGCCCCACACAACTCACTACAACATACTCCAGTGCCATGTCATGACCTGCTATGCCTTCACTCACACATGCCACTCCAATAGCAGCCAATGCGTGCCACCTCTGTCATGCACATGAATTTCACTCATGCTGACACACATCCACTCCTGTACAGGATGAAAGCCATACCCTCAACACATGGTGGAACCAGCCCGTTGGGTCATGGCTCTTCACAATCGCAAGACCCAAAGTAAATACTCTACGGGCATTTCGAGGCATACTTGCACAGCCACAAAACCCATGCACATCTAGCTGTGTGATGTGAAACCTCAGACTACGCAGACTACACATACGCCACATGCCAGCAGACAGCAGATAGGAATATGGCCCCAGTAACACTGTTTGGATAATTGGGAGTACAATTTGTTTGAACTCCAGAAGCAGGATCCCTGTCCACAACAAATACCCTGCTTATCTACTACACAGTTGCCATGTCATTGATACTCCTTAGCAGTTAAGTTTACCTCAACTCACATGCTGCACGGCATCTTCACACATGGATGTAGCACATCCGGCCTCAATGTGTCCCAAGCAAGTAGCCACCTAGCACACATTCCACTGCCTTCACACACTGCACAGGCTGCACCTATCACACACCACATGACCTGAGTAAGAATGTGGACTCACCCCTTGTGGCTGCTGTGCTACCCTCACGTGCCCATCCATCTCAGGGTACGCAACCGCAAAAATGCAGGACATAACGGGGGGTCAGGGTCCGACGTGCACCCCTCCCTTCTTGGGAGAACATCCCCAGCTGTGCCTCACCGGTCTTCCTCACCGAGCGTCTCAGGCCCTCCCACCGCTTCCTGCAGTGGGTGCTCTGCCGGGCATGGACTCCCAGGGTCCACACTTGCTTGGCGATGGCACACCAAATCCCCTTTTTCTGATGGGCACTCTCCTGCAGGGATAACACAGAGAATAGGAGACAGTCATGTAGCGTGGCATCTAAGGGACTGCATTGGGCACAACACATCTCGTGGACATGCTCACATATCAACATTCCAGTTGGCGTCATAGCCCTCAGCCAGGTCCTTTCACCAGTCACTCAGTCTCGTCCCATGGCCCCCGTCCACATCCGTATCCACTCACAGACAGTATATTCATAGTTGACTCACCTGCTGCCCTGGTGCCCCATCCAACTGGGCATACAAGGATGGGAAGCCCTCCACTAGCTTCTCGAGTTCTTCCTGAGAGAAGGGTGGGGCCCTATCCCCTGCAGCACGTGGCATCTTGGCTACCAGTGGCAGAACACAGCAGCACACGCAGTGGAGGTCTTCTTTGCACGAGTGCCAGGAGTCAAGAAAACATGCGCACATGAAATGGCAGTCATAGCCACCGCGGACAGCACCATCAGCACCGGCGGTGATCGCCATTGGCTCATGTCTCCCATAGGCAACCATGTTAACGAATGAGGAGTTGCACAGCGGTTGCTCCCGCCTACCGCCATGACGTCTTAAGCTGGCGGGATTCGCTCACTTCCATCTGTCCTGTGCATGCAGGACAGGCGGCTGCCATTTTACAGCTACAATGTGTATCGAGGGGGTTCAGGAGGTGGGGCATGGATGTTTTACAGTGACCTGTGCACAGCTCCACTGTGTCAACACAGTTCTCAATGCACATAATGATTGCTACTCCCTCCTATTCCCAGGTATGGTGGAAGAATGATGGTGAGAAATGCACCAGTCTACAGGCCCCTGGTCGCTCTTTCCACCCTTGAGGAGCAGCACATCATCCAGTGCTATCGGCTGAACTGTCAGTCCATCATGGAGCTTGTGAGGTTGTTGGAGCCGGATCTGTGGCCTGCTATTGTCATCCCAATACCATCACACCCACAGTACAGGTGTTGGCAGTGCTCCACTTCCTTGCTTCAGGGTCCTTCCAAATTACAGTGGGCTGGGCTGCCGGAATGTCCCAGCCTATGTTCAGCCACGTCTTGAAGAATGTCCAATGTGCCCTACTCAAACATATCTGCAGCTATATCAGGTTCCCCCAATGTAACGATTTGCCCACTGCGAAATCAGCCTTCTACGCTGTCGCACATGTGCCATATGTGATCAGGGCTATTGATGGACCCACATTGCCCTGGTGCCACCCTGGAGGAGTTAACAGGTGTGTAGGAACTGTAAGAACTACTACTCAACCAATGTCCAGGTGATAAGTGTCGCAGACCTCTACATCACACAAGTGACTGCCCGGTTCCCAGGTTCAGTGCATGATGCATACATTCTGCGGAACAGCAGTATCCCACACCTGATGGCACCACTGCAAAGGGATTGTTCCTGGCTCATCAGTATGTAACGTGTCATATGAGTGCCTCTGTATTCTGCAAAGTCTACACCACCTTCCAATTTTACCTACAGTTTCCAATATGCCAATTACCTCTGTGCACACAGGTGACTCTGATTATCCCAACCTGCCATGGCTACTGACACATCTCAGGCATCTGACTACAGCAGCGGAAAAAAGTTTCAATGAGGCCCATGGCAGGACCCGACGGGTTATTGAATGTACCTTCAGAATGCTGAAAGCCAGATTCCAGTGCCTGCTCCCACTGTACAGACCGGCAAAAGTGTGCAAGATTATTGTTGTGTGCTGCATGTTACACAATTTGGCTCTCAGACGTCACACCCCATTACTGGATGCTGAGGAGGGTGCATCTGTGCCAGTGGCTGATGAAGGGGACATGGGGAGTGATGAGGAGGAGGATGACGAGGATGCAGCTGATGCCAGAGCAGAGCTGATACAAGAATACTTTCACTGACATACAGGTATGTGTAACAGCCATGCTATGTAATCAGTTGCAATCTCTGCCGTGAGCATGGCTGCTACCAGGGTGGTGTGTTCAATGTGGGAATTGGGTGTACACATTACTTTGATTGTGGTGCTGTTAACTGTAATACTGAACAATCAATTATTGCTCCCCCTTCTGGCACTATCACATACATTGGTAGGACAGTGGTCTGGCTGTTACACGTCATGGCTGTTCATTTTGTACTCATGGTAAATAAAGACGTAGGCAGTACTGTGCTCAAAGTTGTTTATTATTATTTTACTAGAGTAAGGGCTGCTGAGTGGGGTCATAAATGCAAAAACAACAGATGATGGACGGAATGCAGAACAAATCAAACTTTCACCCCCAGTCACAGATCTGGGTTTAATCCATCAGTTTTTTTGCTTGCCATGCCATTCCAGTTTAGACCCAGCCAAATGCAAATCAGTCTTGACCCTGTTCCCCATCGGAACAGTCCAGCCCGAACTGCCAGGCTAGGTATTCCCTGGACCAGAAACATGCATCCTGGGACCGGTTTCACGGTATCACCCTTCATCAGCCAGGCTAGCTTGTATCTAGTGGCATAGCAAGCACGGGACCCACGTCTGGGCATACCCTTCCCACTTGGGGCGACAAATACAAAAACAACAGATGATGGACAGAGTGCCGAACAAATCAAACATTCACCCCCAGTCACAGATCTGGATTTAATCCATCCATTTTTTTGCATGCCTTGCCATTCCAGTTTAGGCCCATCCATATGGAAATCAGTCTTGCCCTGTTCCCCATGGGAACAGTCCAGCCCGAACTGCCAGGCCAGGTCTTCCCTGGACCAGATACAAGCATCCTAGGACCGGTTTCAGGGTATCACCCTTCATCAGCCACGCTAGCTTGAATCTGGTGGCATAGCAAGCACGGGACCCACGTCTGGGCATACCCTTCCCACTTGGGGTGACAAAGGCAAAAACAACAGATGATGGACAGAATACAGAACAAATCAAACATTCACCCCCAGTCACAGATCTGGGTTTAAACCATCACTTTTTTTGCTTGTCATCCCATTCCAGTTTAGACCCAGCCATATTCAAATCAGTCTTGACCCTGTTCCCCATGGGAACAGTCCAGCCTGAACTACCAGGCCAGGTCTTCCCTGGACCAGAAACAGGCATCCTGGGACCGGTTTCAGGGTAGCACCCTTCATCAGCCAGGCTAGCTTGAATCTGGTGGCATAGCAATCACGGGACCCACGTCTGGGCATACCCTTTCCACTTAGGGCGACAAATGCGAAAAACAACAGATGATGGATGGAATGCAGAACAAATCAAACATTCACCTCCAGTCACAGATCTGGGTTTAATTCATCAGTTTTTTTGCTTGCCATGCCATTCCAGTTTAGACCCAGCCATATGCAAATCAGTCTTGACCCTGTTCCCCATGGGAGCAGTTCAGCCCGCACTGCCAGGCCAGGTCTTCCCTGGAACAGAAACAAGCATCCTGGGCCCGGTTTCAGGGTATCACCCTTCATCAGCCAGGCTGGATTGAATCTGGTGGCATAGCAAGCCCGGGACCGACGTGTGAGCATACTCTTCCCACTTGGGGCTACAAATGCAAAAACAACAGATGATGGACGGAATGCAGAACAAATCAAACATTCACCCCCAGTCACAGATCTGGGTTTAATGCATTAGTGTTTTTGCTTGCCATGCCATTCCAGTTTAGACCCAGCCATATGCAAATCAGTCTTGACCCTGTTCCCCATGGGAACAGTCCAGCCCGAACTGCCAGGCCAGGTTTCCCTGGACCAGAAACAAGCATCCTGGGACCGGTTTCAGGGTATCACCCTTCATCAGCCAGGCTAGCTTGAATCTGGTGGCATAGCAAGCACCGGACCCACGTCTGGGCATACCCTTCCCACTTGGGGCGACAAATGCAAAAACAACATATGATGGACGGAATGCAGAACAAATCAAACATTCACCCCCAGTCACAGATCTGGGTTTAAACCATCACTTTTTTTGCTTGCCATCCCATTCCAGTTTAGACCCAGCCATATTCAAATCAGTCTTGACCCTGTTCCCCATGGGAACAGTCCAGCCTGAACCACCAGGCCAGGTCTTTCCTGGACCAGAAACAGGCATCCTGGGACCGGTTTCAGGGTAGCACCCTTCATCAGCCAGGCTAGCTTGAATCTGGTGGCATAGCAAGCACGGGACCCACGTCTGGGCATACCCTTCCCACTTAGGGCGACAAATGCGAAAAACAACAGATGATGGATGGAATGCAGAACAAATCAAACATTCACCTCCAGTCACAGATCTGGGTTTAATTCATCAGTTTTTTTGCTTGCCATGCCATTCCAGTTTAGACCCAGCCATATGCAAATCAGTCTTGACCCTGTTCCCCATGGGAACAGTTCAGCCCGCACTGCCAGGCCAGGTCTTCCCTGGAACAGAAACAAGCATCCTGGGCCCGTTTTCAGGGTATCACCCTTCATCAGCCAGGCTGGATTGAATCTGGTGGCATAGCAAGCCCGGGACCGACGTGTGAGCATACCCTTCCCACTTGGGGCTACAAATGCAAAAACAACAGATGATGGACGGAATGCAGAACAAATCAAACATTCACCCCCAGTCACAGATCTGGGTTTAATGCATTAGTGTTTTTGCTTGCCATGCCATTCCAGTTTAGACCCAGCCATATGCAAATCAGTCTTGACCCTGTTCCCCATGGGAACAGTCCAGCCCGAACTGCCAGGCCAGGTTTCCCTGGACCAGAAACAAGCATCCTGGGACCGGTTTCAGGGTATCACCCTTCATCAGCCAGGCTAGCTTGAATCTGGTGGCATAGCAAGCACCGGACCCTCGTCTGGGCATACCCTTCCCACTTGGGGCGACAAATGCAAAAACAACAGATGATGGACGGAATGCAGAACAAATCAAACATTCACCCCCAGTCACAGATCTGGGTTTAATCCATCCATTTTTTTGCTTGCCATGCCATTCCAGTTTAGACCCAGCCATATGCAAATCAGTCTTGACCCTTTTTCTCATGGGAACAGTCCAGCCCGAACTGCCAGGCCAGGTCTTCCCTGGACCAGAAACAGGCATCCTGGGACCAGTTTCAGGGTATCACCCTTCATCAGCCAGGCTAGCTTGAATCTGGTGGCATAGCAAGCACCGACCCACGTTTGGGCATACCCTTCCCACTTGTGGCGACAAATGCAAAAACAACATATGATGGACGGAATGCAGAACAAATCAAACATTCACCCCCAGTCACAGATCTGGGTTTAATCCAGTAGTTCTTTTGCTTGCCATGTGGGGTCATGGCAAGTGGGATCATCACAGTAGTTAGCCCACCTTTGGAGAGTTGAAGTCCAGCATGATGGCCATTAGCATACGGAGTTCTGACAATGGACAGTCAACAGGGTGTCACTGTGATGCACAAAGGGTTATGTCCAGAAGTGTTTTTTATCTAATAATATACCATTTATGTGTCAAAAATTAATAAATTGTATAGTCTAAAAAACAGAACCTCCTTAAAACTTAAAATGAACTGCCAACAAGGCTATATGATGACTTTCCACTAGTTATTAATAGTAACCAAGTCTCAAGTACAAGAGGAACCTGGTGGTAGAGGATTAATTGACGCAGTTGGAAGTAAATGTGAATCCATAGGAGACTCCAATTTATTGTCCCAAAAAAAATTGCGAATCAGAAGGTTCTGAAAATCTCTTAGTTTGATCTTTTAATGTAATCTGGAATATTGACGGACCCACAAATGAAAAGGGAATCTTCATTTCTATAAGACGTTTCCTGAGATTTAGGAGGCCTTTGTGACGGGTCTCTGTGTCTCTAGCGTAACCCAGTGCATATGTGCTAGTATTTGCTCAGTACCTTGATGACGTAACGGTTTGAAAATCATGGGTCTTGGATTACTTGTGTTTTTAGATTTAAAGGTTGGTACCCTGTGGGCTTGGTCTATTTCAAAATCCTTTTCTACAGAACTTCACAGAGTTTCAGGAATCCAAGAGATTAAGAAATCAGCCAGCGAAAAATATGAAGATTCGTTCTTCGACTACGATCTTCTTGCTCCATTAATTATCACTTTAATGATGTGATGGAATGCTTGAGGAATTGTAGATGCTTGGATTTTCCATTAGTACAATCTTCCATAACACTAATTCTTGACTCTGCATTGGAAATCCGGGTGGTTAAATCTTTAGGATCCTTCCTAATAACAGCCACCTCCACTTGCAACAAGTCAGTATTAGTTTTGGTGCTCTGTGCTATATCATGTACAGAATTAAGTTTAATAAGTATCACCTCAAGGGTAGATGCCAACTCAGGGCTACCCTTTACTGGAGGTACAGGAATCGGAGGAGAGTGCTTAGAACGTTTCAGGTTAGCTTTAGTTTCTCTTTCATTTGTACTGCTATCCTTGTTGTCCGTCATATTGTGAGACTATTCTATGGTATCTTTAAGGAGACTTGGATGTTTGAACTAAATATATTCCTTTAATTTGTGTACTCCACCTATTATTTCTTTATATCAAAAGCCTGTTATTAAGTTATTGAGACTGTAAGAAGCAAAAGCTAACAGTCTGAAGTAACATTTCATATAAGTTCCACTAAGCCAGATCAGCTAATACCAATACCAAATTTTGAAATGACAGGAAATATCCTGTATATATGAAACCAAAAGTAATATATGGCATCATAGGGCTCACACTCACTTTGAATATTGAAAAAAGAAAAGAAATGCTGTTACTGCTTCCAGTCATCGAATAGATTGTAATAAAAAATACCTCCTGGCTCTAAAAATTGATTTACTCCTCACTATAATTCTTCCAGAGTGCTGTCACCGCCACAGCACTGAAACGATACTGAGGAGAAAGAGAGTGCCACCATTTTGAAAGACGTGTGCACAGGCTGAATATTGATTAAAAAAGCTATAAATCAATAGTTCATGGCCTCCGACTCGCATTTCCACAGTCACCAAATTATAAAATATCCTGGCCGTCGAAAAGAAGCCTGGGTCAGCCACCTGGGATCACAAGAATCGGCAAATATGCCAGAGGGTCTACGGAGCTTACCGGAAAGCCACCATTCCACCGTGCATCAAAGCCACGCCCCCATGTCTGTGATTCCTTTTAACCCTCTGGGTACCCAGGAAGAGCTGGTCTCGCCCTCGGCTACGGTTGCCCGGTACCAAGGACGAGACCAGCTCGTCCTGCTATGGGCCCTCATGGACAATCTCCCCCCTCCCCTGGGCTGGATGGAAGGGGAATGGCAAGGGTCGCTCCCCATGGGGGCACATTACTGTTGGCCATCAACCTATTTTTGGAAGGCCAATCTGCCCCTAAGGGGGTCAGAAAGCCCACTAGAGACCTGGGAAGATTTTTTTTTTCAAAAAAAGAGGGTGGGGGTACGGCCATACCCGCACACCAAATAAATGGGGCCACAGTTGTTCTGCCCACCGGTGGGTAGATGGGGCAATTACCCCCGATTCACTCCCTGGGTGGGCAGAAAGCCTACTAGATGCCAGGGAATAAAAAAAATAGTGGGCTGGTGGCTACCAACCAGTATGGGCACGGTTATGCCCCCACCCCAACTGAACGGGGTAACAGTCTTTTAGCTCTCCCTCGCACATTAAAACATTTTATCCCATGGCAAGCAAGAGGACATTTGATTATTTTGGGTTTTTGCTTCACATTTGGGCCATGAGAGCTTTTCTAACTCTCAAAATCGTCCCACTTGGAATGGTGAGGGCTCCACTTTTTGGACTTTGGGACGATTCCATGTGGAAAAATCCACAAGACCTAGACACATCTGAAAACTAAACATCTGGGTGAGTCCAGGGTGGTGTGCCGACACCATTTTCTTACCCACAATGCCTTGCAAACGTCCAACTTTGCTGGATATCACACATTTTTTGGATTTGTTTGGGTTTGGTAGGTTTCCCCATATGGCTGCGGTGCCCAGGACCTAAAACGCAGTTGCCCCCTCTTCTCTCCCCCCCCCACAAAAACAGGTAGTTTTTTATTTGATAATTTTGATGTGTCCACATAGGTTTTTGGGGCATTTCCTTTCAGGGCACTAGACCTACCCACACACATGAGGTACCATTTTTATCGGGAGACTTGAGGAATGCTGGGTGGAAGGACATTTGTGGCTCCTCCCAGATTCCAGGATTTTCTGTCACCGAAATGTGAGGAAAAAGCGTTTTGTTTTGGGCCAAATGTTGAGGTTTGCAAAGGATTCTGGGTAACAGAAGCTGGTGAGAGCCCTACAAGTCACCCCATCTTGGATTTCTCTTGGTGTTTAGATTTGAAAAATGCAGAGGTTTGGTAGGTTTCCTTAGGTGTCGGCTGAGCTAGAGACCAAAATCCACAGCAAGGTCCTTTGCAAAAACAGCTCTGTTTTCTTTGGGAAAATGTGATGTGTCCACGTGTTTTGTGGCATTTCCTGTCGTGGACACTAGGCCTACCCACACGAGTGAGGTACCATTTTTATCGGGAGAGTTGGGGGAACGCTGGGTGGAAGGAAATTCGTGGCTTATCTCAGAGTCCAGAACTTTCTGTCACTGAAATGTGAGGAAAACGTTTTTTTGGGCCATATTTTGAGTTTGCAAAGGATTCTGGGTAACAGAACCTGGTGAGAGCCCCACAAGTCACCCCATCTTTTATTACCCTAGATGTCTAGTTTTCAAAATACAGAGATTTAGTAGGTTTCCTTAGGTGTCGGCTGAGCTAGAGTCCAAAATCCACAGCTAGGCACTTTGCAAAAAACAGCTGTTTTCTTTGGGAAAATGTGATGTGTCCACGTTGTGTTTTGGGGCATTTCCTGTTGCGGGCACTAGGCCTACCCACACAAGTGAGGTACCATGTTTATCTGGAGACTTGGGTGAATCCTGGGTGGAAGGAAATTTATGGCATCTCTCAGATTCCAGAACTTTCTGTTGACGAAATATGAGGAAAGAGTGTTTTTTTGGCCACATTTGAGGTTTGCAATGGATTCTGGGTAGAGGACCTGGTGAGAGCCCCACAAGTCACCCCATCTTGGATTCCCCTATGTGTCTAGTTTTCAATAATGCAGAGGTTTGGTAGGTTTCCTTAGGTGCTGGCGGAGCTAGAGGCCAAAATCCACAGCTAGGCACTTTGCAAAAAACAGCTCTGTTTTCTTTGGGAAAATGTGACGTGTCCATGTTGTGTTTTGGAGCATTTCTTGTCGCGGGCACTAGGCCTACCCACACAAGTGAGGTACCATTTTTATCAGGAGACTTGGGGGAACGCTGGGTGGAAGGAAATTTGTGGTTCCTCTCAGTTCGTCCGACCGCCAAACTCGTAATGAGGGCCATATGCTCCAAATATTAAATAAAGATTTACGGTGAAGGTGGACTTAAATTGAAAGTACATTTTAGTGTGCACTAATTTGATTGTTGAGTGTCTATCCAATATGGGATCATGATTTTGATTACAAACTCCACCAAATATAATATAATCATCGTCACATTGGATTAGTTTGTCAGAAATTGTGATAAAAAATATATTTTTAATAGAAACTGTGCCATAAACATTAAAAATTGTTTCAGGTTTGTTATCAATAAGGAGTTTAACAGCAATCCACCTATCATCAGAGTCATGTTCTTGGTGTATGACAGTAATATGTAATTTCTTATGACATAGAATTAGTACTCAATTCTTCTTTCCCATAGCAAGGGAAGCTAAACAATTTCCTACCCAACATAATTTTAGCTTGGAGGCCACCAAGTCAGAGAGATGTGATTCCTGAAGGAGTGCCACATCTAATTTTAGTTTAGCTATATGCCTTTTAATAAGGCCACCTAAACCTTTAATATTCCATGTATTAAGTCAGAATGTAATACTAAAACAAAAGCATGTACAATTGGTATGTTTACAATGACAAAATTAGTAAAACAAAGAATCATATATTGGGAAAACTAGACATGCTCGGTAAGAAAAGGGAAAAAGATAGGGGCAGGAAAATGAGGCAAAAGGAAGAAGAGACGACATAGTAGAACAAAGGAAAAGAACACAGAAAGGGAAATAACGAAACAGAAAATATAGCAACAATACAAGTCCTACGAATGACGTCTGAAGAACATACCTAGAATACAGATAATACGACAGGGAGGGTGGCAACACCAGAAGACAACAGCAACAACACCTGAACTCCAGAGGATGGCAGGGCAGCTTTGATTTGGATGAAGACAACATATAAGATTGAGAACATAGGAAAATTGGGACAGGAAAACAGACACCTACAACATGAGAGAGAAAGATTATATAAGAAAAACATTATTATAAGAGAAATATAGTACAACAATGAAACATGGAGGAAACCATAATAGCCTAGTAGAGTAAAAGAGAACATGCAAAAGAACAAGTTAACAATCAAGTAATTCTTGATGTGCCTTTGTCTTCTCCATGTTGCTGAAGAAAGTGTGGCAGGTTCCTCATAAGAAGTAGTCTTCTCTTCATAAGTTACCTTAATCAAGCAGAGAAGGATTCAACCAAATCTGGCATTCATAGCTCACAGTTGAGGACGCATATCCAGGAACCGTTTCTGATGATCTGCTGTGATTTTAGCCACATCCTGGGAGACATACAGCCTGTGACCCACCCAAACAATTTGATTTTTAGATTTACCAGAAGAGATGCAAAAGATCAGTGTATTGCAAGAAAACTAAGAGAAATTCTCTTGGTTTAGTTGAAACTCTAGGAGCAAGCCTGTGTGCCGTTTGTATATTAAGAGGCATGGGCATAGACATATCAAGAAGTTTTGAAATACATTTTTTTAAATAGGTGGTCGGATCAGATCCCTCAGTATTTTTGGGGGGGACTATAAATGCAAAGGTTATTTCTTTGATTTCGATTTTCAAGATCCTCAGTGTGCCTTTTAAGTAGAGCAATCTCTGATTCCAGGTGGGAAATACATGAAAGTATATGTTGGAAACTATCTTCTATTTGCTGTACCATCAAAACTCGTGAATACAAAGAAGACCATTTATCATCTTAATGTTGCATTCAGTTTTTTTTTTTTTTATGGGAATCGTTTTCACTTTCTTTGGATGTTTGTCCGCCAAGTTTATGGTGGAGTTTTTTTTTGTGATAAACAGACAGTGCATTTTGGATTTTCTGCCGCTTTGGATTATTTTGGTTGAATCAGTGGATTGCTGAAGAGTCTTGATGACAGGTTTGACATAAAAATCGCTACGACTCTAAGAAAGAAGACAGCATCTGATAGGATTTGGAAGTGTTATTTAATTTTGATGTTAAAAAATTGCACACAAAAAATCAATTGAATTAGAAAAAGGATTGTAAAACAGCTCAGTAATTTTATAGGATAAAGGTTATTGTTAGTAATGTAGTATGTAAGCAATATTTTCTAGGCAGTCTGACGCTCCCATCAATGAAAATTGATGGATTTTTGCCGATAGTCTGTCTGCCATTTTCTTAGTTTTTTTGGTACACAGGGATTCAGACTACCAGAAAATGATTGCATCATTCTTATTTCTTTTAAGCTTTGGGCCTGATTATGAGTTTGGTGGTCAGACCACCATTTCGCAGTGGTGGCGCTTTCAATGACTCAATGGAGTCTGTGGTCTTTTGCCCACCTTATTTAGATGTCAACACTGGCCCAGAGACATGTTTCTGATGACAGTGGACCGTCAGTAATTTAAGAAATATTTTTCCATATGTTTTGATGCAGGTGTGTACGTTTTGACTTGAAAATTGTAATAAGTTGTAAAATGTACACATATGCATGACACGTGGAAAAATACCTTGTACAAGTACTTTTCCATTGCTGGAACATATGTGCCCAATCCAGGCAATGGGAGAAAAATGTGAAACATACTTACCTGGATTTTAGTCCCGAAGGGTTCAAGTTGCTGCTGTGGATGGGGACCCTGCACAAAGGGGTACACATTGGAGACTGAAGGGAAAAGAAAGAAATGAGTGAGCTTGCAGACCTTCCTCCAATTCCACCGTCCCAAACAGGGGGTCTTCCCACCACAGTTGGCTCGATGGAAAGGCACTTCGTAATCTGGGTGGAAGAACCATTGTCTGTACCGCCCTCTGACAGCTGCTGTTTCCCATGCTGCCATAGAGTTGGTCAAGGAATGGCTGGCGGTGGCAGCAGGACTCCAGTGGTCTCCCATTCAAAATCATCATTCGGTGGAAGAACTGTCAACTAGGTGGATTTACGATGGCGGTACCATTTCCGCTAAATTCACAATCAAGCCCTTTGTTCCTTCTTCAAAATTTCCATTATATTATAGGCTTGGTGTGATTTACCAATTGATTTTTTTAAAGGAATTATGCCATCCTTTTATGGCAATATCTGTTTTTGCACCTCCCTCTAATCAGGTTGAGTAACAGGCCCACCAGTCAATGGGAAACCTTGGTTTCCTCCTGTGACCTAACCTGCTTAGATGGCCAATCCAGGTATCTTTGAAGTAATTTAGGAGTGAGGCCAATTTTTATTCTTTTTTGGTAAATTAATCTCATTGTATAATTGAAGTGTAGACATCATCTACACAGTCAGGAGGTAAAAAGCACAAAACTGTTTTTTTCCTACTTTATATTGCGGTTTACTTTTTGACATGTAATCCTCAGCTAAGGATGTTTATTTAATTTTTTGCCAATATGCCTGGGAAATGTGAAAAAATATCCTTGAATTTGGGTGTCAGGGAAAGTTTTAGTAATGGTATTAATCTTCCATAATTCAAAGTCAATTATTATTTTGCTGCGACTTTTGTTAATAATTGTAGATTTTATAACTGATAAAAATTCATTGTATGTTGAGCATTGCTTGTCAGGAAGTAAGCTGTACACTAAGGGGATGGTAGTAATATCAATATTAATATTGCTGTGAATAATGTACATTTGGGTGAATGGGTGAGGTGTTGATTTCAATGTTCCATTCATCCAAATTTCAGTATCCTCAAGTACTGATATTAGTACGCATTTCAGGGGGGTTTAATTGTCATGCAGAAGGAAAGGGTTATCAGTAAAAGATACAGTGAGTCCAGGAAGGATGTTAATATCTGAATAGGTTTGTGGAGTTTTTATTTGTGGATTATGTCCATGCTGTGTTTTCTGGCCCATTCTGCTCTAATTCGGAATTATAGGCATAGAAGAAACAACATGCATCAGGATGCTTTTTTGCTGCCTCCCTCAAAACTGAGCTACAGGGTTCATCGGAGGCGGCTGCTAGTAATTGTATCTGTTGTATATGTTCTCTCACTTCAATCTCCATTGCAGAGGCAGAGTGGTTATGTTCTGTGGTCCTTTCCACAGTGTCATCCAGAGTAACCTCTCTGCCCATGAAATGGGATGAGAAATACTCTACACACCTCCATTGACTCCTGGGCTCAGTTAATCTTTCCTTATAGTAAATGTAGTCACCATACTTTAGGAGCCTATTCCCCTACCTGTGCTGGATGTAGCTTGCTATCCAAAAGGCATCCAGTGAACGCAGTCCTTGACATTGTTAGTATTAATCAAAGAGGTGGAGTTGCTGGTAAGACCAAGTCCAAGATCTCCCTAATATATGTTGGTGTATGAAGTCACACTAGTGGCTTACTGTAAGTAAGTGATTGCTTTCATGCTGAAGCATAGCTCAGTGCTGATAATGCTTGATATTTGTTTCACAATTCCATACTCATCATAAGGGTAGTTAATGGTGTAGAGCCATGTACTGCTGGTGTATTATTCAAGGATACTTGCCAGCACAGCTTCCAGGTGGTAGCCCTGTACTCTGGGCACCAAAATAAGTTTCCTTAACGGAAAGAAACCTGATAAATTGAATTAGACACTATTATATTGTCTCCAATTCTCCCCAATGCTTGCTTGTACATGTAGTTACAGTCACAACTCAATATAACCAGTAATCAGTGTTATATTTTACAGCTGGCTGTACACAAATTAGTTTGACTACAGTGACATGCCTGACGATTAATGAAACTGTTGTGCACGTATGGTACATTTTTGTTCTGCAAATAAAATAATTTAAAGTACCAGTATATTGGTTCTCACAAATACTGCTAAGCCACTAAACTTCACCATGCCACTTTGGAAACAAACAATTGTAAATTTGGTTGTCTGACAGATGTCAGTGGAACTGCTACCTTTAGGCATTTCTCGCAGAGCAACGCACCTGTGGCCTGTTTTCAGCACTTCCTATGCTCTCTGACATGAAGACAAACGTCTTTGGTGGGACCTGTGCTCACATTTACATATTCTACGGGATCTCTTCCTCTATGATCCAAGGCACCTACCTGTTATACAGTAGAAAAGCCTTGACTTTGAACCTAGTGAAAGAGAAGTCGACATTTTTCTGCTGAGAAAGTTTTGTAAGTGGCATTGAGGTCAGTGTTGTTATATGAGCTATCTGCCTTTAAAAACCCTATAGAGCGTGCATTAACCAAACATACACCCACAACCACGATAATTTGTAAAACGGTTTCATACATACAATAATTTTAAAGTAGCTGCAAAATTTAAATATCAGTAATTTGTCGCGTTGCAATTTATTTTTAAGCATCAGCTTGCTGCTTTGCTTGGTGGTGAACACAACTGACTACAGTGAGCATTGCTGAAATAAGCAGGCGAAGTCTCAACATCAACAAATTCACTCATAGGGCTGAAATAAGCCTAAGAAAAAGGTACCCACCAGCTGAATTTCTTCCAGCACAAATAGGAAAATATCGACCATTTGTGTGGGAAATAGCTCAGTCTGGCAACAATGGCAGCAGCCTATCAGTTGATTCCCCAGTATTCTATTACAGCTTCCCACAGTGTTGTAATGAGCAACTAGAGTGCTGTATCTATGACAAAAGTGTTGCATGTCGGAATCTATCTTGAATGAATCAAAGCTGTAAAACTGGAAGCGCTTCCTACTGAGAATGCTGCAGTAAGTAGAGAACTGAAGGAGCTTGCTAACAAAAAGGTCTCCCAAGATGGCTGCCTGAGAAAAGAGGCCCACTTATAGTCCAAATAGTGCCCAAATGTGTCCCAAATATAGCCCAATGATAGTGTGCAAAACACTTAAGTAGCTTGCACAACAAATATTCAAGTGATCAACTGGATAAAAAACATAAAAAAGCAATAGGTTTAAAAACCCTTCGTTGCTAATTGAGAACACAAAAAACGTGTCCTCATTATAGCTTTTTAGAGCACTAACCATATTTCAAGTTGAAAAATAACCGCCTTTTTTGTTAATTTCTAAAGGAAATGCTTTAGATTTTACAGTTTTGAATTAATCAAGATGGCTTGAGGAGTGCCTCATTTTTCTCCTATTTACAGAATGTTATCAGAATTAGAACACAGTAGGGAGGGAGCAGGGGCAAGCGGTTGGACAATGGAGTGCAGGGGAGAGGGAGCAGGAGCAGCAAACTGATTATGCCAAGAAGGTAAAATGGGCAGTGGCAGCACAATAAACCACACAGTGCAGGCGGAGGGCTAGTGGCAGAACAACAGAATATGGATGGCAGGGAGTTAGGGGCAGCAAGCCGACAATGCTTGATAGGCACGAGAGGATGTAGCAACACAACAAACCATGGAGGGCAGGAGGGAAGGGCAGTGGTAGCACAATGGACCATGAAGGACAGGAGGGTTGGGGTAGGGAAACAGACTTGGACAATGGAGAGCAGGAGGTAGGTGCATTGTCAGCAAGTTCACCACATATGGGCAGGCAGCTGGAATAGTGGCAGCAAAATAGACCACAATGCAGACCATGCAGCAGCAATAGGGAGCAGCAGAGGGCAGGGGATGGGCAACAAGCTGACCATACAGGGCAGGTAGGAGGGGCAGTGGCAGGCACAACAGACCATGGAGAGCATTATGGAGCGAGTAGGTGCTTGCAAATGAACAACAGAGGGCAGGGGGAGGGAGGGAAGGACAGCAAAGTGACACAAGCCATCTTAGCTCTCATTCCCTATCGCCTCCCAATGTCATTTAAAGTACATTATTGAGCACACTATAACTCAATAATCTCTGTAAATGAAGGTTTACAGGGTAGCTAGTGTCAATATTTGTGATAGCTCTTGTATCTTGTAGGATCCCTTTTGTGTGTAGGCAAAATGATGCTCCCTTTATAGGTTTTTGGGCAGGGACACATTACCATATAGTCTGCAAATTCAGTCGTACAATTTAGAGCATTTTTAATCTTTATTCTCTTATTGAGAGGATTTCTAATCTCTTTTGTGTTCACACCGTGTTGACACGCCACACACTTACAGCACTTAGTGATCCCTCCATTTGGTTTTAACCATATCTCTCTATGCTATCTGATGTCGCTTTTCTCTAGCTGGTCTCTGATCAAATGCACTATTCTGAATGTAATCTGGGGTTTTCTGGTCCTTTCTATGCCTATTGTGGGGTATTTCCTCATACATTGATCTGAGTTGCTCATTTGGATATGATAGGCTGCAACAAATCTACACTTGTTTTCTGTCTTTTTCTTATATGTCCCAAACAGGGTATCAGCCCTCGTATAGTCATTTTCCCTACTTACCACTGTACTGAGTATCGCTTCAGAGTACACCCTATGCCTTAATCTAGATAGCATTTCCTCTTTTATTTCCTCATACTCCTCTTGTGTGCTACATATTATTTTTGCTTGAAATATCTCTAGTTAAGGGATACAATTCTTAAGTGCTATGGGGTGTGAACTTGAGGGCATGTAGAGTACTGTTCCCTGCCATGGGTTTTCTGTAGACAGTTGTGACCATTTTCGGTCCTTCAACTCTTAGGGGCATATTTACAAGGCCGCAGTACCTCCTTGAGCCGCCATAGTGTCATTTTATTTTACGCTAAGGTGGCATCAAGGAGGCCTTTTCCCCCCACCAGATTTACAAAGTGGCTTAATGCAAGCAAACTGTTTGTTTGTTCTGTGGTACATGTGCTCCCTCTCCAAATAACTCATCAATATAACAAACCCATAAGCATCAACGATTTATGGCAGCAGTTTTTCCAACTCCCTGCTCATGAAGACCGAAAAAACGTAGTTCCAGTGAGACTTGCTCTTTGTGTTACTGCGACTGCAAGCAATGACCACCCACTTTGCGTTACATCAACAATAGTGTGGTGATTTTCAATGCGAAGCTCCAGCAATGACCATCGATGTCACCTGACCAGTTCTTCATGGTGCAGCGACAACAGTCTGTGACTCTCAGACTGCTCTTCGCACTACAGCAGTGACCATCCGTGATGCTATCTCTGTCCGTTGCCGCTTTCCACACCGCAAAGGGAACTCTTTACACTGGACTTTGAGAAGGTAACTTTTTAGTGGCGCTAACCTGGTCTCTGTATCTGACCTATGTTCCATCATCATCCCAGTCTTGTGCCTTTCCCCTAGTCTAGTATGACCAGCTTACTGAGAGTGGTGCTTTGTGCTTTTAGGAATTAGTTTCACTTACAAATTGCATATCTCCAGTACTACTGATAGATTTTTTGTTGTTTAGGTATAATTTCATTTATAATTCTGTAATTCGGAATTGGTTCTGGACCCTTGGCTGGTATCAGAGTGTACTCTTCTGCAAGAAAAAGTGAAAATTATGAAGCTTGGGCTCCTGGCGAACGCAGACGAGACCATTCGCACTGAGACTGCCACCTGTGATGACGGAAAACACATAGCTCCTGTGAGACTTGCTCCTCATGCTACAGCCACCGCAAGCAATGATCAGCTAGTTTGTGTACATCAATAACAGAGGGGTGATTTTCAATGCAAAGATCCAGCAATGACTATCCGTGACACTTGACTGATTCTTCATGGTCAACAACGACAGCCCACCACTCTCGGCCTGTTCTTCGCACTCCACAGGTTACCATTTGTGATGCTCTCCTTGTTCCTTGCCACCTCCCACACTGCAAAGTGAACTCTTCACAACGGACTTTGAGTAGGTAAGCACTTTAGTGGCACTAACATGGTCCTTGTATCTGATCCATGCTCCATCATAAGTCTGAACTTGTGCCTTTCCCCTAGTCTTCCATGACCAGATTCCTGACAGTGGTGCTTTTAGGCACTATTTTTACATAAAACTCTGTTTCTACGGTAGGATTTTTTGTTGTTCTGGTTTAATTCTGTTTATTAAAACTTACTCTGTTATTTGAAATTGTTTTTTTTTACTTGTGTTGTGGTTTCACCTTATTCCCGTTTGTGTGCTGCATAAATACTGTACACATTGCCTCTAAGTTAAGCCTGGCCTCTCTATGAAGAACTCTGCACAGGGTGAAAGCTTTGCCTATTAGGGGCTTGGCCATGTAATGGAGCATAGGCATGATGAGGGACTGGTCTCTGTGTGAAGACCTCTGTACAGGGCAAAGGCTATGCTTAGTAGGTGCTTGGCCATGTAATAGGGCTTAGGCGTGGTGAAGGACTGGCTTTTGTGTAAAGTCCTGTGTACACAGCAAAGGTTGTGCATTGTAGGGATTTGGCCAAGTATTGGGGCTTGGGTGTGGTGTGGGACTGACCTCCTCGCAAGAGTGCTGTACAACAAACATCTGTGCATCATAGGGGCTTGACCACATAATGGGGCTTGGGTATGACAAAGGACTGGTCTCTGCTTGAGAATCTCTGTGCAGGGCAAAGGCTATGATTTGTAGCCGCTTGCATGCATTATGGGCAGATGTGGATCGCTGGAGGAAAAATGGGCGGGGCTGCATGAGGAGGGAGGGGACCAAAAAATGAGAATAATAAAAATAAAACATACCTTTTTCCCATGTCGCACTGCTCCATCCGCTCTGCTCCATTGTTGCAGGCACAGGCTCCCAGCCTGCCCTGCGGCCAATCCTGATGCTGCTCAAAGCAGCATTAGGATTAGATGGGAGCACCCAGCCAGGGTGCTCCCAGGCAGACTCCAGCCCGGCAACACAGTGCCGGGCTGGAGAGACCACAGTGTGCATGTATGTTTGGCTGGCCCGAGACGGCCGGCCAAACGTACTTGCGCACTAAGGGGGAGTGCTGTGCACTTCCCCTCCGTCCACCTCACGCCCGTGGCCCTGCCCACTTTTATAGTAAAAACATAATAAACAGAGTTTATTATGTTTTTACTATAAAGGTTTTGCAGGTGCTCCTGCTGGAGGGGGGGTGACGCTCCTCCGCCTCAGCGGAGGAGCCGCCCCTGGTAATGGGGCTTTGATGTGTGGAGGGAGGAGTTCCCCTTACACAAAAAAAGAGATGGGAGGTGAATCCTCCACACATCCTCCCAACGTCAAAACAATATACACAAAAAATTTGGAGGAAATGAGATCACTCAGTATGACCACAACCATTTTGATTGTGATCCTTTTACTGCTCATGTTCTCTTCTTGAAGCTGTTGTGTTGATATATTTGCAGGGGATTTCTCCTTATGGTTTCCCACCCTGGTAGGATTGTGCCATCAGAGCGGACTCAACCTCATCGTGAACTACACCAAGAGGGAGTCTTAGATAAAGTTTTCTGGATAGTAATGGAATCCAGTTGTGTTTAAAAATACCTAGCGGACTACCAGTGTAGTACACCTTTAATAGTGGTGTCCATTGGTAAGGTTAAAAACATACATTGATGGTACCCATAAGTTCAATGGCTCACCCCGTCTTTAAAAGAAGCCAGGCAGCAGTTTCTCCATGAAGAAGCCTGTACAAGGAGAAGGCTGTGTGTAGCAAGGGATTGGCCACCTCAGGGGGCTTGAGTGTCTGGAAGGAGTGGGCTCTCCCTGAAGGCTTCTGTACAAGATGTCTTTTTTTCTTTTTTTTTATGAATTCCTGTTTTTCTGTTAAAGTATCATGTTGTTATGGTACCTAACTATAACACCGCTTTAATCTTTGATTTTTCTCAGTGACTTTTTTTTTTTTTTTAAGATAAAGTAAGATTTAATTACTCTACTGCGGTATTCTGTATCGTAGGTTGATCAGTAACCAACACATCAACACTGAAATGTAAGGGATGGAAGTGTAAGGTGTCAGTTGTCGAGGACTGGATTTGAGCCGCAGCACTTCCTGTTGTGGATGGGATCTCTGTCTCTTTTGGACTTGACAAAAGGATTTTGTTTTCCTTATCCAATGTGGTCATTGGATATGATTCACAACTTAACATTGGTTACGGCCAACTCTGTCAACACCCACAGAAAGCTGAGTGGCACGTCAGTAACAACATTGACAAGTACATTGAAAGAAATAAGGAAAGAGACCTCAACACACTGTTAAACAGGAGGTGCTTCACTCAACCCTATTGAGAAGAGGACATACTGTAAGAACTGTGCAACACTGCTTTTAAGGTAATGTCCTATGGTTCCTTTTATTAGCAGTGACCGTTGTCCGCTCGAGCAGCAAAACATGCGCTTCCCTGGCCACAGCACTCTAGCAGTATCACACGCTTACCTGGCCTCAGTGCTCATGGAATCGGGACTGCAGAGTTTGACACAAGCTTACCTGGCCTCAGTGTTCATGGAATCTGGACCGCGGCCTTTGAATACGCCCGCCCAGGATCAGTGCTCAACATCTGATGTTCTCAGACACACCACGTCAGAGTGAAGGAGCTAGTGGGCCTTATTTTGTGTTTCTGTGATACGCACACAGCTCAACATGTGTTTGGGTGCGCCCAAAAGGCGGTGCACTGCCAAGCAAGCACGTAGAATATGATAAACAGAGAGTCCAGTACTCCAGTAGTAGAGATGAAAAGATCCTCCTTTTAATTTTGTTTAAGTCCAATGCTTGATATTCGCACAATTCCGTACATACATCGATGGGTGCAGTAAAAAAGAACAGCCAACGTGTTTCGCCCACCAAAGGGGCTTCTTCAGGGCTGTAATACAACATAGGGTAAAAGTGTACAAATTATAATACATGGTGAAAACCTATTTACATAGAGGCAAAAATAGTGAAAATAAAGAAAATAAAGATAGACAATAATTAACGATGAACAGAATAGATAAAGATAAGTGTTTATGTACCAATGCAGAATGAAACACCCTATACAGGGAAGTGCAGATATCTGAAAATGCACTTTGCATGTTTGGGTGTGCTTCACTCATGCCTCAGTCAGTGGTACTTTCACTTCACAGCGTTCATGCGGGAGAAACAATGAAGGTGACATTTACTATGACAGCTTGTGTGCAAGTTCTGGTGTGACTGCAAATCCTGTCATAACGTTTGTGTGGGCAAGTTTTGCTGGCAATACTGGGTGTTTTATTACTGTGTTCATCACTTACTTGGGCAGTGTTCAGGTGCTGTTTGGCACAAACTAGTACCTGTTTCTTTGTCATCCTTGTTGTTATTATTTGAGTTCAATAGTAGTTTTCTGCTTCTAACTCTTCACCTTTATACAAGTAACAGACATTAAGGGGGGCATTTGAAGTCTTGCAGAACGTCACTGTTCCACTGTTTTTTCTCACATCATCAGGTGACCCACCAATACCGTGGCTCAAGTGAAAGAAGGTCTTCACCCATTATGTGAGGATGTGTGGTGCTTCTCTTTGTGTTAAAAGAAGAACATCATTGTTACTACACTGTCTTGGTCCAGAAGGGCAAAATGTGTTTGAACATCTTCCTGATTTGTCAGATGGCGATGTGGCAGATCTGAATAAATACGAAATATGTTTAAAGAAGCTCGACCTGCATTAGCTTCCCAAACTGATCACAGTTCTTGAGCGCTATCACTTTGGGAAGAGGATGCAATGTCAAGGGGTAACTATTGAATAATACATAGCTGAATTACATTGGCGGCTGCCATGTGTGGCTTTGTAGTTCCAGTGAAGAATGTGCAAAAGACCACTTTATGTTGGGTTGCATGTTGGAGAAGGCCAAAGAAACCATCTGGCAGAAGGACAATCCCACTCTGCATTAAATCTTAATAATAGAAAGGACTCATGAACATTCAAAAGCATGTTTGAGACTATTCGCAGTGACTTGTCTCATGTGGTCAAAGGTGATGATGTAACTGTTACTGTTGTACAAGAGGAGTCAATTGTGTGAAAGGTAACACAAAACACATTGGGTACACAGAGCAAAAATACTAAGATATTTTCTGGCAAGTGTTTTAGATGTGGCAATGTAGGTCTAATGGAAAATGACAAAGAATACCTAAGTTGGAAAGCTTTTTGTAAGAATTGTGGAAGAAAGGGACATTTCACAAAATGTTGCAAATCCAGTCTAAAAAAGGCGAGAGGAGTATATTGTGATGATGGTGAGGATGTAGTGAAAGAAGTGGTGGTTCTTCAGACTAAGGAAAATGTGTCTGAAGGGCCTCGTGAGATTGTACAGGTCAATGGGGAGCTGGTTAAAATGTTAATTTAATGTTTTATGAACAAAAACTAAAAGGGGAAAGTAAAGCTCTTGAAACCAGATATCAGGCCTAAAGGATATAGCGGGAAACCAATTGAATTATCAGGATATTTGTGGGGAATAATTAAATTAAAAAATCATATTATACCGGGGAACATTTATGTATCAGTTAAAGCTGATTCTCTTATAAGTAGGTTTCATCAAAGAGACCTTTTTGTATATCTTGATCTAAATGTAAATCAGAGTGAGGGACATGTCAATGGTGAAGAGTACTTCAGATGGCTATGAAGGGTTACTGAATGATTTTTCTGATGTTTTAAAAAATGAATGGCTCAAGAACTATGTGCAGTGCATGTGATTAAACTCAAAGGTAATACTCAACCAAAAATTCAAAAAGTCAGGAATGTACCTTTGTCTTTCAAGGAAAGCATGAAGAAGGAATTAAATAAGTTGATTGCTAATGGCATAATCTAGGAAGTAGAAGGCTCTGAATGGCTTGAACCAGTTGTCATGATACAAAAATATAATGGTGAGGCTAGATTATGTGTGGACTTGAGAGAACTCAATAACTCTGTGGTGGTGGACCACTGTCCACTGTCCACTGCCCAACATTAACAAAATGTTGAGTTTTCTCAATGGTGCCAAGCATTTTTCGTCACTATACCTTAGCTCGGTATATCACCCGATAAAATTGGATCCAGCTTCACAAGAATTAACAACTTTTGCCTCATCGTTTGTCACCTTTAATCTTTTAAGAAAACCTTTTGGGCTGACATCTGCTGCCTCTGTTCTTGAGAGAGCTACGGAAAGACTATTAAAAGGTGTAGAGGGGGTAAGAGTGTATCAAGATCATGTGCTGGTGGTGGGATCTAATATAGGTGAACATAATGGAAGATTGCATGATGTGTTGGAGAGACTGCAGAAAAGGGGGGTTAATAATAAAACTAGAGAAATGCTAATCCAATGTTCTATAAATAGAGTATGTGGGGCATTTAATTACGGGGTCTGGTATACGACTCAACAATGAATTGGTGAATGCCTTTTGGAACTTACTGTCTCCCAAATGCAAAGAAGAGTTGGTGGGCATGGCGGAGTTCTACAATAAATGTATTCTCAAGTTTGCTGAAAGGATGGATGGGTGTAAAAAAGAACTTGATGATGTGAAATCCAGCTTAGAGAATGCTTTGGACCTTGGGAGTTTTTACACAAAAGCTGAAACCACAGTTATGACTGATGCCAGATCCAAAGGTTTAGAGGCTGTCCTGTTACAAAGATCAGATATTGTGTGTAGAGCCATTTTTTCATATTGCGGAGCCTGAGGGGAGCTGAAACCAATGATTCTGTTATTGGGAAGGAGGCTCTAGGGGTAGTTTGGGCAGTAAGGAAACTGAGAAAGTTCCTTTGGGGAGGCAAATTTGAAGTGAAAATAGACCACAAGCCTCTCAAAGAGGCCTTTTCAATGAATATAATAGATCTGATTTCTAATCACATTCACAAATGGGTTGTTGTGCTTCAAGGGTTTGAATTTAAGCTCTCTTATGTGCCTAGCACAAGTACTTTACAAGTAGACTGCTTCTCATGGTTGTGTTGTGAACCCGAAGTTGATAATCTCTTGTGTGATGAGTATTTTAGAGGGAAGGAGTTTGATGAGGAGGTGGATGTCTGCTTGGCAACAGAAGGAGTGTTACAGAAAGAAGAGTTGAAGAAAAAGCTGCTCCGGGAAGATGAATGTTTTACAGAAAGTCATTAAAATGGTATTAGATGATTGGGTTAGCAAAAACAGGCGTGATGATGAAATTCTAGGATTTTGGCAAGTGAAAAATTAATTCACTGTGCTGATGGGTTATTATTGAGAGAATGTAAATTGATACCACCACAGAAGGTAAGAGTGAAATTGATAGATTGTGCCCATGTACTAGAGAGTTAGCAAGGGCAACTGGTGGTCGGCAAAGGACTTGATGGTGGAGAAAGAAGTGAGGAATTGTATCAAGTGTATGGGAAGTGACAAGGAATTGAAGTGCAGAACTCAACCCATGGTGTTAAAGGAGCAAGCATCAGTTGCCTTGGTAGATATTGCACTGGACATTCTTGCACCTATTAGGATGAAAACTTGTGATAAACATGTGCTTGTGTTCATAGATATGTACTCACATTGGGTGGAAATTAAGGTAGCAAATGCAATAGAATCCGAGGATGTAATTTCTTTAGAATAATTATTTGAGAGAGAAAGCTTTTCATCCACCATGCTTACAGATAATGGGGTTCATCTTACCTCAGAGGTGGTTGAGGAATTTTTTAAGAGATGAGAGGGATTAAACACAAGAGAGTGGTACTTTATCACCCCAAAACAAATGGTGTTGTGTAACGCTTTATTAAAGTTTTGAAAGAAAGTGTGCAACAATCCTTGTTGTGTGGAACAAATTGGGAAGATGGAGTGAGTAAGAAACTAAGGGAAAATCACCTGACACTACGTTCTACCACTGTTCTATCAACTTTTCTGTTGTTTAGAGGAATAAGGACGTGGATGATCAAGTTGGTAAAGTAGAGGGATGGAGAGAAAGAGAAGAGAAAAAAGATGAGTGGGAAAGAACTGTATGACAAACGGAAGATGGTTTAAGGAAACTGTGATGCAGGTGGGCGATTGGATAAAAATCTAATCTCCAAGAAAAGATGGAAAAATTTCCAAGTTTAAGCAACCTTTTAAGGAGATAAAATTGTTTAAAAATGTAGTGAAGACTGATGATCATAAAATCTGGAACCCCAACAGGGTGGCAAAATATATTCCTGTACAAGGTGAAGGTTCAACTGTTTTGGATAAAGATTTATCAGGAGATCAAGTGATCAGACCATAACGTGGCAAGAGGAGACTGGCACAATTGCAGGATTATGTATGATCTCAAAGATAGTTATAGCTGAGTTCATAATTGATGTGATATTTTCATTTTCTTGTTTATAGTTGTGTTTTTGGTTTAATCTTATTTTTTTGTTTTGTTATGTAAAGAAAGGGAGGTGAAGTGGTATTGCATATCATAGGTTACGGGAACCAATTGTGACCTAAGTGTTCTGTTACCATGTGATGATGTGTTAATCTGAAACCAACACATCATCACTGGAATATAGAGGATGGAATTGTAAGGCATCAGTTGGTGAGGACTGGATCTGAGCCACAGCACTCTCTGTTATGGATGGGCTCTCTGTTTCATTTCAGCTTAATAAAATTTCCTTATCCAATGTGGCCCGTGGATATTATTTAAAAGTTAACACATACCCAGTCCCCATGGGTGGCCAACCCTCCTCCACTCATGGCCGCAGGCAGTGAAGGCCCAGTGAGGTGGATAACCACCACAGACTCCTTCTGTGGGCCAAATATGCCTGCATTGTGGGTACGCCCAGTGGGCACCTGGGAACCCATTTACCAAAAAATTCCCTGCACCCACTGATACCGGATAAGTTGCTGGTGGGGAGCCAGCAGTGGCCCAGGGTCTTTGCGACTCCCCCTGCAGCCCAATGTTGAAAAAATGTGTGGGTGCCCTGGTTTGCCACCGGGACACATACAAAACCTTAGACACCCCACATTTACTATTCACTGCTCCTTGAGAGTAGTACCCCATAATGCCTTGTAAGAGCTTTTTAAAAATATTTTATTAGCTAAGTGTTTCCCCTAGAGGAGGCAGAGGAACCACCAAGCATTGTTTTCAAAGTTGTAGGGGGTTTCGCTAAGTGCAGCAGGTCCCCAGCAACATTAAAAACACACAGTAAGTCATTAAATCCATGAACTCAGGAGAGCTTACCATATTTTTAAAAGCACTCCAATCTGGAGCTGTTCGCTCATCAGCTGAAGTGCAAGGCTCTCGTGCAATTTGTTCTATGGTTGTAGTGTGATGTTAAAAGAAAGACTCAAAGACAAGGTGATTTTTTTATAAAGCTTTATTTAAGAAAAATTATAATCACTTTTATTAAACAATACAGTCTGTGACTTTGTATAACGTACATTTAATTATGAATACTGGTAACTTGTTGACGAAGGTAAAAGGTCTGCTTTCTATAAATGTCAGTATGTCGATACATGCATCGAGCCAATAGGCCCACTTTTAGAATTCTGTTTTTCTGACTGTTGTTCTGTTTTAAGTGACATGTTCACCTAACTATAATGGTGTTGGCTGATCAATATGGGCATGGCCATGCCCCCACCCCAAATAAGAGGCATCAGGGTAATTACCCTCTTCTGGCACCTAGAGGGGGGCCGAAAGTCTACTAGATGCGAGGGTATGTGTATTTCTAAAAAAATATAGGGGTGGGGCAGATGGGGTAATTACCCCTGAGCAGACCCACGGGGGCAGAAAGCCCACCAGACACCAATGAAAGCTTTTATTTTTAAATATAGGGGTTGGGGCTGCCCACCATGGGCATGGCCATGCCCTTTCCCCAACTAAATGGGGTATCACTCTTTTAGTCTTCCAGAAATTCCACTAGACACCGTGGAAAAATGTTTTTTTTTCAAATATAGAGGTGGGGCTTCCCAATGAGGGAATGGCCATGCCTCTGCTCCTACAAAATGAGGCATCAATCTTTCTGTCCCCCTCCCCGGACAGAAGTTGATCAAACCAGGGTCAATGGGAGCTCTTCGCAAGGGCTCCCATTTACCCTAGTTTGACCCGTACCTGTCACGGGCACTAGGCCCAGCCACACAAATGGCACATCGTTTTTATCGTCACAAGCTGGGTGGAAGGGATTTTGTGGTTTCCAATTGAGTCCGGAAATTTCCATCACAAAACTGTTAGGAAAATGTGTGAATTCAGGCAAAGTCTGAGGTTTGCAGAGCATTGTGGGTGAGAAAGCCTCATAGGAGCCACACAAAACACACCGCCTTGGAATCCCCTGGTGTCTAGTTTTCAACAGTGTCTGTGGTTCATAAGTTTGCAAAGGTGGCGCCATAGCAAAGCCCCAAATACTGCAGCTACCCTTATTGCTTATCTATCAATGTAGTGCTGAATAGCCTTTTGTGTCATGGTCTTGTGGGCCACACATACAAGTGGGGTAGCATTCTTATCGGGAGACATGTGGGAACTTAGGGTGGTAGGAAATGTGATGCTTCCAATGGATTCCAGAATTTTTTGTCCCAGATATGTGAGAAACGTGTGTTTTTTTACCAAAGTTTAAAGCTTGCAAGGGCTTCTGGGTAAAATTACCTAGTGAAAGCCACACAAGTCATGCATCCCAGGACTTCCCTAGTTGTTTATTTTTTTAAATGGGCAGGATTGGTAGGTTTTCCTAGGTGCCAGCTGAGCTAGGGTCCAAAATCCACAGGTACCCAATTTGCAAAAAATGTGATGAAACTATGTTGCGTTTGGGGCTGTTTCCTGTCACGAGCACTAGGCCTACCCACACAAGTGTGGTACCATTTTCATCAGGAGACTTGGGGAATGGTGACTGGAAGGAGGTTTGTTGATCACCACATATTCCAGAACTTTCCATCAAAGAAATGTGAGGGAATTGTGTTTTTTAGTCAAGTCACCCCACCCTGGATTACAAAATGTGAAAGTTTGCCAGGTTTTCCTAGATGGCAGCTGAGACAGGGTGCCAGCTGAGATAGGGCCCAAAATCCACAGGTACCCACTTTGGAAAAAAAAGGGTCATTTTTGAGTGAAAAAATGTGATGTATCCATGTTGCGTTTTGGGCATTTCTTGTTGCAATTAGATCTACCTGCACATTTGTATCGGGAGACTTGGGAGAACGCTGAATAGAAGGAACTGTGTGGCTTCCCACAAATACCACAACTTTCCATCACAGAAATGTGAGGAAAGTGTGTGTTTTTTAGTCACAGTTTGAGTTTTGCAAGGGATTCTGAGTGAAAAAGCCTGGTGACAGCCACGCAAGTCACTTCACCTTGGATTCCCCCAGGTGTCTAGTTTTTCAAAAATCTGCAAGTTTGCTGGGAATCCCAAGGTGTCGGCTGAGCTTAGGCTCAAAATCCACAGCTACCTACTTTACAAAAAAAGGGTACATTTTCAATGGAAAAATGTAATGTATTCAGGTTGCGCTTTGGGCTGTTTTCTGTCATGGGCACTGGGCCTACCCACACAAGTGAGATACTGTTTTTATTGGAAGACATGTGGGAGCCCAGAATAGTAGAGCATTTGTTCTTACCTATTTGATTGTGTTGCATTTGTGCCTTCAAAATGTAAGCCAGTGCATAATGAGGAATACATTTTGAAACATACCCTCTAAATTACATGCTAGTATGAGTACCCCCAAATTCAGAGAGGTACAAATAACCACTACTCCTAAACTCCATATCTTGTACCAATTTCAAAAATACACGTTTCCTTGACACCCATTTTTCACTCTACATGTTTCACCATATGAGTGGGTCTATTCTTGTTAAACAATTAAAAATTATTGCACGGTGCAGCTCAGTTACTTACTCTGGGTACCTTGGGTTCTTGGAGAACCTATATATCCTTCAACTAGAAGGGTCTAGTGGACATATTATTAGTGTATTGCTTTTGTAAATCGTCCATTGTGACAAATAATTAAAAACATCATAAATTAATGTTTTTTACTACTCTTTTTCAATAGTTCTTCATTTCAACTGTTACTTTGTTTGGGAAAACCTTGAAGGAACTACACATATGACCCCTTGCTAAATTCAAAATGGTATCAACTTTTTTTAAATCTATAGCTTTTGTGGATCACCCATGGGTTTCACAGTGGTTTCCACCACAAACTTGAAGCAGGTTGAGAGCAAAAAAATAGGATGGGCTACCTTTTTGAAAAATGCCAAAACTGTGGGAGTAATTAGTTTTGTTTACTCAACTCTACATGTTCCTGAAAGCTGGAAAGATGGTTACATTAGCACAGCAAAACCGTTTGTTGTTGCAGTTCATAGGAAAAAAAAACTAGACACTTTTATTCGGAGCACTTTTCCCTGTTTTTCCCAAAAAATCTCCAAATTTTGCTATATTTTGCCTATTTTCTCAGTCCTCTCAAGGGGAATGCACAAACCCTGGATACCTTTAGAATCCCCAGGATGTTGAATAAAAAGGATGCAATTTTTGTGTGGATACCTTATGTGGAAAAATACATATAGAGCCCTGAGCACGAACTACCCCAAATAGTCACTAGAAGGGCTCAGCTCTTTTCTTGGGGGGACTGGGAGTCCAGCAGTTAAGGGGTTAATTAATAAACAAAACATATTTTTTTTCCGACACTTCTATCTGCCCCTCCATTCTTTGACTCATACAAAATATTTCTGACTACTATGAACCTCAAAGATCCTTTCAAAACTCTTTCTTCCTGTTTCCAATTCATCCAGCCAACAAGTGCGCATGTCCACCACTCACAATATCACCTCAGAGCCTCCCCTAAGTAAACCACTTCAATTAATATGTCCCTTTCAAACATTATAGTAAGAGCATGAGATCTCAAAAGCACAAACTTAAATTTACCACAACTAATCCACAAGGAAAAAGAAAGCATATATTATTAATCTACTACTTATTTAACTCTAATGTTGAGTTCCGGAATAGCGTGCTAGTCAATCCAAAGCACTTCAGCACCTCATCAAGGGTAGCAAGCAATAAATAAATACAAATTGCAATTCTAATTTGAGGATTTATGGTCTCACTAGCACTAATGTTAAATCTAATGTCAAGTCCCACAAAACCTTGCTTGATTAATCGCATCCAACTTGACCAAACCTCTTTCATCTCACCTGCGGTTAAAAAAACACAAAGTAAGCATTGATAAACAACGAATACAGCCAATATCATGAGTAGTTTTCCTTCAGGGAAATGGCTACTTTCAGGTGCTTGCGAGTGGAAAATGACGATGAGGGGGTCTGCTCAAAGGCTTTAATTGGCCTGTTCTTGGCGCATCTATATTCTGTTTCATGCATGGTTTCAAGTTAGGCAGACAGAGAGAAAGAAGTGTGTGGAATGGACCTCTTTGATACTTCCAACTCATCCTTGCCTGCACAGTTGTGTCATGTCAGCAGGGCGAAAGAGGAAGCAAGTTGCACTCAGGCTGTCCATCCCCTTGAACCACTTTCTTCTCGGTAGACGGGGTGTAGGAAATGTGTAACTGTCTAATTTCCTGCTACCCTCCAGTCCCACAGGAGTTATATTCTTAGCAGCGATTGTGGCAGAAAACATTGAATCCCAAATATCAGTGCAACAGAATATTGTTACAACAATAGTCAGGGACAAAACATCCAAAGATAAGTGCACAGCAAGAGCTAAGGATTTATTATTATTTTCTCCGCATTTATGTACCTTGCAGATGTATATATCTCCCAGGTACATACATGTGGTGTATAACTTACCTTTCGATATTTTGTCCCTCAGTATTCATGTAACAATATTCTGTCGCGTCGATCTTCAGTATTCAATATTCCCAGCCTCCACTATTCTTAGTCCCACCTGTAGTGCTGTCCTCTCAGAAGGTAAGAAGGTGATGTGTGTTGGACCTGTCCTCCCTGCATGGGTTTAGTCTCACCCGTGACACTGACCTTTTGGCAGGAGGAATGAAGGCTGGACATGTGCTCTTTTTAGTGGGGTGGCACTCTGACATTACTATTCACTTGAAATAAAATATTACAGGTGAATAGTGTCTTTATGTTACTTATTGCCAGCGTGATCTGACATCAGAACGTGCTTCTGATGGGGAAATATTTCATAGGCTTTTGTAGGGAGATTGTTGTCTCCCTCAAAATATACTGGGAAATACAGTGAATAAAGCTCCCCTATTAAAAATGTATTAAACACTTTATAAGTCATCTGAGAGCTCAGCAATATACATATGTAAATTTAGTACAAGGCTTGCAAAGGAATCCCCCGCTGACATATCATATCTGTCTCATATATTATTCTGTGCATACATTAAATAGCAATGAACACTAAAACATCCGGCATTGTTTGTGAGCTTGCATTGTGGGTCCTGGGTAACTTCAGGGTTGGGCATCTGTAACACAATGCTGGCACACACACACTGTACTGTATTCAAAGCCTACTTGCTTTTAATAAATATCTTTGTAGATAATCTAGTGTACATTTCAATCAGATCACATCTAATTAGATATATTCGTGCCTGGTATGCTCTCTTAAGCACTGTGCAGCCGTTGCAAATGTAAGTGTTGATTACAGCTTTGCATTTCAGCTATAATTATTACATACAAGTGGAAATGGAAGATCAATGCGCGCTTCGCTTTCAATCAAGTGAGAAATTAGTGTAAACGTGGCTTTGTGGCTCCAAGCTTTCAAGTGTGATTTTAGCAATTTTACTTTTTATTTAAAGAGAATAAAACATGAGTAACCAGTAATGATTGGAATTGGAGTAGCGTTGAGGCTGGAGGTTTAACATATCCAAATATAAACCATTAAAGAGGCGTGAGAAAAGGATCACTTATGTACTCAGTGACATTCCAGTTGAAGTGTCTGGCAACCGCAAAATGTTTAAGATCTGAATTAGAGATAGGTGGTAATGAAAAATTGTAGGAAAGTGCCTTTGTTGGCATGGTTAACCATCCCCCACTTTTTGCCAGACATTGATGCCAAATTGACTGAGAGTGCTGGGATCTTACTAACCAGCCCTCAGCACCAGTGTTCTTTCTAAAAAACTGTACCACTGTTCTCAGAATTGGCAAACCCCTGGCACACAGTTAAGTCCCTTGTAAAAGGTACTCATGGTACCAAGGGCCCTCTGGCCAGGGAAGGTCCCAAGGGCTGCAGCATGTATTGTGCCTCCCTGGGGAACCCCTCACCAAGCACATGCACATCGCCTTTGCAGCTTGGGTGTGCTGGTGGGGAGAAAAAAACAAAGTCGACATGACACACCTCCTAGGGTGCCATGCCCACAAACCACTGCCTGTGGCATAGGTAAGTCACCCCTTTAGCAGGCCTGACAGCCCTAAGGCAGGGTGCACTATACCACAGGTGAGGGCATAGCTGCTTGAGCAATACTCCCCTGGAGTGTCTAAGTCTATTCTTAGACATTGTGAGCGTAGTGTGGCCATATTGAGCATATGGGCTGGGTGTTTGACATTACAAACTCCACAGCTCCATAATAGCTTCACTGAATATTGTTAAGTTTGGTATCAAACCTCGCAGCACAATAAACCCACACTAATGGCAGCATTGGATTTATTGAAAAATGCACCCAGAGGGCATCTTAGAGATGCCCCCTGTATGTTAGCCAAACTGTTAGTTCAGGACTGACCGGTTTGTGCCAGCCTGCCACTTTCAGATGAGTTTATGACCACATGGGATGAGAGCCTTTGTTCCATCTGTGGCCAGATATAAAGCCTCTCCTGGGTGGAGATGCTTCACACCTCCCTCCTGCATTAATTGTAACACCTGGCGGTGAGCCTCAAAGGGTCAGACCTTGTGTTACAGTGCCCCAGGGCACTCCAACAGGTGGAGATGCCCGCCCACGGACGAAGCCCCACTTTTGGCGGCAAGTCCGGCCAGGAAATTAAGGAATACAAGCAGGAGTGACCACCTCAGCTGGGACCACACCTAGGTGTCCAGAGCTGAGGTGACCCCCTCCTTGCAGAATTCTCCATCTTGGTTTGGAGAACAGGACCAATAGGGTTAGGTCTGTGTCTCTTTCCCCAAAGGTAGTGGACACCGGAAGGGTGTAGTCACCCTCAGGCACAGTAGCCATTGGCTACCGCCCTCTGACCCCTGTAATTCTCCTAAATCCAAGAATTAATGGCTCCCCTGAATCTAGCTCATCAGATTCTGGTGATCTCACAAGAGGGAAGAAGAAGGACTGCTAAGCTGACCCCCAGCAGAGAAGTCTGAAGGCACAAACTAACGTGGCCCCAGCCCTACCTCCTGTCTCCAGCTTCTAAAACCCTGCTAAAAGAAGGCAATGCATCCTGCAAGACCTGTGACCTCTTAAAAGCCTCAAGAGGACTGCCTGCACCCCAGAGGACTAAGAACTTCTGTGGACAGTGGCCCTGTCCAGAAATAAACACCAACAAAGGACTCCAGAACCACCCTGGATCCATGAGTCCTGTCTACTCTGCACCTGACGCCCACGGCCCGTGCCAGGTGGCACAACCGACTAGAGGTGGTCCCGAGGCGATTCTGAGTAAGTGTCCCCCCTGGGTTGACCCCTCCTGTCCAACACGACAATGCCTGCAGCCTGAATTTGGAGGACCCCCGACAGCCACAGAACCGGATGAAGACGCCAAAAGGTACTCCTGCACCCGCAGCCCCCTGGTCTTAGGGAATCCGACCTTCAGTGCAGCAACGTCCAACAGGTGGCCTTCCTCCTTATGCAATCTTTGGTTTCCCAGAACCGACCCCCCGGACTCATTTGACGCATCTACGTGACCACTATAGAAAAGCATTGTGAGCCTGATACTGTGTTTGCACACTGCACCCGGCCCCCCCTGCGCTGCTGAGGGTGTGTGTTTGGTGCTGTGTGCCCCCCCCGCCCAGAGCCCCTCTAAACCCCCCAGGTCTGCCCTCCGAAGACGCAGGTACTTACTTGCAAGTAGGCCTGATTCCAAGTGCCCCCAGTCTCCACAGGAGCCCATGTTAAATCAACCACATCTTTGACCTCTGCACCCAACCGGCCCTGTGTTCTGGTGGTGGGTTCTTTGGGGTTAACCCCAACCTGTGGACATCCTAGCCCTTGGAGACTGGAACTGTAAGTCTTGTACTTACCTCAAAACTGTTTTTCCCCCCAGGAACTATTTCTGAAAATTGCACTGTCAACTTTTAAAAACAGATTTTTGCTATTTATTCGAAACCATACAACTTGTCAGTTTGATACAAAGGGGTATTGATACATACTGTTAATTCTAGCCATTAGCTTTATTTCTATGCTAAGTCCAGCCATGAGACGTAATGGCGGGATTGTCCAGATGGACTATCTTGCATAAATGTGTCAATACCTCTAAAATTTACACAGGACATTGCCATGGTGATCATCCACTCACATACATCACACAATGTACATACAACACAGTACATAATGTAGTGGCACTTAATAGTGCTCCATAGGTCAACAGATGAGAGGAGTGCCTGTAGTTACACACTGTATTTGTGAATACAAAATAGAGAGAAAAGCAAGTAACATTAGGGTCCTCTCATGTCCTACTAGAATCAGGACCTGGGCAGCTGTGCTGTACTCAGGTCTTCAAGGTCCCCGCCTGGCACACTGACCTCTAATTCTATATTCTGCGCCTTTATCTTGGTACACTAGCTTATTCTCCCAGCTTTTGAATGATTAGCTTGGGGTTTGCAGTGGCTTTGCGTTTAAATGTACCACGAAGGATGCTAGGTACTGGACAGGTAGACCAAGTAACCATTAAAATGGTGGATCTGTGTGGAACCAATTCCTGGAGCCAGCACTGTACCTGACCATGACATATCAGGCTCATTTGAAATGCCACCTGCTAGCTTTATGACTAAGGGCTCAGCAGTCCCTGGCTGATCAACCTGTATGGAAGCATGGTGGTGTGACATTGTGTAGACTGTGTGTTGCTGGGAAAGAGGACATTGTACACGTGATCTGCATTTGTCCAGCATTGAGGGAAGCCCGCCTCCAAGTACCAGTAAAAGTACCAGTAAAAGTATGTACTGTAATTGCATGCACATTGTTTGATGTGTGTGAGTGGATGTTCACCAGGGCAACGTCTTATGTGAATTTTAGAGATGTTGACACATTTATAGAACATAGTCCCAACCGTAGTCTCACTGGTGGGACACACCATAGAGATAAAGCTAATAGCTGGAACTAGGAGCATACGTTATGGACCATTCAAGCTAACTTTATTTTTATCATTTAAGATACTGTGATTTAGACACCAAGTAAGTAAAAAAAATTGTGTACATAGTGCATGACTGGGATGCTCCTGACAAATTTTGGATAAGTGTGTAAGGAGTGGACCCGGAGAGTGAGATTTCCGGTCCTGATGAAAATCACAGGGTCACATGTAGACCAGATCAAAGGAGAGAGTTAGGGCCACAGTACCCCTTTGAGCTTCCCACCTTTTCTTTACCAGATTTTTACGATACTGATTAGGGCATTTATTAAAGTAACAGTTGCTACCAGCCAGGTATTTTTAACAGAAACACCCTTCCCCAATTCCTATTTTCTTTCAGATTGTCTGATATTATTCAGTGCTCCAGTGTAGCTCAATGGTCGCAGAATGCCCTGTCCTGCAGCAGAATGGGAAGAAATCCAATCATGAAGCAGACCATCAAGGGGAAACCCTGGTAGGTAAGGGTTTTATTAAAAAAAACATTCTTGCATTTTTTCCATAAGAAAGTGGCCTGGACAGTCCACATGATAGAGGACTCTAATTTGTACATAGATTGGTAATGAAAAATCATCTGATTTTCGGAAGAAATGTTAAATGTAGAGCACCTCCACCAGTCAAGGTAAAAATTTAATTACAGATGGCATTAGGTATAAGAATTAACATTAATATGTTTTTCATAACTTAGGTTAAAATAATACCAAATCAATCAAGTCACAGATTTTATGTAGAGCTAAATACGGACCAGGCAACCAAGATCCATGACACGTCAGAGGAATTTTGTCAAGGAGAGATGTTTTCAGGATACTGATTTAGCGTGATTGCTGATTTTCCACATCAATTCATTTGGACAACCATTTAACTCCTTGCCTACTCAATTATTTTTTTTAACTTGTATTATTTGTTAGACATTTCATGTTAAAATAAATAAAAAGGCGAGAAAATATTTGTCTCTTTAACAACTATCGCAAAATACTTTCACATTGCTTGTATGAGAACTTCCAAGAAGCTAATATAAAAAGTAACAAGTAAAAACCTTTTCAGTTAGGACAGAAAGTATATGAAGCATTTTTTTTTAATGCAAGCTCATTGCTGCTGTAAGGAATGGCATATTTTCTTTATTTTTTCTTCTTTTTAATGTGTGGCACCCTAGTAATAAAAAAATAAAACATTAACCATTGTACCTACTTTCCAAGGCCAGACCCGGTAGCTTTTTCACTGTTTTACTGATTATCCTAGCTTTTAAACCCTTCGCTGCCAGGCCCTTTCTCCTGCTGTGCCGATCCTTTTTTGGCTATTTGGGGCAGTTCGTACTTATGCCCTCATAACTTTTTGTCCACATAAGCTACCCACGCCAAATTTGCGTCCTTTTTTACAACATCCTAGGGTTTCTAAAGGTACCCAGAGTTTGTGGGTTCCCCTGCAGGAGACCAAAACATTTGCCAAAATACAGCTAAAATTAAGTTTTTTTGCAAATAATGGGAAGTAAAAAATGCTGCATAAGAAAGCATGTGTTTTTTCCCTGAAAATAACATCAACAGAGGGTTTGCTGTGCTACAATCACCATCTTTCCAGCTTTCAGGAACAGGCAGACTTGAATCAGAAAACCACGTCTTTCAACACAATTTTGGCATTTTACCGGGACATACCTCATTTTCTCTATTTTTTGTGCTTTTAGCCTCCTTCCAGTTAGTGACAGAAATGGGTCTGAAACCAATCCTGGATCCCAGACAGCTAAACAATTCTGAAAAGTAAACAAAATTAAGAATTCAGCAAGTGGATCTTACAAGTTTTCCCTACAGAAAATAACAGCTCAAATAAAAAAATGTTGAAATTGAGATTAAAAAACAGCCATTTCTCTCCAGGTTTTACTCTGTAACTTTTTCCTGCAATGTCAGATTTTCAAAAGCTATATACCATTACGTCTGCTGTGCCCTTCTGGCTGCAGGGTATATATAGGGCTTGTAGGTTCAACAAGAACCCTAGGTACCCAGAGCCAATAAATAAGCTGGACCTTGCAATGGGTTTTCATTGTATACCGGGTATGCAGCAATTTATTTGGTAAAATATAAAGAGTCAGAAATAGGTATCAAGGAAACCTTTGTATTTCCAAAATGGGCACATGATAAGGTGTGGAGAAGCAGTAGTTATTTGCACATCTCTGAATTTCAGGGTCTCCATACTAGCATGAATTGCAGGGCATTTCTAAAAAAAAACATTTTTTCACACACTGTCTTACATTTGGAAGGAAGAAATGTAGAGAAAGACAAGGGACAATAATACTTGTTCTTCTATTCTGTGTTTCCCCAAGTCTCCCGATCAAAATAGCACCTCACTTGTGAGGGTAGGCCTAATGCCTCTGACAGGAAACGCAACATGGACACATTACATTTTTACCTTGAAATCTGACGTGTTTTTTGGAAACTGCCTAGCTGTGGATTTTTGGCCTCTAGCTCAGCCGGCAGCTAGTGAAACCTACCAAACCTGTGCATTTTTTAAACTTAGACACCGAGGGGAATCTAGGATGGGGTGATTTGTGGGGCTGTCACCAGGTTCTGTTACCCAGAATCCTTTGCAAACCTCAAAATGTGGCAAAAAAACACTTTTTCCTGTCATTTTGGTGATAGAAAGTTCAGGAATCTGAGAGGATCCACAAATTTTCTTCCACCCAGCATTACCCCAAGTCTCCCGATAAAAATGGTTGCTCACTTGTGTGGGTAAGCCTAGGGTCCGCCACAGGAAATGCCCCAAAACACAACATGGACAGATCACATTTTCCCAAAGAAAATTGACCTGTTTTTTGCAAAGTGCCTAGCGTTGGATTTTGCCCTCTAGCTCAGCCGGCACCTAGGGAAACCTACCAAACCTATACATTTTTCAAAACTAGATACCTAGGGGAATTCAGAATGGGATGTGGATTTTTGGCCTCTAGCTCAGCCAGCACCTAGGGAAACCTACCAAACCTGTGCATTTTTTAAACTTAGACACCAAGGGGAATTTAGGATGGGGTGATTTGTGGGGCTGTCACCAGGTTCTGTTACCCAGAATCCTTTGCAAACCTCAAAATGTGGCAATAAAACACTTTTTCCTCACATTTTGGCGATAGAAAGTTCAGGAATCTGAGAGGATCCACAAATTTTCTTCCACCCAGCATTCCCCCAAGTCTCCCGATAACAATGGTAGCTTACTTGTGTGGGTAAGTCTAGTGTCCGCCACAGGAAATGTCCCAAAACACAACATGGACAGATCACATTTTCCCAAAGAAAATTGACCTGTTTTTTGCAAAGTGCCTAGCTTTGGATTTTGCCCTCTAGCTCAGCCGGCACCTAGGGAAACCTACCAAACCTATATATTTTTGAAAACTAGATACCTAGGGGAATTCAGAATGGGATGACTTGTGGGGCTCTCACCAGGTTCTGTTACCCAGAATCCTTTGCAAACCTCAAAATGTGGCTAAAAAAAACTTTTCCTCACATTTTGGTGATGGACAGTTCTGGAATCTGAAGGGAGCCCCACACTTCTTCTCCCCAGACTTCCCCCCAAGTCTCCTGATAAAATTTGTACCTCACTTGTGTGGATACGCCTAGTGCCCGCGAAAGGAAGTGCTCCAAAACACAAAGAAAACTGATCTGTTTTTGCAAAGTGCCTAGCTGTGGATTTTGTCCTCTAGCTCAGCCGGCACCTAGGGAAACCCACAAAACCTGTGCATTTTTCAAAACTAGACACATAGGGGAGTCCAGGATGGGGGGACTTGTGGGATTCTTATCAGGTTCTAGTACTCAGAATCCTTTGCAAACCTCAAAATTTGGCAAAACAAAAGCTTTTTCCTCACATTTCGGTAATGGAAGGTTCTGGGATCTGAGGGGAGCCACAAACTTCCTTATAACCAGCGTTCCCTCTAGTTTCCTAATAAAAATAGTACCTCACTTTTGTGGTTAGGCCTATTGCCCGCCACAGGAAATGCCCCAAAACACAACATGGACACATCACATTTTCCCAAAGAAAACTGACCGGTGTTTTGCAAAGTGCCTAGCTTTGGATTTTGCCCTCTAGCTCAGCCTGTGCATTTTTCAAAACTAGATACCTAGGGGAATTCAGAATTGGGTGACTTGTGGGGCTCTCACCAGGTTCTGTTACCCAGAATCATTTACACACCTCACAATTTGGCAAATAGAACACTTTTTCGTCACATTTCGGTGATGGAATGTTCTGGAATCTGAGGAGAGTCACAAACGTCCTTCTACCCAGCATCCCGCAAGCCTACCCATAAAAATGGTACCTCACTTGTGTGGCAAGGCCTAGTGCCTGCGACAGGAAATGCCCCAAAACACAACGTGGACACATCACATTTTCTCAAAGAAAACTGTCATTTTTTTGCAAAGCGGCTAGCTATGGTTTTTGGCCTATAGCTCAGCCGGCAACTAGGGAAACCTACCAAACCTGTGCAGATTTTTCAAATCCGGAAACCTAGGGGAATCCCCTCACCCCCGGCCAGAGGAGAAACTTACCTGTTTCTCCTAAGACACGCTGGAAGCAAATGGCTTAGAGCGGGACCAGCACCCTCTGATTATGTCAGCGCACGATCGCGCACTGATGTCATTTGATGTGGGGGTGTTGAGGGTCGAAGGGGAAATGATTCCCCTTTCATCCCTGCCCTGGAGAGGGGTGGGGAGAGGCCCAAGGGTGAAGCGCTAGCGATCCCCCCATTCTCCAGTGCCAGGACGTAATGGTCTAAAAAATGGCCGTTAATAATGTGCCCCCATGGAGAGAAACCCTTGCCCAAGGGGCTGCCCCCCAAGCAAAAAACACACACACGTGATCCCTAGTGCCTAAGTGGCTTCTGGCCCTGTTGGAGGCAGATGGGTCTAAACAATAGGCCAAACAGCCCCCAAGGGGAGCTGAAATGGCCAACAGTTCTGTGCCCCCTTCGGGGTGCAACCCTTGCCCAAGGGGCGGCCCCCTCACAAAAAAACAAAACTAAAACAATCCATTGTGTCTTTGTGGCTTCTGCAACTGTTGGGGGCAGATAGCCCTAAAAAAAGTAAGCCGATCTGCCCCCAGGGTGGGCAGAAATGGCCATTAGTAATGTGCCCCCATGGGGAAGGACCCTTGCCCAAGGACATCACCCCAAACAAAAAACACACACACACTATCCCTAGTGCCTAAGTGGCCTCTGCCCTCCTTGGGGGTAGATGGGCCTAAAACAAAATAGGCTGATCTGCCCCAAAGGGGCAGAAATGACCAACAGTTCTATGCCCCCTTTGGAGGGCGACCCTTGTCCAAGGGGCGACTCCCCCACACACAAAAAAAAAAAAACTAAAACAATCCTTGGAGTCTTCGTGACTTATGCCCTTGTTGGGAGCAGATAGGCCTAAATAAATAGGCCACTCTGCTCCCAATGTGGGCAGAAATGGCCATTAGTAATGTGCCCCCATGGGGAGCGACCCTTGCCCAAGTGCCTCTCCCCAAACAAAAAAACACACACACACTATCCCTGGTGCATAAGTGGCTTCTGCCCCACTTGGGGGAGGAGGGCCTAAAAATAATAGGGCGATCTGCCCCAAGGGGGGCAGAAATGGCTAACAGTTCTATGCCCCCTTTGTAGGGCAGCTCTTGCCCAAAGAGGCCTCCCCCCCACAGAAAAATAACAAATAAAAAAATCCCTGGCATTCCAGTGGCTTCTGCCCCCCTTGGGGGCAGATCGTCCTAAAAATAATAGGCTGATCTGCCCCCAAGGGGAGCATAAATGGAGATAAATAACATTCCCTGCTAAGGGGAGCGATCCTTGCCTAAGAGGCCGCTCCCCTTTAGTAAAATAAACAAAAAGAGAGAATCCCTATTGTCTAGTGGGCATTCCTGCTGCCCGATTAGGGTGCGATCGGGCAGCAGGAATGCTAAAAGAGACATAGAGGGAAAGAAAAACCCTTTCCTTTCCCCCGATCCCTCTTTTTAAGGAATCCCTCCGATCCCCGGCCGGAGGAGAAACTTACCTGCTTCTCCTAAGACGCGCTGGAAGCAAATGGCCTCGAGGGTGACCGTCACCCTCTGATTATGACAGCGCACGATAGCGCGCTGATGTAATTTGATGGGGGAGTGTCGGGGTAGAAGGGGAAGCGATTCCCCTTTCATCCCTGCCCTAGAGGGGTGTGGGGAGAGGCCCAAGGGGGGAACGCGAGCGCTTCCCCCATACTCCAGTGTCAGGACGTGATGGTCGAAATAAATAGGCTGATATCCCCCAGGGGGGGTAGAAATGGCATTAGTAATGTGCCCCCATGGGGAGCAACCCTTGCCCAAGGGGCTGCCACCCAAACAAAAAGCCCACACACGCGATCCCTATTGCCTAAGTGCCTTCTGGCCCACTTGGGAGCAGATGGGCCTAAAAAATAGGCCTGAAAAAGTAAGCTGATCTGCCCCCAAGGTGGGCAGAAATGGCCATTAGTAATGTGCCCCCCTGGGGAGGGACCCTTGCCCAAGGGCACCCCCCAAACAAGAAACACACATACACTATCCCTGGTGCCTAAGTGGCCTCTGCCCTCCTTGGGGGCAGATGGGCCTAAACAAAATAGGCTGATCTGCCCCAAGGGGGGCAGAAATGGCAAACAGCTCTAAGCCCCCTTTGGAGGGTGACCCTTGCCCAAGGGGCCTCCCTCCCACAGAAAAAAAACAAAGAAAAAAATCCCTGGCATTCCAGTTGCTTCGATCTTCCCCCAAGGGGGAATAAACAGAGATAAATTTTATACCCCCTTAAGGGAAGTGACCCTTGCCTAAGAGGCCACTCCCCAGTAGTAAAATAAACAAAAAGAGAGAATCCCTGGTGTCCAGTTGGCATTCCTGCTGCCCGATTGCGGTGCGATCGGGCAACAGGAATGCTGAAAGAGACCTCGATGGAAAGGAAAACCCTTTCCTTTCTCCTGATGCCTCTTTTTTAGGAATCCCCCTCCCCCCAGCCGGAGGAGAAACTAACCTGTTTCTCCTAGGACACGCTGGAAGCAAATGGCTTTGAGTGCGAGCGGCACCCTCTGATGATGAAGCACACAATCGCCCGCTGATGTCATTTGATGGGTGGGTGTCGGGGTGGAAGGGGAAGCCATTCCCCTTCCATCCCTGCCCTGGTGGGAGGGTGGGGGGAGGCCCAAGGAATGAAGCGCTAGCGCTCCCCCATGCTCCAGTGCCAGGACGTAATGGTCTAAGAAAATAGGCCAATATGCCCCAAGGGGTGCTGAAATGGCCATTAGTAATGTGCCCCCATGGGGAGCAACCCTTGCCCAAGGGGCCGCCCCCCAAACAAAAAACACACACATGCGATCCCTGGTGCCTAAGTGGCTTCTGGACCACTTGGGGGCAGATGTGCTGAGAAGAAATAGGCCATTCTGCCCCCAAGAGGGGCTAAAATGGGCAATAGTTTTGTGCCCCATTAGGAGGGCAACCCTTGCCCAAGGGGCGCCCCCCCCCCACATAAAAAAAAAATGAAAACAATCCCTGGTGTCTCCGTGACTTCTGCCCCCGTTGGGGGAAGAAAGGCCTAAAAAATAAGCTGACCTGCCCCCAAGGTGGGCAGAAATGGCCATTAGTAATGTGCCCCTTGCCCAAGGGCCTCTCCCCCAAACAAAAAACACACACACACTATCCCTAGCGCCTAAGTGGCCTCTGCCCTCCTTGGGGGCAGTAGGCCTAAACAAATAGGCGGATCTGCCCCAAGGGGGGCGGAAATGGCCAACAGTTATATGCCTCCTTTGGACGGCGATCCTTGCCCAAAGAGCCTCCCCCCACACAGAAAAAAATAAAGAAAAAAAATCCATGGCATTCTAGTGCCTTCTGCCCTCAAGGGGGGCATAAATGGGGATAAATAATATGTCCCACTAACGGGAGCGACCCTTGCCTAAGAGGCCGCTCCCCCGTAGTAAAATAACAAAAAGGGAAAATCCCTGCTGTCTAGTGGGCATTCCCGCTGCCCGATTGTGGTGCAATCGGGTTGGAGGAATGCTAAAAGAGACATCGAGGGAAAGGAAAACCCTTTCCTTTCCCCCGATACCTCTTTTTTGGGAACCCCCTGGCCAGAGGAAAAACGTACCTGTTTCTCCTAAGACGCGCTGGAAGCAAATGGCTTCCAGCGTGACCGGCACCCTCTGATGATAGCAAACGATTGCGGGCTAATGTAATTTGATGGGGGGGGGTCAGGGGTGGAAGGGGAAGCGATTCCCCTTCCATCCCTGCCTGGGGGTGGGGCGGTAGGGGGGAGGCCCACGGGGGAAGTGCTGTGCTTCAGTGCCAGGACTAAATGGTTACGTCCTGGGCACAGGAGCACTGTGCCGCGGGACATAACCATTATGTCTGCGGCACACAACAGGTTAACAACTGTACAGATGCCATTGAACTAAGGGTCAACCTTATCTTCCTCTCCCAAATAGAAAGCCAGAGTTTGAGACTGATTATATGAAAACTTTAACTTGATTGGTGTGAACTATTCTAAATTGAATCTTTTTAATATGAAATATAGGCAGAGACAGTCTCCCCTGTAGACGGCCAGTGCCAAACTATTTGCAAAGCTAATGCGTGTTCGCATTTGTGCTCCACCCAAATTTTTTTAAATTACAATTATATTTACCATTTTGTCATGGCCACCAACTCGAATGGTAAAGAGAAAAAAAAAACATGGTCATTGCTGCACCCTAACACACATGTTTGCATGTGTCTTAATGGCTTGGGGCAGTGCACTACACAGAAGGTCCATGTGCCTGCAAATAGGCATGTCACAAATTAAATATTAGATAATTGGTAGAGCAAGTACACTCAAGGCATAGTACCCACCTTGGCAGATAGAATGTAAGCGGACTAAAAAGTCTGTCCTGTCGATATAAATGTAAAGAAAAGGATATCTAAGAAACAGGTTGATTAAAGTTGTGATACTATATTCACATATTTTTGTCATATGGTATGTATGAGTATATTTTATATTCAAATACAGATGTTGTTTCTTATTGATCTGAAACATATTTCATCCTCAATGATGCTCGCTAAGTTTCATGACTCTAGTAGGCCCAGAAGCCATTTTATTTAGAGTATTAGTATATTTTCATATGTCTGCAAAACGTGACCTCTCATTTAGAGTTGACAGTTAGAAGTGGGATTTTAGGAAAATAATGAACTCACCATTATATTCATGAATGATAACTTTTTTTTAAGGGTGTCTCGCTCTTCTGACTGTTGAAGATCCTGCCACCTGCTCATTAGATATGTTTTTGCTGACACTAACAAGTTTCTATCATTGATTTTATTCTAGAGACTTGATTGAGAAAAAACATATAAATATATAAACTTTACTAAATGTAATATATTTTTATATTAAGCTCCAACTGACCATTTTCTAGTGAGAACTCTGTTCAGTTGAAATGAAAAATGTTATTGGTTTGCTGTTCACTTGCTACTTTTGTATTAAACACATATTAGATTGGAGGGCTTCCCGAAAGGCTGTGGTTTATTTTGAACAGTTTTATTTAGAGATATGTGTCAGATACCTGTAGACCACATACTTACCTACACTTGCTTGATTTACAATTGTTATTAAAAATTGGATTAAACGGTTGCCACCTCATCCCAAATAACTTTGATATGTGCAATTGGTACTTGGTTACCAAGTGTGCTAGGCCTTACAGTAATTGAATCACGCTCAGGTACAAGCTGACTGTTAACAGGGGAAATAATATTCAGAAAAAGCTTAGGCTGTAAAGCTAGAGCTTCATGCATCTATATTATAAAGTCTGAAGAATGAAATATATTTCAGATCTTCGCTCAGGTTGCCGTTTGTAAAGATCTGTGTCTTCTAGCAGAAGATATTAATATTGGATTCAGTAAATAAATAAATGAAACATGATTAGACATGAAGTAACATGAATGATGCAAGACCCTAAACTGGTGGATCCCTAAAGGATATAAAAATAATCAATGCAACATTGAAGAATAGACACTGCATTGCTAGTAACATAATCTAAGGAAATAATATGACAATCACAATGGTATTCACAATGTTTTAAGAACTTTTACTTCAAACATATGAGAGAACTAAAGTTGATTCATTTACACAGAAACCTGTAACATTTGGTCAAGTTGGGAAACCCTGGGTTGGAACTCAAGTCTTCAGGCTACAGGGAGACATTCTGCTGCTAATCCCGATGCACTTTACTTTTTCCAGACAGGAATATTTTAATTGCAGAGATTTTTAAATTGAACAGGATCGTGTTTTGTACTATGTTTATCCAAAGTTGGTTCTGCTATATGACTTTCCTTTGGTTGAAATAGATGTTGGCTTTGATTAGTTTGATGTTTATGATATGGATGATGCCCTTTCTGAGTGAGATTTGTGTTAAACAGTTTTTGGTGGTATCTGATCTAAATTGTACTGGCATTTATCTCACCAAACATATTGTAGAGAGAATGATTTTGGTTTGAGGGCATTCAGTTTGGGTGAGAAGTATATCAGTGGTGTGATTGATATGGTTTGTGAAAGACATGGTTATCTGGGTCATTTTGAAAGATGGTCACAGGAAGATGAGGTTTTACTGGGTAAAATCCATGGAAAGTTCTTTGTTGAATCTGCATAGAACCGTGTTTGATCTGGGTGTACCTGGGTGGACTGGGTTAGGGCTGGAACGGTGCATGAGAAAGCAAGATAAACTGTCCAAGTTGAGAGGGCAGTGTGTGAGTTTGAGTGTTTAGAAGTGGAAGCAGGGTCATGCCCATGTGGAGGTTATATTCACATTAGTATGAGAAAAGAGTTAATGAACGAGAACTTCCTTCATTGATTTGTGGTGTTATAAAATCCATATTAAAAACTAGACAAATGTTAATTGAATCTATGATCATCATGGAGATGGTAATGTTTGTGAGTTTTTCATTGAAAACTATTTTGGGGGCCTCTGCCCAAGCTTGTGGTGAACTAGATATGGACTATTTTGAAGTTGTTGTCTGGTATGGTGAGAGTAATATGCAGTGAGATCATGGGTCCTGCTAGATTTACAGAGATAATACACCTTTTGTGGGCTCTCTTTGCTTGATGTGTTTCATCTACCCTTTGTTCCTTCAGGGCTATTTGCAGTGTGATCCTGATCTTGTTGTCAGCTGTTGATTTTCCCAGCCCCCTTTTCACTGATAACAGCATCCAGGTAGGTTCAAGTTCAAAGACGTCCTGTGACATTTGCCTCCCCACCCCTACTAAAGTAAGCTACTGCACAAATGTAAGCCTCTCCAGCAGTTCTCATTCATGGTAAGACATCATCAACAGGTGATATCCCATGATAGAAGCACCAGGTTATGGCAGTATAGACTGTCAAACAGGAAGACATATTTTTACCTGCTTGCTGGTGAAAAGACGTTGTCTTGAAACTTGTGCCAGGCTTTGAGACAATTGCAGTGAAAGGTTAATGGTGGCACAACCTACCCCCTCGGCATGGATAAAATAAAGATTGAGTGATATGCGATATGAACAATACTCCTGTCAATATAATGACACCACAAAACAATGTATACTCATCCCATTGGATAGTAAAAAGGCCTATCTGCCACAAGCAAATTAGCTTCAACCCTGCTCCACAAGGGAACAGTTCAGCCTGAACTCCCAGGCCAGGTCCTCCCTGAATCAGAACACAACCAACCTAGGACTGGTTTTGCCCTAGTTAGGGCTCTTCAGTCAGGTATAGCTTGGTTCCAGTGGCACAGCAAGCCTGGAACCCATGTCTGGGCATACCAGATGCACTTTGAATGTCAAAAACAACAAGGTGGTGGATGGAATGCTTGAATCAATCTCAACCACTGGCGACTAGCAGGGTCCAGGCTGATTTTCATGTAGCTGAGTCCAGCCTGAGGTGGCATGGTGTGCAGAGTAACAATGGATTGGGATATGGCCTGAGTGATTACCAGTAGCTAAAATAAATTCAGGCATTCCTTCCATCACTGGTTTGTATACTTATAGTACCAATTTTAGGTGCACCTCGGTCCCGATGTCTGCTGGCAGAGTATTCATTGTATGCCTATTCTTGCTTTATATTGATGGGAGTCTGGTTGACCATCATTTTCAATGATCTGATTCTGATAACATATATATCACCTCCCCCTCAGCCAATGATTTATTTTTCTCGCTCTGGTCTGTCAATGGTGATCCACCTCCACTTGGGTTACATTTATGGGCTAGAACATGTATTCTTGCTGTGTTTAGGTAATGACATAAGTTTTGCTTTAGCAAGGTTTCTGTTGGTTTTGTGTACCTATTGTGGAATCTTTAAATATTGCCTTAGGTTAAACGTTTTAGTGGCCATCATATGCTTGCTCAATACTAAACCAATGCTAGCAAGTTATACCCCTCTCTGTTTTGTAAAGTTTCATTCTCACGTTTTGCATCGGAAGTGAGAATTCTCAGATACCTTGATCACCACTGAAAGTTTAAATTCTTGTATCAATTTGAATGTCAAGTGTTTGCTATCTTACAATTTCAGTTTCTACGCCCGCAATTCTTTTGTATCGGTTTTGTCACATGATCTCCATTGGAGCCCTTTGCATGAAATCATATAAATTTGCACTCTTTGGAGGTTTGAGCTTAGCTTTATGCTTTCAAGGTTTAAGGGGGTTCCCTGTTTCCCAACTCTGTAATTGAGAGAATATCTTTCTTTAGATTCATAAACATTTTTCGACTTCTAATATTGCTGTGAGTACAGATTTATTTCACACACTATGGGCCTGATTTATTTAAAGTGGAAGGAGGGCCATGCGGCCACCCTCCCAAACCATATACGGCCCTAGAGACCACCACCTACCTAGGGCTGGCCCATGCACAAGAAAGGAGGGGGGCACATAGCCCCCCTCCTGGAGCCATTAAAGGCCCTGGGAACCACCAACCCCAGTGCTGGCTCCTGTTCTCTCCCAAGGTGCTCACCCTCGGGAGATACCAGTTTGTGACAGCTCCCATCAAGTGAGAGCAAACACTAAATCTGCTTCCACCAATCAGGGGCTGTCCAATTCTCCCTCTGGCTGGAAGCAGAGTTTTCATCTGATGCCATGCGTAAAGGGGAAAAAGATGAAAGACTGCTCCTGCACACCGTGAGCTGCATATTAAGAGCTCCCTGTATGTAGGAGCAATTCTGGCTCCAGCAGGAGGTAGGGACCTCGATGGGACTGCCAAGGGTTTTGACCCCCCACTATCCCCAACACTGTAAACTGAGTGCCCAGAGTGGAGCTACTGCACTCAGGTATACAAGGCCAGGCCCCAGGGAGGTGGTGGGCCCTGGGGCCATATATGGCCTTTGGGAGGTATTTAGCCTGGGGATTTGGTGGATTCAGGGACCAGTGGGGTCCACGCAGCCCCCCTTTTTATTTAAAAATGTAATGTGGGGGTGGTGGTCCCCGGGGCATAATAAAAACCCAGGACAGGTTCTGCACAGTTTTCCACCTTTTTCTCAGTAAAGCCGTGGTGGTCCATGGGGCTTACTGAGCCACAGGAAGGGGGGGGCTGTGCGGCCCACCTCCAATATAATTGTAAAGCCCAATGAGGTGGTGGCCCACGCATCCCCTGCTTTATTTTTTATATTTTATGCCCCTGGTATTAGGCCCCTACCAGAGGCAAAAATTTTAACAAGCACGGGAGCCCCCTTTTTTTTCTTTTTTTGTCGTGCATTCACAAATCTACTGAGATTTCACTGCAAATGTTTTTGAAGAAATGCAGGTCGACCCCAGCATTAAGGCTAGGTGGTCAAGGTATTCCTACCTTGTCCCCTTTACTTTTCAGTCTCAAGACTGTGCATGGCACAGGGTTAGCTGCTTAGTGAGGTTTTGGTTGCAGTGTGCAGCCACGGGCCGAGCTCTGCAGCCCCCCATTCATGGCCAATGGGCGTGTGTGGCAATGCGTGCTTGTAGGAGCAGGCCAGGCCCTGCTGGCAGCTCCCACCATGCTTGGCTAAAGACTGTGCCTGGGGTTGGGTGTTCATAGGAGTAGGGTCAACCCACGCTGGGCACGTCCAAAGGCCATGCATGGCACAGGGTTGAGTGCTTATAGTGGGCTGGCCTCAGGCTCTGTGACCAACACCCCCATTGTAATCAAATTCCAAATGGAGGATAAAGAAGGGGGGCCATGCAGCCCAGCTCCCCTTCATGAATAGAACCCCAGGAGTGGGCTACCCGGGTCTTATAGTTATAGAATGAGGCCCAGCTGCCATTTTTTTTTTATCCAATAAGAATCACACAAAATCGCTGCATTTTTTGATGATTGTGTTTGGGCTTGTGGTCCCTTAGGTCCCCCCATGGGGCCTAGGGAGTCAGGGTATCCCTACCCTGCCCCTTATACTCATTTTCTAAACTTCAGGACAGGGGACTAAGTCCCTGAGTCTTGTAATGGCTGCCAGCAACCGTTTTCTCATGTTTCTAGCAGCCAATCAGAGCACTTCCTTCTCCGGGAAGGGAAAGACCCAATGGAAATAAAGATCTCTGGACCAATCGGAATCCTCTATTTTTAAATTTGGCGCTCCCGTGATAGTCTCTCTCACGGACCCAACCGTCCAGATATACGATCATTTTTGTCCCTTAATTTCTCAAAAGCTACTGTACGGATTTACACCAGATCCCAAAAATCACAATCTGCGGACCAAAATTGAGCTTTACGACAAATTTGATGCAATTCCATTCAGCATTTTTTGGTGCAGCCCCTCTTAAAGAAGTATATGGAAATGCGTGGATGTGTTTCTCAGGGTCCGCTTGACGGATCACCCCGAAACATCTAATGCAAAAACTAGCCAAACTGTCGCACCTTTTTGGAAAGTTTTGTGGAGATTTGTCAAAAAAGTGCCAAAGTTATTAGCAACACATAAAATACTTTTCCTATGGGACAGCAGACCTAACTATGCCTACCTAGTGGTAACCACCATATTTAAATATAGATTCAAATGTGTGGAGAAGCTGAATGGTTGAAGAGGGCTGTAGAATGTGAGCTCCATTATTAATCTTTTATAGGCAGGATGATGCTAAGTGGAAGTCTGGAGCCGGGTTTCCTCTAGGAAAGAGAAAAACTGTGATGAGTGGGAGCTACCTATTGGTTGACAGCCAAGCGTAATAGCTGAAGGAAACCCATTTCAGGCATGTGCAGCCAAATGCTGAATATTAAAACTTAAAAAAACAGATGCCCCTGGCCAGGGCTTGAGAGGAGAGCTTCCAAGAAGACGCATTTCATATTCCCCAAATATTTTATGAACTGTCTACATGGATGTTGCTTGAACATTACATCCATGTGGGAAGATATCTGCACAGTTTCCCACCTTTTTCTCAGTAAAGCCGTGGGGAGGTGGTGGTCCGTTGGGCTTAATGAGCCACAGGAAGGGGGGGTCTGTGCGGCCCACCTCCAATATAATTGTAAAGCCCAATGAGGTGGTGGCCCACGCATCCCCTGCTTTATTTTTTCATATTTTATGCCCCTGGTATTAGGCCCCTACCAGAGGCAAACATTTTAACAAGCACGGGAGCCCCCTTTGTTTTCTTTTTTTGTCGTGCATTCACAAATCTACAGAGATTTCAATGCAAATGTTTTTGAAGAAATGCAGGTCGACCCCAGCATTAAGGCTAGGTGGTCAAGGTATTCCTACCTTGTCCCCTTTACTTTTCAGTCTCAAGACTGTGCATGGCACAGGGTTAGCTGCTTAGTGAGGTTTTGTTTGCAGTGTGCAGCCACAGGCCGAGCTCTGCAGCCCACAATTCATGGCCAATGGGCGTGTGTGGCAATGGGTGCTTGTAGGAGCAGGCCAGGCCCTTCTGGCAGTTCCCACCATGCTTGGCTAAAGACTGTGCCTGGGGTTGGGTGTTCATAGGAGTTGGGTCAACCTACGCTGGGCACGTCCAAAGGCCATGCATGGCACAGGGTTGAGTGCTTATAGTGGGCTGGCCTCAGGCTCTGTGACCAACACCCCCCATTGTAATCAAATTCCAAATGGAGGATAAAGAAGGGGGGCCATGCAGCCCAGCTCCCCTTCATGAATAGAGCCCCAGGAGTGGGCTACCCGGGTCTTATAGTTATAGAATGAGGCCCAGCTGCCATTTTTTTTTTAATCCAATAAGAATTGCACAAAATCGCTGTATTTTTTGATGATTTTGTTTGGGCTGGGGGTCCCTTAGGTTCCCCCCATGGGGCCTAGGGAGTCAGGGTATCCCTACCCTGCCCCTTATACTCATTTTTTAAACTTCAGGACAGCGGACTAAGTCCCTGAGTCTTGTAATGGCTGCCAGCAACCGTTTTCTCATGTTTCTAGCAGCCAATCAGAGCACTTCCTTCTCCGGGAAGGGAAAGACCCAATGGAAATAAAGATCTCTGGACCAATCGGAATCCTCTATTTTTAAATTTGGCGCTCCCATGATAGTCTCTCTCACGGACCCAACTGTCCAGATATACAATCATTTTTGTCCCTTAATTTCTCAAAAGCTACTGTACGGATTTACACCAGATCCCAAAAATCATAATCTGTAAACCAAAATTGAGCTTTCCGACAAATTTGATGCAATTCCATTCAGCAATTTTTGGTGCAGCCCCTCTTAAAGAAGTATATGGAAATGTGTGGATGTGTTTCTCAGGGTCTGCTTGACGGATCACCCCGAAACATCTAATGCAAAAACTAGCCAAAATGTTGCACCTTTTTGGAAAGTTTTTTGGAGATTTGTCAAAAGGTGCCAAAGTTATTAGCAACACATAAAATACTGTTCCTATGGGACAGCAGACCTAACTATGCCTACCTAGTGGTAACCGCCATATTTAAATATAGATTCAAATGTGTGGAGAAGCTGAATGGTTGAAGAGGGCAGTAGAATGTGAGCTCCGTTATTAATCTTTATATAGGCGGGATGATGCTAAGTGGAAGTCTGGAGCCGGGTTTCCTCTAGGAAAGAGCAAACTGTGATGAGTGGGAGCTACCTATTAGTTGACAGCCAAGCGTAATAGCTGAAGGAAACCCATTTCAGGCATGTGCAGCCAAACGCTGAATATTAAAACTTTAAAAAAACAGATGCCCCTGGCCAGGACTTGAGAGGAGAGCTTCCAAGAAGACGCATTTCATATTCCCCAAATATTTTATGAACTGTCTACATGGATGTTGCTTGAACGTTACATCCATGTGGGAAGATATCGGGTTTCACTGCAATGATATCTCAAGGGAAACTTTGAGTAACAAATCCCAGAACCCCAGTGGAGACATGGTAAAGCCCTGAATGTGTTGAAAGTTGGCTCCATGCCACATGGTGAACTTGTATCCTTAGGTTTTTCAGAAACATTCCGAGTAGTACACTTTCTCTGTAAACCTATAAACTGTTTCCCTGAAATATTACAATACTGCAAGGTACACATTTTTTTCAGCCCTGCCTTACTAACAGGCTCTCCAACGGAGAGCCTGTTACATTTCTGTACAGTTTTCAGGTATTTCTTTCACTCTGCCTAAGACAATTCTGAGACATGCGCAACATATTCAGTTTGTTCACTCTGAGCAAGCCCTCCAGACTTTATTATCTCACTTGCTAACTTCCTATTTTGTTACATTTCAGCTCCCAGGGTGTGCTTCCTGGGGCCTTCTGAAGCTTGGGGAGTTTGGGCCACATGTCCCATCACCATTTTCTTAAATTTTGTCCCCGATTGGGGCTCCCCTGGGCCTCTCAAGGCCGCAGCCTCTCCTCCCATTATAATCAAATTCCAAATGGAGGATAAGGGAGGGGGCCATGCAGCCCACCTCCCCTTCATGAGCAGGAGCCCCAGGCTTGGGCTCCCCAAGGCGTATAGTTATTGAATGAGACCTAGCTGCCACTTGTTTTCAATCTAATAAGAATCTCACTGGATCGCTGCATTTTGTAATGATTTTGTTTGGCCCAGGGGGCTGGGGGATTCCTCTTGCCCCCAACCCCATGGGGCCTAGTGAGTCAGGGTATCCCTACCCTGCCCCTTATATTATTTCTTTTTTTAATTTCAGGGCAGAGGACTAAGTGCCAGATGTACAACCAAGAATTTTGCAACTTGCATTTTGTGGCTCATTTGCGCGTCGCTAAATCATATATACAACAGTGTACCTCACACTGTTTGCAATTCCCAATGGGGTCACAAATCACCTACCTCATTAATATTCATGAGGTAGGTCGCAATTTACGACCCCACTGGGAATGGCTGCACTCACAGGGATGGTGCCCTGCTGAGGACAGCAGACCACCATGTCTGTGACTGCTTTTAAATAAAGCAGTTTTTTTTTAACTGTATGTTGTGTTCCTTAAAGAAAAACGGGATACATTTCAAAATCAAAGATGAAAAGTTTTCTTTTAATTTTTTCAGAGCAAGCAGTGGTCCCTGGGAACAATGCCTGCTCCCAAAAAATATTTTTGCATCCATTCACAAAGGGGAAGGGGTCTCATTGTTGCCCATTCCCGTTTGCAGATGGGTTAGCACCAATTTGAAATTGGTGCTAACTGCGATTGTTTTGTGACCGCATTCACGGTCAAAAAACAATCATACACTGCACTGTGACTCGCAGTTAGGAAGGGAACGCCACTTAATAATTGTGACTCACAAACCCTATTTGCGAATCGGTAAAGAGATTACCGAATCGCAAAATTGGGTTTGTGCATCGCCAAATGCTTTTTTTCTTGTAGCAAATGGCCCGATTCTGCAATTCAGGCCATTTGCAACAAGAAAAAAGCTACATACATCTGGCCCTAAGACCCTGAGTCTTGTAATGACTGCCAGCAACAGTTTTCTCATGTTGCTGGCAGCCAGAGCGATTGCTCTCGCTCCTCCGGGAGGGGAAAGACTCAATGGAAATAAACCTTTCTGTGCCCATCGGAATGCTCTATTTTTAAATTTCGTGCTCCCGAAAGAGCCTCACTCACGGACCCAACTGTTCAAATACACAATCATTTTTGCCCCTCAAAAACTACTGTACAGATTTACATCAGATCCCGAAAAGCACAATCTGGGGACCAAAATCGAGCTTCCTGACAAATTTGGTGCAATTCCATTCAGCAATTTTTTCTGCAGCCTGTCTAAAAGAAGTATATGGAAATGCATGGATGTGTTTCTCAGCGTCCACTTGAAAGATCATCCCTAAGCATCTCAAGAATGAACTAGTCAAAACGTAGCACCTTGTTGGAAAGTTTTGTGGAGATTCGTCAAAAGGTGCCAAAGTTATTAGCAACACATAACATACTTTTCCTATGGGAGAGCAGACATAACTATAACTACCTAGTGGCAACCGCCATATTTAAATAAAGATTAAAATGTGTGGAGAAGCTAAATGGGTGAAGAGGGTAGCAGAATGTGAGCTCCTGTATTAATCTTTATATTAGGCGGGATGATGCCAAGTGGAAGTCTGGAGCCGGGTTTCCTCCAGGAGAGAGCAAACTGTGATGAGTGGGAGCCACCCATTGGTTGACAGCCAAGTGTAATAACTAAAGGAAACCCATTTCAGGCACGTGCAGTCAAACGTTGAATATTACCACTTATAAAAACAGCTGTCCCGGGCCAGGACTTGAGAGGAGAGCTTCCAAGAAGACGCGTTTCATGTTCCCCAAATATTTTATGAACTGTCTACATGGACGTTGCTTGAACATTACAATTGTGTGAGAAGATATCGGGTATCACTGCAGTGATGGCTCAAGGGAAACATTGAGCAACAAATCCCAGAACCCCAGTGGACACATGGTAAAGTCACGAATGTGTTGAAAGTTGGCTCCATGCCATGTGGTAAATTTGTATCCTTACGTTTTACAGAAACATTCCATGCAGTTCACTTTCTCTGTGAACCTATAAACAGTTTCCCCGAAATATTATACTACTGCAAGGTATACATTTGTTGCAGCCCTGCCTTACTAACAGGCTCAAGGGAGACTTAACACACGAAGCTTACATTTCTGTACAGTTTTCGGGTATTTCTTTCACTCTGCCTAAGACAAGTCCGAGATGTGCGACATATTCAGTTTGTTCACTCTGAGCAGGCCCTCCACACTTTATTATCTCTCCTGCTAACTTCTAGCAGCATTCAGAACTGTGACTTACTACAAGGTCTTGCCAACGTAATTTCCTAGCATCACTGAAGTTATGCATATCTACAAAGCTCATTAGTATTCTCTACCCGACAGGGACCTCCACAAGTCATTGCATCCTTTTAAAACCATTGCACCAACCATGCGGCTCATGCTCAGCCACTTTAGCTTAACAAACCAGTGCACCACATCTTAAAAACCATAGATCATCTCAGCTTATCATATCAGTTCACCAGCTCTTGATCTCTGCATGTTACCTTAACTTAGTATAGCGGTGCATTAGCGTTAAAGTGACACAGGTATACTCGGTCAATTGTTCTAGAGCTCCTCGTGTCACCTCAGTGTAAAATAGATGCGCACCATTGCCGGAGTTCCACGAGTAACTTCAGCTTCACATAACAGTTTACCAGCTCCACAGATCACCTAATATTATTTTAGCTGTGCATCAATTTTAGAGCTCCAAAAGTCATACAATCTGACAGACCTCGCGAACATAGAGACCCAAAGCTCCAGAGGTCATCAGAACTTTACATGCAAATGCATCAACGCTGCAACTCCAAAAAACATCTTAATTTCTTATGCTTCTCCAACAGCCCTCGAAATTCACAGGTCATCACATTTTAATTAGGCCCGGGTGACTTTCAAATCATGCTGGCATAATTTGTGCAATTTCCGAAATTGCATGTTTCACTTGTTATATTTGTGGTGAAGTGTGTCCTTGTGTCAAAAATTGGCACAGGGTCATATTTCCTGGTAAAATTTAGTGCTAAACGACGGATTTGCATTTCACATAATTATGTGTAATTTTGTATAGTTTCCCGAAAATGTCACATAATTATGCGAAAGCAAATTATGCAAATTTTGCAGACCCCTAATTTTAATACTCAAGTGAACAAACCAGTCCTGGAGCTGCACAATACACATAATGTTAATATACTGGGGCTCCATCCCTGAGGCTCTGAGGGGTCACTTTGGGTTATATGTCAAATTATGAACCCCAAAAATATCTACCTACAGATCCATTGCAACCATGATACAGATTTCCAAAGTATTGTCAAGGTAAGTGTAGATGCATTATTATTATTAACTCCTCTATGACAATATTTTGTGATCCAACAGTGAGTTTCCTATGATTCCAACTACCTGAATCTTTAAGCTGTGTGTTACACGAACATTTATTTTGATTAAAGAGAGAAAAGATACAGCGTCACTAGCTAGCCTATCGACCAGTGCATTGTTAATTTCACATCTAGGCTCACACAGAAGTTTCTTAATTTGCTTGAGACGGAGATGCCTCAAAAAAGACGGAAAGAAGTAGGATAACTTCAATGACTTGGGGTGCCTAGTAGCAGGATTTCCGATTTAGTGAAATTTAATTTAAACCAGCTAGCCTGCAACCACTTGTATGCGACGATTCCCAAGTTTAATTTTACAATTCAATCTGAGTGTCTGGGTGTCATCAGTATCATTTTAGAACTGCGGGACACTTCCTAGGATGACATAATTAAGTAGTTATGAAATGAAAAAAAACGCAAAGTGAAGAACCCCTATGGCACCAGTGAAGGAAGCGACCAAGTGTTGCAGACGCATTTAACAGGAACATGAAACAAGACCATCTTGGCATTTCTACCCCTGCCACTGACACCACTCACTCTTAGGGGACAATATGGTGGGAGGTTTCAAATCAACAAAGACATTTTGTAAGGTCAGGTTATCTTCGTGTATAGAGAATCTGATGTTCTCACCTCTAAAATTGCAAATTCTGGCCCATGTCAGAGGTGAAAATCTGATTTCTATATGACCAGTAGCTGATGCTCAGCCTGGTGGGCATGCAGCTGAAAGGGGACCACTCGTGGAAGGAGCTTAATCATTGGGGAACCGCACAACTGGACAGACGTTGCTGGGCTGGCGCATCTGAACTAGATGTTTTCAGTAAATAATTCACTTCATGAGGACATTAATGTCAGTCCCTGTTCAGGTGAAACATTGATAATATTTCTGAGACATGCATGGGTGTCATTTAGGGGCCGCCAGGGGTCGCAGCTGCCACTCCTAGCTTGCCCTTTGCTACCCCTGGATTCAGAGGTGGCGAAAATCAGTGCCAGGAACACCGTGGCAGAACGTCCTTATGGATTTCAGGCTGGGGCTCATTTCTCTTTGTGTTCTTTCATTTTTTTTAGTACATTAATAGTAAACAATGTTTGATTATTCAATATCAGTATAATAAAACATGGATTACAGTAAACTGGACTATAGCTCTCTCTTGCAGCTGAGGTAAGAAACAATATGTAAATGCATGGTGTGTGCTTGCTTGAGGGTGTGTGTGTGTTTCCGTGAGAATGTGTGCGCGTAAGCATGTGTATGTGAGTGAAAGTGAAGGTCAAATAGCGCGTGATATCATTTCTGCTATCCTTGGCATTTTGGTGAATTGAGGTAAATTGAGGGATGGTGCTAAAAACATCAGAAAAGGACGACACATCCACCCTGGAACTAGGCCACTAGTGCATTATATCAATGTAACATTTTTAAAGCAAGCAGGAACCTTGTATGCAGTGATGTGCAACTCAGCATGAACGTCCACCAGGAGGTCGCGGACAGTGAGATGGTCAGCCAACAGAACGCACAGTGAACAGGACTAAGGAGGATGTTTCTAGGCGCTCGTGCCAGCATGCTCCTGTTGCTGGGCCTGTCAAAGGCGATTAATGTCAGAGTCACATTAGATGCAAGGCGACAGGCGGGCAGAAGGGAACGGAGGTTCCGCCACCGAACCTTTACGGCCCCTTAGCCGATCCTTGTTAGGCCCTGGGAACCCCATTTCCCAGGGCCCCTGAAGAACTCCAAGTAAGAAATAAAGCTGATTTCAAAAGCTTTACATATTGACATTCTTTTGCCCAGGTATTCCGATAGGAACAGTAATTGGAAAAAGTACAGTGCAGCTAAAGCAAACATTGGCTCTAGACTCAGGCCCGGTGCGGGCACATAGGCAGATGGTATCTGCATGTGGCACTGTGCAGTGAAACGTGCTTTCCATTCTGTCGTTACATACGCTTACAGTGTGGAAGGTTAGGTATTTTCTTGAGTGGGAATTCGAGGACGCAAACAGGCTTTCGTGTACTTGCACTACCTACAAAATTTCCTATTTTCAAGGTCAAAGGAGTCTAATGTTCTGGTGTGCTTTTTGTGTATCTAACAGACCAGGTATATCTGCCCTTGGAGCAAAAACAATGGCTCTCTACCTATGAAAAATAATTTGCAGTATTGTTCCCGAGGTTAAGCACGCTGGTGTTAATGGCTGGGTGTCAAAGTAAAGGCTATTGCCAGCTGAGACATGATGAGCACTTCAGGTAATTTATTCGGAGCAAATCTTTACCTCTTCCTTATAATGGGTTAAGCTGATCATCACTTTTAGACATTTTCAGGAACTGCTTGGGTACATCATTCACTGACACCCAGACAAATAATGTGAACTAGAGACGTTTTTTAGACTTTTCCTGGATCGCGGTATTCGTTATGGGCCAGATGTATCAAGCCTTTTTGCATTCATAAACAGGCTGAATGCCCGTTTGCGAACGCAAAAAGGTCTTTCAGAATGTATGAAAGGCATTCTGAACACAATTTAGAGGATTCGCTAAAATAGCGGTACCTTAAAATTGCGACTCTCTAAATGCGGCATCGCAAATAAGGAATCCTTATTTGCGATTCCTTAAGCACATGTATGAAGTAATTCCTTAATGCGAATTGGGCATTAAGGAATGGCATTAAGGAATCACTATTACCACCAAGTTGAACTTGGTGGTAACCATGTGCAAATTTTAAAAAATCATTAAAAATGCATTTTTAAAATTGACATGTAACGCACACATGCCCTTTTGTCATGTGTGCACCTTACATGTTTCCGAACATTGTTTTGGGGTGCAGCAGAGGGGACCATAGGCCCCCAGCACCCTGGAGTTTGCATTTCTCAAATTGCGAATTCCAGTTAGGAATTCGAAATTTGGGAAACGCAAAAAATGTGTGTGAAAATAACACACACCAAGCAAATGGTATAGCGCTGTCTCTGCACACAAGTGACTAGTACTGTCGGACTGTTTCATAGGCTGCAATCAGGGAGTGCAGACACATGTCACAGGCCACCATGCATCATTTGTTACTGTACTGTATAAAATAGGTATTAGCAGTACTGTTTGGAAATGTAAATGCTACTCCCTGTTAATACAAGGCATTAAGGGCCAGATGTAGCAAGGCTTTTGCGCCTCGCAAACAGCAAAAATTGCTGTTTGCGAGGCGCAAAAGCCACATCGCGATGCCCATTCCCATTTTGCGAATCGGTAACCTGGTTACCGACTCGCAAAATGGGAATGCAAGTCGCAAATAGGAAGGGGTGTTCCCCTTCCTATTTGCGAGTCGCATCGCGATGCAGAATTGCTTTGTGAATGCGAACGCGGTCGCAAAGCAATTCTCAGTTACCACCAGTGTCACACTGGTGGTAACCCATTCGCAAAAGGGAAGGGGTTCCCCTTTGTGAATGGCCCTGAAAACATTTTTTTAGAGCAGGCAGTGGTCCTATGGACCACTGCCTGCTCTGAAAAAATGAAACTGACACGTTTCATTTTTTCGTTTGTAATGCATCTCGTTTTCCTTCAAGGAAAACGGGCTGCATTACAAAAAAACAAAAACAGCTATTTTTAAATGCAGTCACAGACATGGTGGTCTGCTGTCTCCAGCAGGCCACCATCCCTGTGAGTGCTGCGACTCGCAAGGGGGTCGCAAATTGTGACCCACCTCATTAATATTAATGAGGTGGGCCTTTGCGACCCCCTTGCGACTCGCAGATGGTGTCAGGGACACCATCCTGCATCCGGCATTGCGACTCGCAAATTGTGAGTCGCTCAGACTCGTAATTTGTGAGTCGCACTGCCAGAATTTCGTACATCTGGCCCTAAATTCCTGTAGTCAATGATCACAAGGCACCACATAGAACATCTGAAATTATCGAAGTGAAAAATGCTACACTGAATTAAGTGATGGGCCATCCACAAGTGGAAGCACAATTATGTGATTGTGCATAAGGTGGGTAAGAAGTATAACCTGTCAGTTTTGGACATAATGCCTTCTGAAAACAAAAGAAACATGTCTGTGATAAGTAGGCCAATGACTGAAACAGTGTGAAACATCGTTCCTTGGCAACAGCACCACCATGGTTGCCATCAGTGTGATGGAAATAAAAAACAGCAACACGTGCAGTGCATGGCGAAAACAGGCAACCATGTACAAGATAAATTAACAATAGACTCATGTGGTGTTCTCCTGAGAGATCTCCTAAAGATCTGCTAAAGGTAGTGGCACACCTGACCAGAAAATCCTGCCTGCAGCAGTGAAGGCTCCCTTCATTGAAAGAGAAGGCACTGAGAAAGTGCCCTCTCTGTTGACGCCAGTGCTTAATATGAGCCAGTGGTTTCCGGTGCTCAGCACTGGACCTCACTTGGTGCCACTTCTGACAGTCTGCCAAATGGTGGCACTGTTTGTCCAAATTACAGATGAGGACAGCAACAGTTTTTAAATAATTCAATACACAGTAAAAATTACTAATGCCTACCGCGTAAGCCGTTCTCATAGCTTTGGGAGGTTGGAATAATGTGAACTGTAATATTTGTGGGGTGGGATGGTTAGTAGTTGTGTTGGTTCTGTCAGTGGAGGAGCTGGCAGGGGTTAAGGGTGGTGCAAGCTGCAGCAGCCTCCTAACGAGGCCCCTGGCACCTATTTTGTTTTACGAATTAAGTTCTAGCTGAGGCGCAGTAGGCATGACCACGGGCTCCCACTGTAAATGTCAGAACTCTTGCTTGGAGTTTTACTTATGGTCGTTCTGGATTTCTGTGGATCCACAACATTCCAGTACTAATTGAAAATGATTTTGATTCACATTGACCAAGCAACTACCATCCTCCAGTATGTCCGTGTGCAAAAGGATTGATAGCAAAGGGCTATGGGTCCATGCACACACAGAGAACATGCAACAAAGTGCCACCTGTAATGCCGAAAAGTACAAGTATGTGTGCCCAAGTAGACAGACAACACTGACAAAGGAAAGAATGATCACCTGAAAAAAGGAGAGGAAGTGTCTTCAGCCTGGGGAAGGGAAGTAACTCATTTAAATATCCAAATAGGTGACTGGATGCTGCTCCATCAGTAAAATAAAATAAAGTTTGCCACTCAATAGGACACAACACCCCTTTAGATTTATACCAAGAAGAATTACACAGATATAGCTGCAGCATTAGGGGGGGTGTATCGTGATGAGTTTTGCTGGCACAACAGAATGCAAAGTACCTGTTTTACGTACGTGCAGTGTGTAGAGTGAATTAATTTGACCCAATAGTTCTCTGAATTAGTGCTTTATTTTCCGAGACGAACACTACTGTCCAAAAATATGAGTAGGAAGCAAAAATACATACTACATTTAAGATGAATCAATGATAAAACTACATGCAGATGCAATATCAAACACACAAATCTGCGACGGGTAAGTAGATCAATAAAATGCAGCAGCTATAGTCCATTGTCCTCCCTACGATCAATGATTGAACAGAGTAGGGGGCTCACTTGTTCACGTATTTATTGGATGAAGAATGAGTGACTCTTCCCAGTAACCCTAGTGAAACCCTACACTTCCTATAAATGAGAAAGCTGTCACGTATCTCCGTAACAGGGTCCTAAAACATTGGTGGGAGAGGACACTTCAAGGATGGCTGATACTTTCCAAAAGGCCAGAATCATGTATCCTAAACCCAAGATTTTAATCTCTGCCTTTTAAGATTCAGATTTCGCAAGTTTACAGGTCAAGACATGGTGTTAAAGCCCTGGTAACACTAATAATTGAATAATGTCATATTTATAAAGTGCAAGGTCACCCTAAACAGGAGAGTCTTGGCGCTAACCAGAACTTGAAACCCTGTGTAATCTTTTGCATGAAGTTTTGAAAAAAAATGTTTTTAATCGTTAACAGAACCTCATAAAACTTTTTTCTTCTTGGAGTTTCAATGGCACAGCATTCTAAGACTTGGCCATCACCATCGCAAAAGACCAACCGACCACCTAGCCTGACTTTCCTAAACCTTAATACCAGTGCTTTATTTCTAAAACAATAAATGCCAGGGTCGTTGTCTTTGGGTCACTGCCGCTTGCACCACCCATTGCCCCTGCCAGCTCAAACAGTGTCAGGGCCAACACAACTAACTATTGCACTCCTACAAGTGTGATGATTCAGACTTTTAATATACATTAAAAATGACTAACGCTGCTGCCCAAACTAATGATGTAGGTTTGGGTGACAGGTATTAGTCATTTGAATGTATATTGAATTATTAAAACACTGTTGCTGTACTCATCACAAAATTAGGCAAACAGCACCACCATGTGGCAGGTTGTCATAAGTGCAAGTGTTGACAATAATGTGCTAATACCGAGTGTCAGAAACCACTGGTTCAAATTAAGCTCTGCTTGGCACAGCGATGTAATTTCGGGAAATGGAGCATAAGAGACACTCAGACATGTAAAAAGAAAATACAGATGGTATTTAGTTATCCACAGAAAGATTGTGCAGGGCTTTGTGGCAGAGGTGTCGAACCTTTAAAAAACTCAATTTGGAAACAGGAGGCCAATGGAGCTGGATCAAATGATGAGAAATGTGAGAATGTTTGCTAAGACCTAGAAGTGATCAAGCTGAAGCATTCTGCACTAACTGTAATCTTTGAGCCAGTACGATGACACTTTGAGCCACTACGATGATAGACCCACAAATGAAGAATTACAATCTAGCAGCGACATTGTTCTGAATGTTCATAAATTCTACTGAATTCCTACTGATATTTCCATACACAGTTCACCATCAGTTAAAGAATGGATTAGCCACCTACGTGCCCTCAGTTGCAAACCTGCTATTATTCAGTCAACAAAATCCTTTGCGGTAATGCTGGACAAGCACACAACACTGTAGCCACAAGAGGGGCCTTTATTCAAATAAATCTCCACAAAATTGTGAAACACTCCACACCACCTCCAGGGTTCAATATAGTAGTGCAGCCCTACTCATCTCCAGACTTAAATAGGGGAGTGCAACCTTAACAGGTCTGTTGAAAGCAAGAGTGGCACCGTTTGCAACAGCAAGCTTGATTATGGGAAGAAGATGTATCAGCTATATCACTTCCTCTCTTAAATTGCTTCACTGGCTCCCATTCGAACCCAAGATCCAGCTGAAGATAGCCTGCTTGACGCACAAAACCCCTCACCACAATACACTGATGTATATGGTGCAGAAGCTAACAATCTCAGTAGGCAGCCACTGCCCACCGAGTGCTGGCTCCCTCCTGCTAGAACCTCCAAGGTTCATAAAAAAATGAGCTATTTCTACACCTTCTCTGGGTTGGCCCTAAATATCTGGAATTCTCTCCCTCCAGAGACCCATGCAAACTCTTCAACTACAGCCTTGAAGAAAGAAGTCAACATGATCCACTTTATAGATTCCTACCACAAAATGTCCTAATCAGGGATTTGCATGATCGGTGGGATACTGGAGACCTAACAAGTATCTGATACAGGGAGCACTTGAGATATATATATATATATATATATATATATATATATATATATATATATATATATATATATATATATATATATATATACAGTATATATATATATATACTGCTATAATAGAATTAATCATTGTCTTCTCACCCAGGGGTGGTCTCAGACAGAGTGCTAATTAGTTTCCTTTGATTATATCTTCTGTGTTGATATGTGTTATATAAAGGGATAGGGGTTCTCTCTGTAAGGCTCTCTGATACTCCTGGGTCCTGTTCACACTTTATAAAACTCTCCAAATAAAATAAAGTAAATACATTCTCCTGGAAGATTTAGACTAATAAGGAATGATTTTTCTAATGAAGCTCAGCAAATAAAAGTAGGTAGATGTAAAATGGCTAAAGTGAGTGTCAAAAGGGACATGGTTGTCAACATTAATCTCTATGTTACAGGCCTGGTGAGCAGGCATAGGGTGAGGGCAGAGACTATCCAGTCACCACTCAGAAGTTTACAAGGATGAATTTCCAAAAATTAAAACCTCCATCTCATCCGTATTCAAGATTTAGGAATTGTATTTCATCCAGTTGGCACCTTCACCAATGTTGGTACATTTTCTCTGAAGCGCTCCCACATCAAAATCATATCTGAGGGTGCTTTGGTTTCCATTAGCATATATAAAGAACTGTAGCCCCAATGACTCAAAAACGTTTGTCAGAGTGAACATAACGATTGAATAAAGTTTGACTTGGGGCATAGTCCTGTGGAACTCCAGATGTAACTGATTTAAATATTGACTGAAAATTTGTCAAAGACACCCCCTGCGTATGGTTAGTTTAAAATGAAGAAATCCAGTTGTAGACTGTACCTTTGACACCGATGTCTGCAAACCACTGTAACAGAATATCATGAGACATGGGTCAAAGGCGACAGATAAGTCAAGCAGGATCAGAAAAGCAGCATCGCCTGCATATAACACCAATTGAATATCATTCAAAGCTTTCACAAGAATTGTTTCAGTGCTAACATTTTTTCATAACAGTGAACCTCAGTTACAAGGGACTCCAGCACATAAAAGTCACATGAAAATTTCTGAAATAGTTGATTGGATTCACTAATAAGTGTGTGAGGAAATCCTCAAATTGGAAAGATCAGGACATTTTCAGTAGAAATGGAAAGATCCTAACACAAAATAGAAGTATTGCGAGTCTTTCTACAGTGGCTTGAGGAGGCCAATAAAACACACTATGAATTCCAAGTGCATGGTATGAAACTGCCTCAGGAGAGACTGAAATACCAACTAAGCCACCTTAAGGACAGATTTAAAACTTGTGCTCTTACTGCTCCGCCTCCTCCCTATTTATTCCTCAAGATCATTGAACATTAAGATAAAGAAAAGGAGAGCTAAACCCAACGAGGAGGATTTTTTGGATGTTTTCCCCATGCTGATGCAGTCGGAGTACACCTGTGGATGCTCATAAAAAAAGGAGCAGCACTTGCTAGCCCACCCACAGATGGAGCAGAAGTAAGAGCTGTGACGCAAACCACTGACAGTGACAACCAGGCAGAAGCACATGAATAGATAAACAAGATTCCACTAGTGTTTAGAGGTCAAGAATGATAGTGTGTTCGGTTCCAGCTGGATGTACAGATTCCTGTGAGCACAGACCCACTATTACCAGTGAAAGGCTATGAAGGACGGCAGACTAGCTACATAGGGGCCACGTTCTGGAAGAGAGCAGAAGTCTTCCCTCACTCTAGCGATGAAGACGATGAAGACTCTACCTTATCCATTCCTGATACATTCCTTCTGTTAATAGGCTACCCTGCTCTTGAAAGTACAGTCCTTTTCCATGTCCCATGAATCCATTCTGATTTAATGAAAATAAGGAAATATTCCTGCAACATTAGAAAAACCCAAGGAGTCCTGTGAAGAACTGCAAAGTGTATTTGAAGTCTACAAAGCTAATTGGGTTGATGCAAACGTATTGTTGCTTTTCGTGGTGCCTAATGAATTGAGAGACAGAGTGGTTAAAAAGTCAGCATGGCAGAGAAAGAACCCCAGGAACGATGGGGCTTGATAATGGAAAAGGATGCCTTGTTGAATGCTGTTACAATCATATGCCCTGTGGGAACTGATTGGACCAAAATTTCAGATTGCAATCAAAATCAAGGCGAATCACCAGCAGATTACGTAGACATTCTCATGGATGTGTTTGAAAGATATTTGGGCATCATCCCGCTGACAAAGATAACTCAGGAAGATGTAGGTACTGCTTTTGTGCAAGGAGTGCTACTGAAAGTGAGAAGCCAGATTATGGCAATTTGTATTGGATGGCAAAAAAATACATTGGCTGAACTACAGATGGTTTCCAATCACTGTGTAGCTTCACAAGAGGGAAAGAAAATGAGGGTTAAATCTAAATTGATGTCTTTGAAACCCCCTGAACATGCATCAGAGTGTGAGGGGTAGAGGATGGTGACCCAACCCCCCCAAGTGGAGAAAAAAAGTTAAGTCAAGGAAGGGGGAGATCTGGCAGGGGCAGGAGAGAAGCCCCTGGTGTGGGAGGATGATCTTTTGCTTATGAGCAGTTGGGACATTGGAAAAGAGATTGCTCTAACTTTTCTTTTGATGTGCCTGGTCTCACCAATCAACTGATTTTAATCAGACTATGTAGAACCCTTAACCTTAAGAACAACCCAATAGGTGCTGGCTGTGCCCTAAATACACTGATTTCTGTGGATCTAATTGGTCTGTATGTCAATTGGTTGATAAATGGTAAATGCACAGCTTGCTTTATTGATACAGCACAAGATGCTCTGCTTGAAATCCTCTGAAATCCATTTGTTACTGCTCTTTGGCTTGTCCATAGATGCAGTCGTTATTTCCAACCATTTTGTTCCTAACCACATATCTGACCCTGTATCTATAGCCCTTGGTCCCTATAATCCTTCCCTCCAGCTTAATCCTATCTCACTGGCCAGGCTATTAGTTTGGGATATGTTGTGCAAACTAATTTCACAATGCTCTAAAAACCTGATGGAGTCTACCTCAACATATGCCAGTCCACAAGGACGAGGTGCTGGTTTTCTTGTGAAATGAGCTATCAGCCTTTAGCCAAAAGTACAGAAACGGCCAATATGCTAATTGCTTTCCTCCGCTAGGGACTCTACATGTTTTGGTTTAGAGGGCCCAGTGATGTGGGTGGTATCACTTCTATGGCCTCTGTGAAAATTAAGATCAAGCCTATAAAGCATCTGCTGTAGCTGAAGCAGAATTCCATCACTGCAGATTTAATAAAGCACAGGGTTTAGGTACAGATTGGTAGCATATGTAATACTCCAATTCTTCCTATAAAGAAAGTCAGAAAGACCAATGTATAATGATTTGTCCAAGATTTTTTGGCTATCAATAGTGTGGTCATCCCTAGTTTCCAACTGGGTTCCCAACTCCTCTTCCATCCTTTTTTTGTATCCTTGTTAATACCTGATGGTTTACTGAGGTCGATCTCTGTTCCAGCTTGTTCACCATACAATCCACAAGGAGAGTCAATTCCTATTCATATTCTCATTTGCTGGATCTCAATTTCTGTGGTGGGATATACAGAGTCACTGCCAATAGTTTCCCAAGTTCTAAAGAAGGATTTGGGCACACTGTTCTTTCCTGAAGGCTCAAATGTAGTGCAGTACATTGGTGATCTGTTGTTGGCATCTGTTTCTTTAGATCACAGCAAAGGGGTTCATTCTTCCTCCTCACTGAATTGGCTATGAGCGGGCACAAGATTTTGAAAGAAAATCTGTAATTGTTTCTTTCCTAGATGCGCTATCTTGGTTACAAAATCTCAGATGGAGACTGAAGATCACCCCTTGTTGCCAGAAAGGATTGAAGCATTTCATAAGTCGTTGCGTTTAGTGATCATCAGGTACAAATGTTCGTAGGTATGACTGGGTATTGTGAACAATGGATCCTGGGTTACAACACAGTGGCAAAGACCCTGCAAGGTGATGTCAGAAGAAACAACCCGAAACCCTTGCAGAGGTCCAGAGAAGCCAAAATAGCATGTAACTAAAACAAGCCCTTGCCAGTGTATCTGCCTTAGGGTTCCCTGATCCTGCCAAAGCCTCCACTCTGTATTTCATGAACACAATGGTTTTGCCATTGGTACAAAATCATGGAGATCAGAAAGAGGGAACAGCATAATTTTCTGCCTTGGGCCCAATTGTGGCTGGGCTCCCTCATATTTCCACTCTGTAGTCGCTGCTGCTCATTTTGGTGAAGCCTCTGAAAATCCTCACCACTAAAACACAGCATCTTTCCACTGCTAGGTTGTCCAGATTTGAAATTCTGAACCAGGCATCTCTGATGCCCACTGTTGTAGAAGAAAAAAAGTCATGATGGTCTTGTGGTGACTGAACATGTGACCAGGCCTCCTATTGACCTCATGGATACCTCATACTAAAATGTGAATTATTTATTTGTTGAATGTTTCAGAAATGATGAGGGTGTGCTGGTTGCGGGCTATGCAGTATACAGTGTATATCAAGTTGTTCAGAGCTTGCCTACTGTGAAATCTACTTAAGTTGCTGAGTTCATTGTACTCATGCAAACATACATCTTAGCAAGAGAAAAAGACTGTAACTGACTTTTTCACTGACACAAGTATGAGTTTGAAACAATGTATGTCTTTGGCTTCTCTGGATGCAAGGAGGATTTTGACTTCTGTTGATATCGCATTAATAATGGCCTGTATGTACAAAATCTGTTGAACGCTTTTTACTGCTTCAAAGGATAGTTGTAGTCAAATGTGCTGCCCACTAGTGCCCATGTTAAAAGAGTCCAGAGGAAAAGCCCTAACTGATTCGGCTGCTAGGGATGCTGCCTTATAACAAACTATTGATGCTGCAGTACAAGCTGATTTGTTCCTTGTGCCCTCCCCAGAAGATTTGTCTCTTTTGAAAGACTGGGCCTCTGTGAATGAAAAGAAACATCAGAGTTGTACAAGGGGCCCAGAATAATTGTGGATAGCACTTATAACATGTGGAAGCACCAAAATTTCTACTCTCCACCCTTGCATGTTTGGATTGTTAAGTTACCAATGTCAGTAGGATAGCCATTCTCTGAGGTCCTGAAACCCATTAGTATGCACCCATCTTTTCTTTTATTGACAAAAACTATTGCCACTCCCGTGTCACCTGCCAGTCCCCTAATACTGAGAAAGGGATTAAGATTGAGGCACACACTTCGTTTTATCTGTTGTGCAGAAGATTTTCAAAGCTTTAGGAAATGAGTAACACTTGCATTGTGCCTATCACCCTGAATCAGCTAGTAAATCTGAAAGGATTAACAGTACGCTTAAGAATAAAATAATACAAATATGTTTTGAAACCCAGCTGAAGTGGCAATATGCCTTGCCCTTAGTTTTGTGATACATCAGAGCCAGGTAAAAGTGAACCCACGTCAATAGGTCACAAGATGTTATGGCTTTGTTGATGATGAGCAACATTAAATGTGGATCAGGCCAGCAAAGTTACAGAGCTTACATTCTCTGGTGGACCTCAGCCCAAATCCAGTTACCAGGCTGGATGGAGTGGCAGCTGTCAGTCAAACAATCAGGTAAGATAGCTTTGACCTGAGAAGAGAAACTGTAGAAACACCAAATAAGATGTCTGCAGTACTGGAGAACAGTATCATCGTTTAATTGAAAATCTAACAGCAGCTACGACATGTAGGTTTGAGGGTAACGTCACAGGGGATCCCATAACTATCTCAAATAGACTGTCTGGTTAACTGAGTCGGTGCCTGCAGTCTGTCTCTGGATCACATGGCTGGGTGTAGTTGACATTTGGGCTCTGTGTATTCCTTCTAGCCGGCCAAACACAATAGAGAGCTTAGGTGTGCCCATGTGGGCAATCACTGGAAGGATCAGAGGGAGGAGCTGGGCACAGCAATACTTACACATGAATGGGCTGTATCCTGCCTCTATACAAAAGGCTGCTTACACCCTGTGGTTAGCCTGGAACCAGGGCAGGGGCGCCAAGGCATTTGTGCACCTCAGAGGCATGCCTCTTTAAGCTTCTCCCTGCTTCAGAGGCACAACTAGGTATAAATACTGGAACGTAGACACCAACTGCTCAGTACACTTCTAGACCTGTGGATACTCTGTCAGGAAGTACTGCTGTCCTGCTGAAATGATTGCCCCTCTGCTGGACTGCTGCTCTGGAAGACTTCTGCCCTGCTGTGCTGACCTGCTGCCCTCTTGCCTGGATGAGAAGGACTCAACCTGCATGTCTTGAAGCCAGAACCACAGGGTAACTCCAAGGGCTAGTTGGCTGGCCTCCTGACCTGATGACTCAGGGACACAATAGGATTCCAACAACCTTCCACCTGCATCTGCACTTGACCTCTGCCATCTGTGGTGTTGCTCAAGTCATGTACCCCTGAAAGTGAGCTTATGGTGCTTCGCCAGCCCCTGTGCATCCAGTGGAACTGACACATCTCCTTTGCTGCTTGGCACAATCCCAAACACAACCGTCAAATCACAGCTGATGCATGTATTGGACCCATTCAAAGACCTACATTGCATTACAGCCCATTGGAACTGTAGCTACACGAGGCATCCTTAGTGCTGGCCCTTCCATCCTTTGTTGATGATAGCCTCAACAACAATGCTGGACTTCATATTGTAGCCTCCCTGCTCCTTCGGAACCATCGCATCACCTCATCTGCGTGATGCATCCTTGACACTGAACTTTGCATCACAAGCCCTCGTCGACAGGATCCTCAACGACTAGGCAGGACTTCGCACCACAGCCTCGCCACATCTCAGAACTGACACATCGCTTGGGCTGTGCGGTGCATTTTCAATGTGTATTGCTGACGCATATATGCTAATTAGAAAATTATTAATGATGTTTATGTGTTTTGACTAATTAAAAGTTTGTAAAGAAATTAATTATAGAGAGAATAATGTGAACGTTTGAAAATGTGCCCTCGGGGCATGGCAGCCACATATACGAGATTGTACTAGTATAACTGAAAGTGCGTGGAATAATGAAAAATGTATAAGAATGATGTAGTAATATGTCATATCGAAATGTATAACCTATGTTTTGCATTAACATGTAGTGTTAACTTAGCTGAAATTAAAGTCTAGTCTTCCTAGGCCTCACACAAGAAGAGCTGAAATACTAAACGCGTTGCAAGAAGCCGGATGAATGACCTGTCCTTGAACTATCCGATGTTAAAGTTGCTTAGCTAGAATTTTCTGCAATGTACCGGCGGACAGGAGATGATGAAGGCAATTTGATACAATTATGTGTAGAGTAGGCTAAATGTACTTTCCCAGGACTTGAACAATGGAGGCACCGACTGAAGAGGAACATGCAACAATTTCGATATCTGAAGAGCTGGATGATAAAGCCATCATATAGTGGACCAATCCGCGTCTTGTGAAAGGACTAATATTAAAATTTGGAGATTTGGTAAACAAATACTGTAGGTTAAAGCCATATCTGCTGACTGACTGACCAATTGGGAATTAAGGGGATGGACTGGGAGACCCTAATAAAGAGTCATGACAAGGGGCTAAGAATTTAGAATTTAGGCAGATGCGGGAGATGCGAGGGGAGAATTGGTGGCGTCCGGAGACGCTGTTCGAGATTCTGTGGTTGGGCTCATACTCTTGAGAGCCTGATGCGTAGCTGATCGATTGATGACCTGAAGACAAAGCCTGACTCTGTTGCTGATTCATTTTGTGGATAGGTAGCTAAAAAAAATTGACTGACTAACTTGTGCTTTTTCTTCTGGGTACCAACTGCGATGATTATAGATTCTCACTTAGAAAGATGTTTTCCAAATTCATGTTTTCTCTAAATTGTTTTGCATGAAGGCCCACATGCTAATGCTAATCTTGGTTAGGGTTAAGGGTGATGTTGATAGAGACAAATGACTGACGAGCTATCTGCTGAACTCTGCTATTGAACCGGAAATCTTCTCTTGGCTTATGTAGGAGCATTCAAGCATAGGTTTTCTTCAAGTTCTGTCTTGATTATGTTATTGACATTTCGTTAATAAACTAATAAGTGAGCTGATTGAATAAAGTTTAACCTAACAGATGATTTAGTATTGAAATTGATAGAGAAATAAAATTGTTTAACTCTTTATTGGGTTGTGATTATTCATGAATAGATGGTTTTAGATGTTGTCAATTAAATATTGATGGTTGGTTATGCTAATTATTGATTTCAGTGGTCACTACATGACTAGGATATTCCATGCGATCCAAAAGGTTCATTGACCTATGCGTGTCCCCTTGTAAGTTTACTTACTAAGGACCAGGCGCGTTAGCAGTGTCCATGCAAAGCTCTGTAAACTCAGATTTAAGGTAGTTTGTTAAGCAGGCCGAACTGGGTCCAAATAGCTGGCCCCACTCCATTGTGGTTGGCCTGGTCTTGTGACTGTGTCCCCATTTGGTCCAACTAAATTTCCAAAGTTAGCTCTTTGGGCTTTTTGGCACTAACGTCTCTGAAATCTTTGAAATTGCATAAGTCATTTTGCCATTTTAGTCTTGCTTTATTTATTAACGAGACTCTGTGTTGTTAACCTGCTGTAAGGTCCTTTTTTTGTGTGGTGTTTTCACTTTGTTACCGTTTGAAATGTTGCACAAATATTTTACACATTGCAATAAATTAAGCCTGACTGCTTTGTGCCAAGCTACTAAAGGATTAAGCACAGGTTAATTTGGGGTTTGCCTTTGTTTCACCCTGATAGGAGTTTTGGTTACTGCTTGAGTAAAGTTTCACTCCCTGCCCACCTCCCTCATAACCATAACCCAATTTCTTACACATAGTTTACAATCTAGGGATTTCAGGAATCATGGGAGTATTGTTATATTTCGATGAAAAACAGCTGTTATTATTGGCTAACTAAAATGGGAAGATCATAATGTTTTTAAAAGATAACCTGTTTCTGTGCTAATGCCTCAATCAAAATGGGAATGGCTTTCATTTACTATGGCCCTGAATATGAGTTAGACTTAATGGTAGTTACCACAAGCCAGGGAATATAGCACGTAATTTTAACAGATCGTCTGATCAGCATTTAAAAACACATGTGATCTTCAGCACATGTGCTAAATACCACATGCATTATGAAACGCTTGCTCTTTACCACATGTGATATTTACAGCATATAAAAAAATAATGCTTGTGGTAAATAACAGGTAATTAAAAACCAGTGGAAAATATCACTCTAAAATAGCGCTAGCCAAAAGTATGTAGTAAAAATTCCCAAACGTGTAGGAAATAAAAGAAAAGCTATACAGCACTACAAAAACTACGACCAACACAATAATACAAAAACACAGTAAGTGCACTATTTGAACTGAAAAAAGTAAAATCTTGCACACACCTGCACACGGATTCAAACCTGCTGTCAGAACCTTTTTCAGAGGGCCACAGAGCAAGCAGGGATTACTGGACCCAACTGTGGGGGTTCAGGCCTTTAACTCCTGATGTCTTGGAATGTGTAATGTATTTAAACAGCACTTAAAACTGAAATTAGGTGCAAAGACAAAACAAGAAAAATCCAACATGAATTTTAGAATAAAAGTAACATTTAAAAAATCATTTGACACCAAAATGACAAAAATCCAATTAGTAGAACCGGAAATAAGCAATTTTAAAGATGTAAGTGAAAATAGTGCTTAAAAGCACGAAGTTCCAGCTGTGGCTATCTGAACATACTGGAATGGGGCAAAATCACAAGTTCAGACTGACTGTGATGGAGCGCATGTCGGATAGAGGGACCAAGTTAGGCCTGCTGAACAAAGTTCCTAAAAACCTTGTTGCGGAGCATTGTGAGATCCTGTGTTAGGGATGCATTGTGCAGTGGTGGTTCAAAAGAAGCTGCAAGGCTGCGATGTGAGGTCCTGCATCGTCATTGAGGATGCCGTTGATGGGGGTTTTGCTGTGCAAAGTGATGGGTCGAGGATGCATTGCACAGTGGGAGTTCTGAGGGATAGCAATGTCCTACATCATCGTGGAGGGTTGCAGTTGACAGGAAATTCTGATGTGAAGTCTTGCATCGAAGATGCATTGCACAGCGGAGGTTCTGAGGAGCTGCGGGCTGTGATGCAATGTACTGCATTGGGGATGTCTTTTGGAGAGTGTTATAATCAAATTCCCAGATAACATACTGCAGAGTCCCGGCAGGCGAGTGGGGTGCACAATCTATGATGATTTCATGTGGGGTGAGGGTATGTTGTAGTGGGTAAATGAAGGATTTGCTCCGATTGATGCATAATCCCAACACCCTGGTAAATGAGTGCAGTGTGGATGGGAATAGGATTCGCCTGAATGTCTCAGAGGAACAGGAGGTCATCTGCATATAGTGACACTATGGGGGTCATTACAACATTGGCGGTAAAAGCCGCTTACCGGCGTGCAGAAGACCGCCAACACACCGCCGCGGCCGCGGAGTTCCGCCATGGTCATTATGGCCCAAAGCCCGGAATCCGCCAAAATCAAGGCACCCACACAAGTCCGCCACACCAAAGTTCAGTGATAAACTGGCGATAACAAATCCTCCACTGTTACGCCAACAGGAATAAGCCCACACTATCACGACCCACAAATCCACGTGGCGGTCTTTCAACTGCAGTATTCCATTGGCGGTACACACCGCCGCCCTCAAAAGACATACACATATACAAAACACATCCACATTGGATCATTCGAAATACACACACCTGATACACATACACACACCACTCCCACACACCCAATTGAATATAAAACACACACCCACATCTCCCACAAACCCTTACGACCAGAATTGCGACTGAAGGCCACAGAGAGACACCACCATCTACAAACGAGCATCCACAGGCACACAACACCATCACCCACATAACATCCACGCACCTCACACAACACACCACTAAATATCACCCCACACATCACAACACACACCACCCCACACATCACCCACACCACCCCATGGCGCGGCAAAGACACCCCAGGTTCTCTGAGGAGGAGCTCAGGGTCATGGTGGAGGAAATCATCCGGGTAGAGCCACAGCTATTCGGATCACAGGTGCAGCACACCTCCATAGCTAGGAAGATGGAGCTATGGCGAAGAATCGTGGACAGGGTCAATGCAGTGGGACAGCACCCAAGAAATAGGGATGACATCAGGAAGATGTAGAACGACCTACGGGGGAGGTGCATTCCGTGGTCTCAAGACACCACATCGCGGTACAGAGGACTGGCGGTGGACCCCCACCTCCTCCCCCACAACTGACAACATCGGAGGAGCAGGTCTTGGCTATTCTGCATCCTGAGGGCCTCGCAGGAGTAGCTGGAGGAATGGACTCTGGTAAGTCAAATCTTTACTATTACATCCCCCACCCTACCTGCATGCCATCACATACCCACACCCTCGCCCTCACCCCCATCACTCCTACTCCTCACACATGTCCCAATATCACAAACCACCCATCCCAACATCAAACCCTGCATGCAACACCAAAGCATGGACACCCGTCACCAAAGCATGGCCACTGCACATACCCATACACCCCCCTAAACCATCATCACACAAGGTCCGACACAGGAATGCAAGCACTGGGGTACACGGTCACCCACCCATTGCACACCATGGCACATACAGATGCAATAATCATGCCTTTACACCCCTGCAGGACCCCTACCCAACGTCACCGGACAGGAGGGTCCAGATATGTCCACTCCACCCACAGAAGAGGCCCACAGTGATGACAGCAGCTCTGTCCAACTGGATCTAGATGACCAGCCCGGCCCATCTGGGACCTAGGTACAGTCGGTTCCCCTCACACTGGCACAGGCAACTACAGAGCTTGCCCCCTCTAAAAACACCAGTGCAGCACCCACCCAGCGGACCCATACCTCTGTCCCCAGCACACGTCAATCAGCAGTGTGTCCACCACTACAGGGAACCCAGGCTAACCCACCACCCCAACAACAACAGGGACCTGGGGGCAGTGGTAGTGGGCTCACGGTTCAGGGGACAGAGGCCCAGGAACACAGGGGAACTGCTGTGGGACAGGGGGAGGACAGGCCCAGGAAACCCACTCTCCACAAGGCCCTCTCCAACATCATGGGAGCCTACCACCATTCCCAGGAGACGATGGCAACTGTACTGGCCAAGTTTCAGGAGACCCAGCGGCTGCAGGAGGAACAGTATTTGGGCTTCAGGGAGGAACTCAAATCCATCAATTCCACCGTGGGCACCATTGTAGGGGTGCTGAAGGAACTCGTCAACACCAGGAGGGACAATGTGGCACAACAAGGGGCCCATGACACTAGCCTGGACGATGAACTGCCCACCACCTCCGCCGGCACTAGTGGACAGGAGGCACCACCACAGGACCGCCACAGCAGCACCCCACCCCCTGCAGAGGGAGAACCACCCCGCAAACGGTCCCTGAGATCCAGGACAAAGACAGAGAACGATGCCAAGATCCCCGCCAAGAAATGAGACCACCCTGATTGTCATCCTTTTGTCCCACCTTGTCACCCTGTCCATCCTTAAACTGCCCCAGCTCCACTTCCTATGCCCCTTTGGACAATGCACCTGTGAGACTAATAGACTGGACTCTGCCATGGACATTACTCCAACATCACTCCTCACCATTTTACAACCCCCTCCAATATTGAGCACTTAAATAAACACCCTTAAAGCACAAAACAATCAGGAGTCTGTCTGTGATTTCGAAATAGTGTATTAGTAATTACAGTGGCAAAATGCTCATTCAAATGTAATGTCAACATACCCATGTCAAACAGCTCTACTCCATGAGGAAACAAAGCAGATGTCACAAAGTGGGACCCACATCTGTGAAATCGTAAGGGAAAGTCACAACTCAGTGACCATACACTGGGTGAAAATGACAGACAGTAGAGAGGTAGTAGATTAAAATCAGATGTAGCAGGCAGTGTTGTCTTCTTACCTGTGTCTCACTGGAAGTATTGCAGGATCACTGTCTTCCTGTTGTCGATGTCCTCTTCTTCTGCTTCCTCGTCTTCACTGTCCACAGGCTCCACAGCTGCCACAACACCTCCATCTGGACCATCCTCCTGCAGAAAAGACACCTGTCATCGCAAAGCCAAGTTGTGAAGCATACAGCAGGCAACGATGATCTGGCACACCTTCATTGGTGAGTAGAATAGAGAACCACCTGTCATATGGAGGCACCGGAACCTGGCCTTCAGGAGGCCGAAGGTCCGCTCTATAATCCTCCTAGTTCACCCATGGGCCTCATTGTAGCGTTCCTCTGCCCTTGTCCTGGGATTCCTCACTGGGGTCAGTAGCCATGACAGGTTGGGGTACCCAGAGTCACCTGCAAATGGCGAGGGACAACTGTTCGACACACACTGACTCATAGGGACATCCACAGACCCAGACAACTATTCCCACTGATTTGGGTCCAGGTGCTCACCTAATAGCCACACCCGGTGCCTCTGGAGTTGCCCCAGCACATAAGGGATGCTGCTATTCCGCAGGATGTAAGCGTCATGCACTGAGCCAGGGAATTTTGCATTAACATGGGAGATGTACTGGTCTGCCAAACACACCATCTGCACATTCATCGAATGGTAACTCTTCCGGTTTCTGTACACCTGTTCACTCCTGCGTGGGGGGACCAAGGCCACATGTATCCCATCAATGGCACCTATGATGTTGGGGATATGTCCCAGGGCATAGAAGTCACCTTTCACTGTAGGCAAATCCTCCACCTGAGGGAAAACGATGTAGCTCCGCATGTGTTTCAGCAGGGCAGACACCACTTGACAACACGTTGGAAAACATAGGCTGGGACGTCCCTGATGCTATGGGCACTGTTGTTTGAAATTACCCACTTGCTAGGAAATGGAGTACTGACAGCACCTGCACTTGAGGGGGGATTCCTGTGGGATGGCGGATAGCTGACATCAGGTCTGGCGCCAACAGGGCACACAGTTCCTGGATTGTGGCACGATCAAGCCTGTAGGTGATGATCACATGTCTTTCCTCCATTGTCGATAGGTCCACCAGCGGTCTGTACACCGGAGGATGCCACCATCTCCTCACATGCCCCAGCGGACGGTGCCTATGGAGGAGAACAGCGAGCAGAGAGTCAACCAACTCTGAGGTACGTAAACACAGCTTACTCTGAAAATATTCATAAATCAAAATTTGCCTGTATGAGTGGTTAGGCAAGGCCTAGGTATGTGTGACGCAGTCAAAAATAAAGCCATGTGGGCCCATGAAATGGCAGCTGCCTGACCTGTAAGGTGGGACAAGGGGATATGAGGTAACTGTGCTGGCGTTGTACACTGTAGCGGTAGACTGTCGAAGACCGCAGCACAATTCTGCATTGGTTAACATTGGACCCTATGGGTCCCAGGAGCCAATGACGATGTACGCCGGTGGTGACGGTACGCACCGCCGCGGACATGACCGCCATTTTCTCTCTGTTCAATCACTCGATACCTGATGTTCTACAGGAGAGGACCTACACTGCAAGTGCTGCTGTGACCTCAGTCTGGAAGAGACAATGGCTCGTGTGTCTGGGGAAAGGGCCCCTGCCTTCAGCATGGAGGAGTTGGAGAAACTCGTGGATGGGGTCCTACCCCAGTACACGCTACTCTGCAGTCCTCCAGGCAAACAGGTAATTATACTGTGAGCATGCTGTATGGGCAATGCCTGTGTGGGGTGGGGTGGATGAAAGATAGGGGGGTGAGAATGAGGCGTGCATGAAACGACGGTGAGCGCATGTGTGTCATGGAAAGGGTAGGGATGCGGGCCAATGACTGTGACGGTGCAGTTGGTAATTACTTCTCTTTTCCCCTGTACAATTCCTGTAGGTCAGCGCCCACCAGAAGAAGCACATCTGCCATCGCCAAGGAAGTCCGGACCCTGGGGGTCTACCACAGTCGGAGCACCCACTGCCGGAAAAGATGGGAGGACATTCGCCGCTGGAGCAAGAAGACGGCGGAGGCCCAGCTGGGGATGGCCTTCCAACGTGGGAGGGGTGCCCGTTGCACCATGACCCCCCTGATGTTCAGGATCCTGGTGGTGGCGTATCCGGACTTGGATGGGCGCTGGAGGGCATCACAGCAGCCACAAGGGAGTGAATACACTCTGATTCTGCTGATTCAGCGCGCTTTTTAGATGTATGGGTGGGGGAGGTGGGCTGTGGGTTCCCCTAGGCCAGAGCGAGTTTGCTAGTTACGTTCCCTTCTTCAGGCAGGCCCTGTGTCACCCCACCCACCCTGTGTACAGTGCCAACTACACCTAGTCAGGCTCCTGTGACATCCATGTGTGCAGAAATCGGCCATAGCCTTGTAAGCCATGTCCCAGGTATTGAATAGTGGATCCCAAGTGTGCGGCGTAGTGCAGAGGGCTACTCTGCCTGTCGTCATCGCCAACGGTAGCGGTATTGCATGCACTGAACATGTATTTCTTCTGTCTCCCCCCCCCTTTTGTGGTCTCCCTGTACTTGTGTGCATTAGCATCATCTGGTGTAGGAGCAGTGGCACCGGAGCAGGAGGGAACTACATCCCACATGGCCCTGGAGGACGACACTACAGACTCTGAATTCACCAGTGGGACTGAGGGCGAGGGGAGCTCCATGGCGGGGACAGGAGCTGACACCAGCGAGACGGACTCCTCCTCTGATGGGAGCTCCCTTGTGGTGGCGGCCCCATCTGTGCCCCCGCATCTACAGGTACAGCCACCACCCCCCCTACCAGCACCGCCCTCCCAGCAGCCCCTCAGCCTGTGCACCGTGCCCGCTTAACCAGGAGGGTGGGCATTACCTTCGCCCCAGGCACCTCAGCCCCTGCCCCTGTCACCCCTGCTGCCCTCAGTGAGGAGGCCATTGACCTCCTCAGGTCCCTCACTGTTGGGCAGTCTACCATTTTCAATGCCATCCAGGGTGTAGAGAGGCAGTTGCAACAAACCAATGCATTCCTGGAGGGCATTCACTCTGGTCAGGCAGCCCTTCAGCGAGCTTTTCAGACTCTGGCCTCAGCACTGATGGCAGCCATTGTCCCTGTCTCTAGCCTCCCCCCTCCAACTTCCTCCACCCAGACCCACACCCCTGTACCTCAGCCTATCCCAAGCACACCATCAGACCAGCATGCACGCACCTCAACACACAAGGGAAGCTCTGGCAAACATAAGCACCACACATCCCACAGGCACTCACGCAAGCATCACACACATGCAGACACACCAACATCCACTGCCTCCACTGTGTCCCCCTCCTCCTTGTCTCCCTTCTCCCTCCCTGTCTCATCTCCACTCACACCTGCATGCACTACATCCACAGCCACTACGTCCATCACCAGCACACCCACCACCACACCCCGCTCACGTACAGTCACCACCCCCACTACCATTCAGACGTGCCAAAATGGGGGGACGTTCTTTTACCTTCCTAGCTCCCTCTCTCTGGAATTCTCTTCCTTCTTACTTACGTCATGAAAGGGTGTTCATTAGATTTCGTAAGGAGCTTAAGACATGGCTCTTTAACCAGTAACCGTCCAAGTTGATCTCCTAATCCTGCCTTTGCCTTGCATTGTCCTAGGCGCCGGGAAACCTCCGGGTAGCTGTGCGCTATATAAATCCAATAAATAAATAAATAAATTCACACATCCCCTGTGTCCTCTCCCAGTGTGTCTGTGAGGCCACCTCCCAAGGTACACAAATGCAGCCACACACCCACCCAACAGCCATCCACCTCACGACAGTCTCCAGCCCATGCACCTTCACCCAAAGTCACCAAACGTACACCTCCTACAACCACAACCTCTTCCTCCACTCCCAAACCCCCCTCCAGCTACCCGTTCCAGTGTTCCTAAGAAACTTTTCCTGGCCAGCCTTGACCTCTTTCCCTCACCTCCACCACCCTAAATGTCTCCTATGGCCCGACTCTCCAGGTCCCAACCTAGCACCTCAGCCACAACATCGGCGGGACCAGTAGTGCCAGTTGTCACCGGATTATGGAGTGCACCAGGCAGCAGCGCAGGCAGCGTGGCAAGGAGCCAGAGCACGGACAGTCCCCCACCTGTCAAGCATAAAAAGTTGGCCAGTGCCCGGTGGGAGAGGGGAAAGAAACCAGCCACCAAAGCCGCTCCCAGGGGTACAGTTGGGAGTGTGGAGACAGCTGCGACACCATTCAAGGTGGGAAAGGGGCACAGTAAAACCGGCAAGTCTGGGAAGATCAGCACGGCGGACAAGACCGCCACCAGCCACACTGCACAGGAAGTGACCGCCAGAAGCCACACTGCCCAGGAAGCGACCGCCAGCAGCCACACTGCCCAGGAAGTGACTGCCAGCAGCCCTGCTGCCACAGACAGGACCGCCAGCAGCAGCCCCGCTGCCCAGGAAGCGACCGCCAGCAGCCCCGCTGCCACAGACAGGACCGCCAGCAGCAGCCCCGCTGCCCAGGAAGTGACTGACAGCAGCCACACTGCAAAGGAAGCGACCGCCAGCAGCCCCGCTGCCACAGAGAGAATCGCCAGCAGCAGCCCCGCTGCCCAGGAAGCGACCGCCAGCAGCCCCGCTGCTCAGGAAGCGACCGCCAGCAGCCACACTGCACAGGAAGCGACCGTCAGAAGCCCCGCTGCCACAGACAGGACCGCCAGCATCTGAACCGCTGCCCAGGACACCGCCGCCTGCAGCCCCCCAGGACAGGACCGCCAGCAGCTGAACCGCTGCCCAGGACACCGCCACCAGCAGCCCCGCAGGCCAGGACAAGACCCCCACCAGCTGAACCGCTGCCCAGGACACCGCCACCAGCAGCCCCGCAGGCCTGTCAGCGCAAATGATTCCGACACTACTGAGTCCGCCATGGGCAGGATGAAGCACTCTGGGCACAAGGCCCCCTCCAGAACCAGTGGAGAGATACATCCACTACCTCTGTCATTGGCAGGATGAAGCACTCTGGGCACAAGGCCCCCTCCAGAACCAGTGGAGAGATACATCCACTACCTCTGTCCTTGGCAGGATGAAGCACTCTGGGCACAAGGCCCCCTCCAGAAACCAGTGGTGACTGTTATCCACTTGAGAGACTGTGGCCTTGCACTCCCCAGGATTGAACAGTGGGCAAACCACCCACTGTAGAAACATGAGAGACTGTGGCTTTGCACTCCCCAGGATTGAACAGTGGGCAAACCACTCACTGTAGAGACTTGAGAGACTGTGGCTTTGCACTCCCCAGGATTGAACAGTGGGCAAACCACCCACTGTAGAGACTTGAGAGACTGTGGCTTTGAACTCCCCAGGATTGAACATTGGGCAAACCACCCACTTGAGAGACTTGAGAGACTGTGGCTTTGCACTCCCCAGGATTAAACAGTGGGCAAACCACCCACTGTAGAGACTTGTGAGACTGTGGCTTTGCACTCCCCAGGATTGAACAGTGGGCATGGAGCCCCTTCGTGGATCTGGCGTCGTGCACTCAGCCGGCTGAGGTGCCCCCCCTTCTCTTCCCCCTGAGGTGCCTGTTTTATTTCTATCTGATGCCCCTGCAGTGTTCTCTCCGTTTTGATCGGGTATTGAGTGTGGGCCTCGCCCATGCCTTTTGGGCCCAGTGATCCACGGACTATGATGGTGGAATCCCTTGGACTTGTGTTCTTGGTGTATATAATTGTATATAGTACAAATGTATGTATTTGTAAATATTTTTGATGTATGTAATTAAATATATCACAATTATTCGACTCATTTCCTTTTGTCCTTGCATTCTTCCAGGGGGGCATGGGGGGCGTAACTGTTATGTATCAATGTGTATTAACGTGTGTGTTGTAGTGGGTGAGGGTGGAGGTGGGGGTGTTGCGTGTGTGTGTCACACTCTTTTCCCTCCCCTGTGTCGTAGGTGCAGTACTCACCGGTGTCTTCGTTGCCGGCGTTCGTGCTCCTGGTAGAGGAGCAGGAAGATAAAAGCTGGCAGAATCTGGAACTCGGGTTCCATGGCGTCCTGATTCCTCGTGGGTTGTGTAGAGGTGAGCGTTTTCCCTTCAAAGTCCTGTTTCTGCCGTGTTTTTGTTCGCGGTGAATCCGCCCCAGAAAAGGTGGCAGATTGGTGGGTTGTAATAGTGGGCGGTACATTGTCCTCCGCCTGTCTGTTGGCGGATACCGCCGAGGTGTTTTTTTGTACTGCCATGGCGGTCGGAGTGTTAAAGTGGCTGTCTATGTTGGCGGTTTCTGCCACGGTCGTAATTCAATTTTTTTTACCCCCGGCCTGTTGGCAGTTTTAGCAGCGCTTTAAAACCGACCGCCAGGTGTCCTGTCCACGAGGGGGATACCCGATGTTCTCAGTGAATACAAAGGTGCCATGGTCATTGCAAAAAGTAGGGGCAAAAGTGGGTACTCCTGTCACGTATTGCGTTCCACCGGAAATGCCACCAGTATGAGGCACCCACTCACACCCGTGAGAACGGCTTCACATAGAAGAGTTACGTGTAAGGAAGAAGGTGAGCACATATGTTCATTCACTTGAGGACGTGAAAAAGATAAAACCAGTCCAGGGAATCGAAGGCCTTCTCCACATCCAGCACCAGGCAAAATGAAAAAGGATAGCAATCGCACACCTTGTCCTTAGTGTGCAGACGGCACCAAAGGCTGTGGGAAGTGCTGCATCCGGGCACATCTCCGTTTTGATTGAGTTGGATGAGATCCAGCAGGATTTGGATGCACCAAGCAGATAATATATTTCCCAAGATCTTATAATCTGTCCACACAATAGTGCTGGGGCAGTAGGACGCTACATCAGTAGGGTCCTGTTGAAGTTTGCAAATGGAGACGAGCAAGAACTTCCGGAGTGAGGATGGTAGTTCGTTGGCCGGAGGGCCTCATTGTACATAGCAGCTAGACGAGCTAGTTTTGGCGTATGTATCGTAATATTCCACATTCCATCAAGGCTCAGGGTTTTGTTCATGGCCAAGTCCTGGATTGCCTGTTTGAAACCTACCAGGGGTATAACCATGTCTAAGGCACTCCGGGTGGTTGAGTCAATGCTAGGAGTAGGAAGGTGTTCAAGGAATGAGTCTATGGTATCCCTGGGGTCTGCACTAGATGTTTTGTACATATGGGAGTATTAACTGTGGAATGCTGAGATGACATCATGTTGCATATGGAACGCTACACCCTAGGGGGAATGGAGTCCAAGGATGGGAGTTTCCCTTTGTTCCTGGCAGATTAGCCAAGCAAGGAGGCGTTCCGATTTGTTGCCTTGCATATGAGTTGTCGCTGCACAGTCAGTGAAGTTAAAGCAGCGCAAGTGCTACATGAGGGAGCCATGCTGGCTTTTAGCCTCTTCCTGTGCAGAAAGACGGGAAGAATCCTGTTCAGCTTGGCATTCCAACAGGGGCAGGCATCGCTCAGCCTCACTCTTCTCCTTGTCCAGCATACAATGGACTTCAACAACCCCCTGCAGGCAAATGCCACGGGTGACAACATGGAATGGGTCCCATTCAAGGAGTTTGTTGGAGGCGGTGCCATTGTTTTCAGTAAAGAAATTACGAATGTGGGACGCTTGGTAGTCCTGGAAGGCTAGGTCCTCTAAGCAGTTACAGGGTAAATGGCAGGTGGAGTGGCTAGGTACCCCAATGTAAATCTACAGTGTGGGCATCATGGTCGGAAACAACCTGACCTAGGTAGTCTGTAATTTGTAAGGAGGGTGCAAGCACGTGGGAGAACAGCAAATGGTCTAAACGGACTAACAGATCATGAGGCGGGGAGTAGAAGGAATAGACATGGGCCACAGGGTTGAGGGCTCTCCAAGCATCTACCAGAGCCAAGTGCCGTACCCAATCTTCAAACCGGCTCGCTTGGGTGTATGGGGAGAGCATGGAAAGGGTGGGTGGAAGCGATCAAGTTGAATATTAAGGACACAGCTGTAGTCCCCTCCCAATATCCATGGGAGGTGAGTCTTCTGGGATACAATACCAGAAAGCTTTGTCCAGACTGTGCCTTGGTTAGCGTTGGGTTCATATATTCTCCCGAGTAAACTTGGGAGGCCGTTAAGGTGGCCCTCTCGAAAAACATATCACCCACTCTTATCAATTATAGTGTTAAGCACCTGAAGGTGAGTCCCTGGGTGAATCCATATTAATATGCCCCTGGGATATGCTTAATACGTAGTGGCATAAATGGAGCCTCATCATTCTTTTTGGAGTCAGGGAAACTCCCATATGGTAGTGTGTGTCTCTTGAAGGAAGACAATATGGTGGTGGTGCCATTTGAGACAAGGATAAATGGAGTAATATTTACACGCAGTATGCATGCCCTTGACATTAAGGATGAGTAATCTAGTGGGCATTTTATGTAGCATTGTAGGAATGATAGGACATGATGATGGTGAGGCCGTACGTGGGTGTTGCATGCCTCAATGTAGCCCCCTGCCATATCTCTGTAAGTGTGATGTTGTGTTAGCTCTGTGTGGCTTGTGGCATTTAGTCAGGTACAGTGAAAGTTAGGGGAGGAACATGTAACTGTAAAGAGAGAGCCATCTGCAACAGGCAGAACGCTCAAACTGGGTGTTGGTGAGAAAGAATTGTACAAAGTGGTTAGCAGCCATGTTGTAAGACAAGAGTGGGCATAAAAGGTTACCCTGTAAAAGTTGAGATAGTATAGGGGGCCCAGTAGTGCATATGCAATGGAATATGGAGGGTGCATCCATGCCATAGCTTCACTCAAGTGGCAGGGAGTGCTGTGGAATTGATAGATCACAGTATCAATTATGTGCAAAAGAGCTTCATAATTGATAACATTCAAGAAACAGAAGTATTAGATTGTTGTTTCAGCAGTCTGATGTATCACCAACGGGGGAGCAGGTGAGGGCTGGGTGGAGTCCTGAGACGAGTATGAGTCGCCATCTGTGGAGAAAAGTGGGGACTGCTGGCTGTGCCAGAAAGAGAAGTCTTCTCATTCAAGTGTGTGGCAGCCACGAGAGCTTGTCAACATTTCTTAACAATTTGCTCCAGATCCGGAGCTGTCAGTAGGGGTGATTTTGGTGCAGGGGGAGATGTGCCCCTGTGAGTGGGTCCCCTGTTTCCGTTTCAGCCTGGCTGGTTTAGTGGTGCTGGCACTGGGATGTGGCAGAGAGGTGTCAAAGCTTCTGTCAGGCCCTTCCCATGTCTTCTTGGAGTCTATAAAGAAATGAATCTCACCTTAATGGATGATGTTGTGCTTTGTGGGCTATGGCAGGAAGTATTGAACCCCTAGTTGTCTGAGATGCCTCTTGGCTTTGAGGAACGTGGTTCATTGGCATTGAACTGCAATTGTATAATCAGGGAATATCATAACATGCGTATCCTTTAGCATGAGGGTGGCCTTTAGGCGAGCCGCACATAGGATGGCATCCCGGTCCCGGTAGTGGAGGTGCTTTGCCAGCATGGGGCGAGGCAGTGTCCCTGGGTGGGCACATCATACCGGAAAGCGATGTGCCCATTCCAGTGAGAAGAAGGCTATGAGGTCCAATGCAGGGATAAAGAAACGGAACCACATGTCCAGGAATTGTAGAGGGTCTTTCCCCTCCACCCCTTCGAGTAGGATGGTTATTCAGACGTTGCTTGCGACGGGAGCAGCCTTCAGTGTCGTCAGCATGTTCTTCAACCATGCGGATCCAATGTTGCAAATTACAAATAGCTTGTGCATTGTCAGAGGTTTGAGGTTGGATTATAGCTAGAGTTCATTCCCCCTCAGCTACTCAATCCTTGAAATTACAGTGATCATCTCTGAGAAAGGTCAATTTGGTGACTAGTTACCCATGGGCAGACTCCATGGATTTGCAAGAGTTTTCAATGACATCCAGATCTGCGGAGGAGGGGATCTGGTTGCAGTGTTTTCAGGGTTGACGTTTTTGGGTATCCCATAGTTGATGTGGCAAGTGGGGGGTCAACCTCCTAGTGTACTGAAAATCAGGCAATGAAATGGAACAGGAAGGACTGAATAACTCCAGGGGCTCCTGGGGGGGGAGGTGATCCCAGAACAGTGAAGTTGTGAGGGAGGGCTCTCAACTGTAGCAAAGGGTGGTAGAGGCACTCACTAGATCAGGTGACGGCAGCCTGAGTAAATGCGAGGACTGTGCCAGAACAATGTGTTCCAGGGTGGGGTGAAAATCTCTGGGACCTGACATAGACACCGTGGCCTTCAATCCCCACAACCCATCTGCCTCAGGGGGCAGTTGTTAGTGGCACGGGAGAGGTCAGCACAGGAGAACGCACTCATGGACCTTTCTAGAATGAGGGCAATGTTCATCAATGTGCTTCCTACGAGTCGTCCAGGAGGCCTGGTTGGCTGGGACGGAGGCCGGCTCCCAAGAGCGACCTCAGGTTAAGGAGTTGCCCTCGGAAAAAACTGAGTGTTGTCAGAGTCACAGCTTGGTATATCGGGAGGGTAGGAGTTGTGGCATGCAAGGAGGCATTGAGATAGGGGCTTCCCCAGGGACAGACAGAATGACGGCACCTTGGTGCAATTGTGCCACAGTTCTGGCCCCCAATATCTCTGGCTCAGTAAATCTTTCATTCAGTGCCAAAGACCCTCCTTTGATCCAGAGACCACCCCCTCCCCGAGTTCAGGTGCAGCCCACCACTGCGAGCCCTGCAGCAAGATATGAAAAAGCCATCGTAGAAGGGCAGGTCACCCCTAAATAACTTCTTGCGCTGGGGTGTATCAAGGTGCTGAGTCGGGGCAGAGAGAGATTAAACCAGGGCGTACCGGGCCAACATCAGGGGGTAAGGCCGCCACAGCAGTGGCTTAGTGATCTGAACGCTCCAATAATGAATACGACAACCGGTTCCTACCGGGCAATGAAAGCTGAGCTTCTCCACTGTGCAGCTACTTCAAGTCAGGTGCTAGGTCTGCAATCCGGCGGGGTGTCCTCCGGTTCCGAATTGAAGCAGGTGGAGGGTGTTGTGGCGCAGGCAGGACCTTTCATGAGTGATCCGCAGGCCTCTCCCGCAGAGTCAAGTATTTTGAGGTGTTAGGGGGCTGTCACGCAAGGCCGGGAGAGTCGGCGTGATAGGCGGGAGTCCAGAGAAAGATAGGAGCCCATCACATATTAGCCAGTTCTTAGTTGCTTCCTATGGGAATTGAAGGTGACTACTTGAGGCTGGACTGGGCCAAGGGAACAGAGCAAGGTTGCCACAGCGTCGACGAGATTGCCCTTGCCACTCCATTATTATCCACACCCAGCCGGGCTCTCACAGGGTAATGTACACAGGTCCCGCTTAATGTGTAGCTCCCATAGTGTGGACACTGGGCCCCCATTCTGGCTAGGAATCACCAGGTCTGGGGAGTTCGGCTGGCCACCATTTTGCCAATGCAATGCGAGCCCGGATCGAGGAGTTGCCATCTCTGCATGCCTCTGGGTCTCAGGAGCTACGATTAACAGGGAGCCCCATGGTCTAGGCTGGTCTGCACCACTGTTGAATCACGCGTACATGGAAGCTCAGCCCCAGTGTAGGACTTAGCGATGATTGCAGGGTGGATGGAACGGATCATTGCTAATGCACGTCTGCCATCTTTGCCTGCTTGGCCTCGCCCCCAAAAGGTGATCTTTCTTGTTGTGGATCACCCCTACTAGCAACTTGATGAGTTAGAAATATAAAGGGCATCAGTGCTATAATACACAGCTTCTCAAATCAATAATTTTCGTAGCTTCTTCATTACGTGACAGATACGTACATTTTATTATTAATTTTAAGATATAAAAAACATGAACATTTAGAATTCCATGCATTACTTTTAAATAAAGGTTCACAAAGTCACACAATATGTGAGGAATATGTGTTGCACGAGACCTACAATCCATTGCATGACTATGAATTTTTACATTTCACTCATGCAGACGACTCATGCCAAGATTACAAAATGCAAATTAGCAAACAGCATGAAGCATGCCAGGATATGTTTACAAAGATTCCACTGTGCAGTAGCAAACTAGGGTTGCGAAAGTGCACGTTTTTCGGTATGAAGCACATAATTATTTCCAGCTAATGTCATAACAATGAGGACAATGATGTTGTGAGGCACAAGCTACTGTCGCCAGTGCTTGATTTGTAAAAAGAATAAGTACAAGACTTCTCTCTAGGAGGCCACTTCAGCATGAACTACACATGGCCGCTGCCAGCATTGCCATTGGCAATACAAACACAACTACTAACTGTCACACTCCTACGACTGTAACACTTCAGACCGTTCCAGGTCCCAAGGCTATTAGAATGGCTTGGGTGGCGGGTATTAGTCATTTGTATTGTATATTGAGTTTATAAACAACTGTAGCTCAACTCTAAATAAGACAAACCTTGCCACCATGTGACAGATCGTCATAGGTCCTGGTGTTGACAATTAAGTGCCAGTGCCAAGCACCAGAAACCGCCTGCTCAAATTAAGGACTGACTGTGACACATATGCTCTTTAATGAGCCAGTCAGAAAGAGAGGCAGGATGTCAAGGGTACGTGTGGTGTCATGGCTTGTGATGTGCTGGTTTTGTGGTCATGAAGGTACACTAATAGCAAGATCTAATATGAGTGCAATGCTTAACCTGTACCTTTGCTGAATGGGGTTATCTGATATCACACACAATGTGACCAATACTCTGTATATATTTCCCAGAATTTACCTTCTTCAGTCAAGTGTTGCTAGAGGAGCAACCTTCGGGATGAATCACTACCTCTATTCCTCTATGCCTCAAGCAAGGCGGGCAGAGCAGGTCAGAGGAGCCTGCCCACTGAAATGAAAATTTGTGGACCTGCACTTATCTTTCTACATTTGACATTTATCAAGAGCAAGAGAAGGAAAAGCACACAAGGTGCAATGAGGAAGAGAAAGAGGGAAACCCGTCACAAAGTGAGAAATCAGGGTCCTTCAAGAGTAAGATAAAGGAGCAGGGAGTGTCTAGTAGTGGTTTAAAAAGGACTGAAGTGGATTCAAGACCACTCTTCCGTATTCCGTGCAGGAACATTTATTGCACTAGTCGCAGTCTTCTTAGTCAAGCTTTGGGCATTGGCACCTATTCTTTTATAAATCAAGCATCTACTGAGTTAACATGGGGACTGAAATGCACAGATACCAATGCTTACATGGTGTGTGCTTGTATCATTACATCGGTATCCTGTCATCATAAGCACCTTGAAACTCTCATAAGTGACAAGCAGTACTCTACAAATCCACCTAACATTACATTACATGAATGCATGTGACCACGCTGCCTCCTGCAGTCTGAGTTGTGTGAGCTATCCTGGATGTCCGAGAGAGAAGCAGTGACTTCCAGCATTTCTTTTCTTTTTTCTCTTCCCATCATTTTTCCTTGACGAGATTGGGTTGTTTCTGATTTCTGGTTGTTCTTGGCTTTCAAATCCCTACTGGTGAATGACTGGTGAATTTTCATTGGCGCCCACACTCAAACCTCCAGAAGAACCCTATCAGGTCACATAGCCAGGTATGCAAGGGTGCTGTTTCTGGTGGTCTTTCATGTAGTGCAAACGGTCTAGAAGAGGATGAATGCTTGAAGGGGGACTCAGTGTAGATCCCTCAGGGTTGTGGTAACATGTTGGGAGAAGGTAGAGGAGGGAATTACCATTCACCAGATTTAAGAGCGCTAGTTCTTAGGCTATTGTTTTCAAGGTTGTTTCAAAGAGGAAAGGTTTCCCTTTCATCATGAGTGTGAGCTGATATCAGGTCCAGGGTGAATTCCAAATGATGTTGCTGTGAATCACAGCTGGAGAAAAAAGTTGTCCAGGTTCTTTTCAGTAGGGCTTAGTACAATATTGAGAAGATATAGAAAAGCTGTTTGTGGTGCTTCTGTGGCTGAAACAGTTTGGGAAGCTATATGCCAGATTTAATGAGCAGTCATAGATCTGCATGTGGATCCCACTGCTGGAATAACCGAGGGCTGCAGGTCGGGGGTGAGGTGCATTGTCATAACTCTGCGAGGGTCCAAACCAACACTGCGGTGTAGGGCTGTGTGAAAGTCCCAGTCCTGGAATACAAAAGGGGCGCAGCTGTCTGTCAGTACTGGGGTGCCCATAGTTTAAGCTTCTAGATTTTCAGAGAAGCACTCTTTCTTGCACTGCAGAATTATTGAGCAGTGATGAGCGAGAGCCTTTCATAATCATTTGTACAAACATCTCTACTGACAACTCCAAAAAAGCTCTTCCAAAAATAAAAAAAAAAAAACCTGGATAATGCATGTGTCTGGGCTAGGATCTGCTGCTGGCTGCGAGGCCCAGATTGACTCAAGATGTGAGCCCGCTTTGTTGTCGGCTTCTACAAGTGTTTGCTGTTAAAAAAGAAACACACACAGAAAACATCTTAATCCTCAGCGGATGGACCAGGGGCCTTCTCTGCAGCCGGAAGCTCAGGAACGTGGGGCCGGGGCTGGGAACGGGGAAGCTTGCTTTTAGATCAAAATATACAAGATTCCCTGCCTTTTTAGGGCCTCCTTAGGCAGCTACAGGGGTAGCGCTCAGGAACGCTAGGAAAGCGTCAAAAGCCATAGGTCTTTAAGACCAACTTTAAGTGCGTTTATGTGTACTTTTAACAAATTCGTTTAGTGCTGCTGTTAAGCCTGTTTGTTATAAGTGCATTCTAAATTGGCGATGAAGCCCGATGATATAGAAGCACATTATTATTCCCAGGAATACAAAGTTTGGGTAGAGTTTTAAACCATAAAGCCTCCCTATTTGTCATCACATTTTCTACTTGAAGCGTTCTTAATAGGGAACATAAATTGAAGTTCGATATAATGCTTGAGATAATACTTTTAAATCACACTCTATCACTGAACAGAATTCCCATCTTTGTTCAGCCCGTGTATGTGCACAACTTGTGACCAGGTAACTGCAGGCACCTTTCGCGCTCCCTGGGGTTCGCATAAGGCCGCAGAGCATGCTAGTGACCCACATCTAGACATGTCAACAACACTTAAGGCCATTCAAGAGCTGGAGGAGCTTGCTTTTGAGTAACACTTGCTAGCAGGCCTTTGTGGGGCTATGATAGTTGCCCTCCTGTCTAAACTTTGTTACAGCTGCCCTCCTGCCAGACTGTCCCAGGCACTAATCCAGATAGCATCAAGGGAATACCCCTCAACATAATTTCAAGTTCAGAGCTGCACACCTACAAAGTGTCATGATGTTTCCTGTGCAGGTACAACCATGGAGACATAGATTCCCTCTTCAACAAGTCTCTCCTCTACACTGCAGTAAATCAGGAATAACATTAAAGGTGCTTTTTTTCCTTTAGCCAGGGCCACTAGAATTATGCGGTTTTGGGATCCCTGGATTTTCTGCACAGTTATGAATGTATTGCATTTGCCACACAATCCATCATCTGCTGCATAATGTACAGATTCGAATAAAAAATAAGTTGCTTATTGCTGTATTTGGGAGTTACACTTGTAGTAATGAAGTGAAACCTTTGCTCAGCATGTGTAAAATTGACAATACAGTAAAGTATTATGAAATGTGCTGCATTACGTCACATAAATTGCCTTTTCTTGTCTCATAGTTCAGTCAGCCCTGCCACATAATTTGTGGTCCTTCGCTTCCTCATAAATCCAGTGGCGTTGCCTTTGACTTTAGTGAATGCAGCATATTCAGGTTATAGTGTAGTTCTCAAAGGTACCACGTGTGCCGCAACCAATATCTGTTAACACAAGAGGCCTTTCAGTCCCTCAGCTGTATACCCCTCATGACTTGTGAGCTTTTTCTGGTGGGTGCGCAACCAACACTAAGGGGGTCATTCAGACCCTGGCGGTCATGGACCGCCAGGGCCGGGGACGGAGGAAGCACCGCCAACAGGCTGGTGGTGCTTCTGGGGCAATTCTGACCGCGGCGATAAAGCCGCGGTCAGAAAAGGGGAACCAGCGGTTTCCCGCCGGTTTTAACCTGCCCCAGGGAATCCATCACGGCGGCGCAGTAAGCAGCCACGCCATGGGGATTCCGACCCCCTTCCCACCAGCCTGTTCCTGGCGGTTTACACCGCCAGGAAGAGGCTGGCGGGAACGGGTGTCGTGGGGCCACTGGCAGGGGCACTGCAGGGGCCCCCTAACAGGGCCCCATTCAGATTTTCAGTGTCTGCAAAGCAGACACTGAAAATCGTGACGGGTGCCACTGCACCCGTCGCACACTAGCAACTCCGCCGGCTCCATTCGGAGCCGGCTTCATCGTTGCTGGGGCTTTCCCGCTGGGCGGGCGGGCGGCCTTTTGGCGGTCGCCCGCCTGCCCAGCGGGAAAGTCAGAATGACCGCCGCGGTCATTTGACCGCGGTGCGGTGTTCTGGCGGTCTCCGCCCGGCGGGCAGCGCCCGCCGCCCGCCGGGGTCGGAATGACCCCCTAACTCCAATGTGCAATAACTATGCGCAGTGATTCAATGATAGACAGATAACAGGGCACACACAGCCCAGTGACTTACTGCCAAAGCAGACCATCTCATGTTATAGCTCGAGTGGAAATGGATGATCTAAACTACGGAAGAGGGAATCCATTTAGGATGAATGGGTCTCACTCTGAATCACAGCACAGTGCTTCATTCCTAAAGAATTAAGGGCCATATGTACGAACACTTTTCCCCATAGACAAAGAATGGGTAAAAACCTTTGCTACATCTGGCCCTAAGTGCCAGTGCCCAAGGTTTTTCTTATGAGCTCAGGGCCAATGCTGCTGAATGGCGAGGTTGCCGAATACCAGGTCTACCTATTATCTATCCGTCTTATGACACGTTCCTCAACCACTCTGGACTTTCTGTCCCCTTATGTCGATTTTGCCGGTTCTTTTGCACTTTAACGTACCTGCTTTTTCCCTTTATAGTTATAGTCAGGCGTTGAAATGAGATAACCAACATTAAAAAAAAAAAAGAATACACTGAAATTGGCAAGTTATAGTTTAGTAACATAATTATGCACTGCTTATGATCTCACATATTACATCACACATGGCATGTTAAATGACATAACTGATTACATCACTGCTGATATTCAGATTTTGTGACAGCACCCTAAAGGATTTGTTGACTTTTAAGTAATTCAATATGCTAAATCAGTGTTCAATATTCTACCATAAATCAAGTGATGATGAACATCATCTTTGACCACATGCTGGGCACATAGTATATCTATCAAGTCACCCACATTTGGTGGATGATGTTACCCCCTTTTTATTGATATTCACCCACTTAACAAAAATGAGGCCTCAAACACCCTCAAAAAAGTGTTTGTATTCAATACACCTTAACAAGATCACCCTCTTAAACACTTCAAATGGCCCACAGTTTTAAGTCAAGAGTTTAATAGGTGTACATTTGTCACTGCTAAAACACCTTCTGCCAGAACCTAGTGATAACCCTCTGTAATTTGCTACATACACTACTAATGTTCATGAGATGATGTCAATGACACACAACCTTAAGGCCACGCCTACAACCTTATTTTGAGTTACCCCACCTCTGAGTGGATTGCCCCTACATTCTGCATTATTCAACAATCTGCAATGCCTCAAAATATTCAGCGTAGTTCTGACAATACACAGCCACACCTTATAAATTTCCTTGTTACATAAAATTTGTCTGTAGCACTGTATTATGAAATATTTATCATGGGTACGTGCCCTGACATCCAATAGGGGATAACTAATTGTCACCAGAACTATTGGCTTTTCTCACAAATTATTTGCAACAGGTTTTGACTTTAAGCCACAAAGTACTTGAAAACATTTGGCTCTGCACCCAACCTGCAAATGGCCTGGACAATAGAGGATGTCTATGACCAGACGCTTGAATTATTTTTAATGTTATTTTGGTACCAGTCATTTTGGTACTGCAGTATTTTTAGTACATCGTGCAAGGGGGTCAGGGTGTGCTCACCATCCCCCCATGTGCCTTGTAACATTATTCTAAAACTGGGGGACCATGTCCTTGAATCCTGTAATGTAATGTAATGTAAACATTTTCTTCAGTGTTGGGGCAATCCAATTTGATCATTTGGTGCCGCTGTGCCATGACCAGTACCAGCGCGCAGTATTAAAATGACCGATGGGAGAAAAAGCTTCCTCAGCCAATCAGAAGAGCTATTTTTAAAACTTTTTTAGTATCATAGATGTTCCCCAACTCCCTTTTACCACAACATTTACAAAGAAAATTATTTTTTTTTCAAACTACTTTGGTTTGTCTTTCATTGCTGAAAAGAAAGACATTAGTCACATTTTTTGTGAAAGTTGGGAAGCTAACTTTCATTTAGCTTTGAGTCTTACTTTGCACAATGATAATGGCTAATGATAGTGCAGGTATACAGTGCAGGCAATTGGAAGAGGTTCACCTTGCAGAACCTGAAACTTTGCTCTCTGATCCAGAGAAGTTTGAAGTGTCCCTGTAATTAGTGGTTGTTGGTCACCCTAGACCACCAGAGTCTTGGGTATAGCAGTTTTTGAACCACTGAATGGCAAGCCATATACTATAAACACGTAGAAAGGGTAATCTGTCAACAAAGTACTGATGACCTCAAATGTTTCAAACTACATTGCCAGCATAATGTAGGTGCAATCACAAAGATGAAGCATTTGTGAGCATTCCACTACAGCAGCATTCCTTGTGAAATATGTGTCCAACTAACACCAGGTTTTAGACAAATGCATACTGAACATACTGAAGAATTTCACCCATTTGAATAGCAGCATAGAGGGGATGAGAACCAAATTTATATTTTTGGACTTTAGTGAATCTACTTGACAAATAACATCAGGAGCATTACCCGCAGAGGCAGGTGCTTTCACTTAAATGCCAAAACAACAGATGATGGACGGAATGCTGAACAAGCAAACATTCAGTCCCAGTCACAACAATCTGGGTTTAATCCATCGTTCTTTTGCCCAGCACGCCTCCCAGTTTGGACCTAGCCATATGCAAATCAGTATTGAACCTGCTCCCCATGGCAACAGTCCAGACTGAACTGCCAGGCCAGGTCCTCCCTGGACCAGAAAAATGCATCCTGTGACCGGTTTCGGGGTATCACCCCTCATCAGCCGGGTTAACTTGAATCCAGTGGCGCAGTGAGAAAGGGACCCATGTCTGGACATACCCTTCTCTCTTAGGGCAACAAAAGCAAAAAGAACAGATGATGGACAGGATGTTGAACAATGCAAACATTCAACCACAGTCACAAAGATCTGGGTTTAATCAATTGTTTTTTGCACACCATGCCACCCCAGTTTGGACCCAGACTCACGCAAATCAGTCTTGACTTAGCTCCCCATGGGAATAGTCGCACCCGAACTGCAAGGCCATGTCATCCCTGGACCAGAAACAAGCAGTCTGGGACCTGTTTCTGGGTATTACCCCTCATAAACCAGGTAAGCTTGAGTCCAGTGGCACAGTGAGCACAGAATTCACGTCTGGGCATACCCTTCCCACAGAAGGCGACAAAAGCAAAAGGAACAAATGATGGACGGAATGCTGAACAATGCAAACATTCACCCCCAGTCACAAGGATCTGAGTTTAACCCATTGTTTTTGTGCCCACAACGCCATCCCAGTTTGGACCCAGCCATATGCAAATCAGCCTTGACCCTGTTCCCATGTCCCCATGGGAACAGTCTAGCCTGAACTGCCAGGCCAGGTCCTCCCTCTCCAGGCCCCCAACTGGACCTCCCTTCCTCCAAAGCTCTCCTCTTCCTCACAGGGCACATTGGTCTTGTCAAGCAAGCAGGTGTTGGTGCTCCAAGCTTCAAGTGGTCTTGGTTTCCCTGGGTGATGCCCCCTCACCCAGCATGGAGACTACCAGGACTTGGCCCCCGTCCTGGTCACAGGCAGAAGAGTTGCAGAGCTTCCCCTCTTCATACATCTGTTGCTTGCCAGACAGCAAATGTTAGGGGTCTAAACCTGCACTTCTTATAATCCATTTCCAGACACCAAGGCCCTCATTACAACATTGGTGGTAAAAGGCACTTACCGCCGTGCAGAAGACCGCCAAAACACCGCCGCGGCCGCGGAATTCCGCCACAGCTATTATGACACACCTCGGAATCTGCCGAAATTCAGACACCCACACAAGACCGCCACACCAAAGGTCAGTGATAAACTGGTGAAAACAAAACCTCCACCGTCACGGCAACAGAAACACGCCCATGCTATCACGACCCACGAATCCACGCGGCGGTCTTTCAACCGCGGTATTCCATTGGCGGTACACACCGCCGCGCTCAAAATACACACACATCTCCAAAACACCGCCACATTGGACAATTCCAAATACACACACCTGATACACATACAAACACCACTCCCACACACCCAACACAATATAAAACACACACCCACATCACCCACAAACCCCTACGACCAAAAATCAGAGACGAAGGCCAGATAGACAGAGAGCACAGCAACTGAGAACCCCACCACACAGAGGCACACAACACCATCACCCATACAACATTACACGCACAATACACCACACACCACTACACATCACCACACACATCAACACTTACACCACCCCACACATCACCCACACCACCTCATGTCACGCCAAAGACACCCTCGGTTTTCTGAGGAGGAGCTCAGGGTCATGGTGGAGGAAATCCTACGGGTAGAACCACAGCTATTTCGCTCACAGGTGCAGCACACATCCATAGCCGGGAAGATGGAGCTATGGCAAAGAATCGTGGACAGGGTCAACGCTGTGGGACAGCATCCAAGAAATCGGGAGGACATCAGGAAGAGGTGGAACGACCAACGGGGGAAGGTGCGTTCTGTGGTATCAAGGCACAACATCGCGGTACAGCGGACTGGCGGTGGACCCCCACCTCCTCCCCGACAACTAACAACATGGGAGGAGCAAGTCTTGACCATCATGCATCCAGAGGGCCTCAGAGGAGTCGGTGGAGGAATGGACACTGGTAAGTTAAATCTCAACTATCATATCCCCCACCCTACCTGCATGCCAGCACACAACGCCACCCTCACCCCCTCCCCTATCACTCCAACTCCTCACTAATGTACTAATAACACAAACCACCCATCCCAACACCAAGCCCCGCATGGAAAAACAAAGCATGGTCAGCCCTCACCAAAGCATGCTCACTGCACATACCCATAACAACCCCCTAACCATCAGCACACAAACCCACACACAGGAATGCTTGTACTGGGGTACACAAACACCCACCCATTGCACACCATTACTCACACACATGCACTAATCATGCTCTTATATCCCTGCAGGACCACTACGGAACGTCACCACACTGGAGGGTCCAGACAACTCCACTCCACCCACAGAAGAGGCCCACAGTGACGACAGCAGCTCTGCCCTACTGGATCCTGATGACCAGCCCGGACCATCGTGGGCCTCGGGACAGTCGGTTCCCCTTACACAGGCACAGCCCAAAACTGACCTGCCACCCTCTGGTAACACCAGCACAGCACCCACCCAGCGGGCCCATACCTTCGTACCCAGGACACGTCAATCAGCGGTGTGTCCACCACTACAGGGAACCCAGGATAACCCACCATCCCAACAACAACAGGGACCTGGGGGCAGTGGTAGTGGGCACACGGTCCAGGGGACGGAGGCACAGGAACACAGGGGAACTGGGAGGGCTGCTGTGCGACAGGGGGCGGACAGGCCAAGGGAACCCACCCTCCACGAGGCCCTCTCCTCCATCATGGGAGCCTACCACCACTCACAGGAGACGATGGCGACGGTCCTGGCCAAGTTTCAGGAGACCCAGCGCCTGCAGGACGAACTGTATTTGGGGTTCAGGGAGGAGCTCAGAACCATCAGCTCCGCCCTGGGCACCATCGTAGGGGTGCTGAAGGACATACAAAAGACAATGAGGGACACTGTGGCACTCCAAGGGGCCCCTGACACTAGCATGGACGATGAACTGCCCACCACCTCCGCCGGCGCTAGTGGACATAACGCCCCGTCACAGGACCACCACACCAGCACCCCACCCCCTGCAGACGGACAACCACCCCGCAAGCGGTCCCTGAGATCCAGGAACAGGACAGAGCAAGATGGCAAGACCCCCGCCAGGAAATGAGACCACCCTGATTGTCCTCCCACTGTCTCACTTTGTTACCCTGTCCCGATTGGAACTGCCCCATCTCCACTTCCTATGCCCGTATGGGCAGTGCACCTGTGTGTCTAATGGACTGTACTCTGCCATGGACATTTCTCCACCGTTCCCCCATCACCATATCACTACCCCCCTCCATTTTTTAGCACTGAAATAAACACCCTTGAACCACAAAACAATCTGGAGTCAGTCTGTGATTTGGTAAATATGTATAATCAATGACAGTGTCAAAATGCGTTTCCAATTTTAAAGCCAACATACCTATGTCACACATCACAAGTCCTTGAAGGATGCAAGCAGATGACACACGTTGCTAACCACACCTGTGAAACCGTAATGGAAAGGTACAACTCAGTGACCAAATACTGCTATGAACTGACAGACAGGATAGAGGTAGAAGTGTTAAAGTGAATGTAATGGTTAAAAAGAAAACTGTTCTCACCTGTGTGTCACTGGAAATATTGCTGTATGACTGACTCCCTGTTGTCTATGTCTTCTTCCTCAGCGTCCTCCTCATCACTGTCCACAGGCTCCACAGCTGTCACAACACCGCCATCTGGACCATCCTCCTGCAGAAAAGGCACCTGGCGTCGTAAAGCAAGATTGTGAAGCATCGAGCAGGCGATGATGATCTTGCACACCTTCCTTGGTGAGTAGAATAGAGAACCACCTGTCATATGCAGGCACCTGATCCTGGTCTTCAGGAGGCCGAAGGTGCGTTCGATCACCCTCCTAGTCCGCCCATGGGCCTCATTGTAGCGTTCCTCTGCCCTGGTCCTGGGATTCCTCACTGGGGTCAATAGCCAGGACAGGTTGGGGTAACCAGAGTCCCCTAATAGCCACACCCGGTGCCTCTGGAGTTGACCCATCATATAAGGGATGCTGCTATTGCGCAGGATGTAGCCGTCATGCACTGAGCCAGGGAACATAGCATTTACTTGCGAGATGTACTGGTCTGCCAAACATACCATCTGTACATTCATGGAATGATAACTCTTCCGGTTCCTCTACACCTGTTCACTCCTGTGGGGGGGGGGACCAGAGCTACATGGGTCCCATCAATAGCACCTATTATGTTGGGGATATGTCCAAGGGCATAGAAGTCACCTTTCACTGTAGGCAAATCCTCCACCTGAGGGAAAACGATGTAGCTCCTTACGTGTTTCAGCAGGGCAGACAACACTCTGGACAACATGTTGGAAAACATAGGCTGGGACATCCCTGATGCCATGGCCACTGTTGTCTGAAACGATCCACTTGCAAGGAAATTGAGCACTGACAGCACCTGCGCTTGAGGGGGGATTCCTGTGGGATGGCGGATTGGTGACATCAGGTCTGGCTCCAGCTGGGTACATAGTTCCTGGATAGTGGCACGGTCAAACCTGTAGGTGATGAGTAAATGTCGCTTCTCCATTGTCAACGGGTCCACCAGCGGTCGGTACACCGGAGGATTCCGCCATCTTCTCAAATGTCCAAGCTGACGGTGCCTAGGAAGGACAACAGCGACCACAGAGTCAACAAAATCCCAGGTATGTACCCACAGATACACAGAACACGACACCAAAGACAAAAATCTTCCTGTATGTGTGTCGAGTGTAGGCCCAGGTATGTGTGACGCAGTTGCAAATGAAGTCATGTGGGCCCCTGAAATGGCGGCTGCCTGACCTCTAAACTGGGACAATGGGATGTGAGGTAACTGCGCTGGCGTTGTACACCGTCGCGGTAGGCGGTCGAAGACCGCGGCGCAAAGCTGCATTGGTTAACATGGGACCCTATGGGTCCCAGGAGCCAATGATGAAGTGCGCTGGCGGTGATGAGACGCACCGCCGCGGACGTGACCGCCGCAGACGTGACCGCCATTTTCCAACTGTTCAATCACTTGATACCTGATCTTCGACAGGAGAGGACCTACACTGCAAGTGCTGCTGTGACCTCGGTCTGGAAGAGACAATGGCTGCTGCGTCTGGGGAAAAGGACCCTGCCTTCACTGCTCAGGAGTTGGAGAAGCTCGTGGACTGGGTCCTCCCCCAGTACACGCTACTCTACGGTCCTCCAGACCAACAGGTAAGTACACAGGGAGCACGTTGTATGGGCTATGCCTGGGTGGAGAGGGCTGGTTGTAAGAGGGAAGGGGACAGAGTGCAGTGAACATGAAGGACTGTGAATGCATGTGCCACGTGGCAAGGGCAGGGGTGGGGGCCACTCACTTCGACGGTGCTCTTTCTAATGACTTCTCTTCTTCCCCTATCATGTCATGTAGGTCAGCGCCCACCAGAAGAAGGACCTTTGGTGTGCCATCGCCAAGGACGTCAGGACCCTGGGGGTCCACCAGAGACGGGGCACCCACTGCCGTAAAAGATGGGAGGACATTCGCCGCTGGAGCAAGAAGACGGCGGAGGCTCAGCTGGGGATGGCCTCCCAACATGGGAGGGGTGCCTGTCGCCCCATGACCCCGCTGATGTTCCGGATCTTGCGGTGGCCTACCCTGAGTTGGATGGGCACTTGAGGGCATCACAGCAGACACAAGGGGGTGAGTACACCCTCATTCTGGGGACTTTGCACGCAGTTGAGGGGTCTAGGTGTGGGAGGAGGGCTGTGGGTTTCCCTAGGCCAGGGCGACTCCCATAGGCTAGGCCCCTCCGTAATGCAGGCCATGTGGCACTCCACCCCACCGCAGTAGAGTGCCAAGTACATGTATACATGCCCCTGTGGCATCCATGTGTGCAGATGTCCACCATAGCGATGTAGGCCATATCCCAGGAATTGCATCTGTAGAGGCCAGGAGCACGGCGTAGTGCAGGGGGCTGCTGTGTCTGTATTGTCCGCCAACGGTAGCGGTAAGCCATGCACTCAACCTGTCTTTCTTCTGTCGCCCCCCCCCCCCCTTTCTCTGCTCTCCCTGTTTTTTTGTGCATCAGCATCATCAGGCGGAGGTACAGTGGCACCGGAGCACGAGGGAGCTGCATCCCACATGGCCATGGAGGGCCACACCACGAACTCAGAATGCATCAGTGGGACGGAGGGCGAGGAGAGCTTCACGTCGGGCACCGGATCACCAACCAGCGACACGGACTCGTCCGCCAATGGGAGCTCCCTTGTGGTGGCGGCACCATCTGTGCCCCACACTTCTACAGGTACAGCCGCCACCTCCCCTACCAGCACCGCCCTCCCAGCAGCCCCTCAGCGTTCGCCCCGTGCCCACTCACCCAGGAGGGTGGGCATCACCATCGCCCCAGGCACCTCAGCCCCTGCCCCTGTCACCCCTGCTGCCCTCAGTAAGGAGGCCATTGACCTCCTCAGGTCACTCACTGTTGGGCAGTCTACCATTGTGAATGCCATCCAGGGTGTAGAAAGGGAGTTGCAACACGGTAATGCATTCCTGGAGGGCATTCATTCTGGTCAGGCTGCCTTTCATCGAACCCTGCAATCTTTGGCCTCAGCACTGATGGCAGCCATTGTCCCTGTGTCTAGCCTCCCCCTTCCAACTTTCCCCACCCAGACCCAAGCCCCTGTACCCCAGCCTATCCCAAGCACACCATCAGACAGGCATGCACACACCTCAACACACAAAAGTAGCTCAGGCAAACATAGGCACCACACATCCCACAGGCACTCAAACAAGCATCAGACACATACAGACACAGCAACATTTACTGCCTCCACTGTGTCCCCCTCCTCATCGTCTCCCTCCTCCCTCCCAGTGTTGTCTACACTCTCACCTGCATGCACAACATCTACAGCCACTAGGACTCGCACCAGAACACCCTGCACCACGCTCATCTGCACTCACCACCCCCACTCCCATTTACACGTCCCCTGTGTCCTCTCCCAGTGTGTCTCTGACGCCCCCTCCCAAAGTACACAAATGCGGGCACCCACACACCCAACATCCATCCACCTCACGACAGCCTCCAGTACCTGCACATGCACCCAAAACACCTAAAGTGACACCTCCTACAACCACCTCCTCTTCCTCCACTCCCAGACCCCCTCCAGCTACCCATCCCAGTGTTCGTCATAAACTCTCCCTCAGCAACGTTGACCTCTTTGCCCCCATCCCCACCCCTCCAATTCATAAGTCCCGTAGTATCGCCTCAGCCAAAAAGACTCCAGTACCAGTGGTGCGTGTTACAGGTGTGTTGAGTGCACCAGCCACCAGGGCAGGCAGTGTGACACGGAGCCAAAGCACTGCCAGTCCCCCCCCCCCTGTAAAGCATCTCAAGTTGGAAAGTGGCCGACGGGACAGGGTGAAGACTCCTGGCGGCAAAACTGCTCACAAGGGTCCCAGGGGGATTGCAGAGTCAGCTGTGACTCCTCCAAAGGTGGTGAAGGGCCAGAGGAAGTCTGCACAGTCTGGTGAGAGCAGCACGGCGGAGAAGGGCGCCATCCTCCCCGGCGGCCGGGACGCCACCACCAGCACCGTCGTCACTGGTCAGGAGACCACCGCCAGAGTCAGTGCCCAGGAGGGCAGGAGTATCGTCACTGGTCAGGAGACCACCGCCGGAGTCAATGCCCAGGAGGGCAGGAGTATCGTCACTGGTCAGGAGACCACCGCCGGAGTCAGTGCCCAGGAGGGCAGGAGTATCGTCACTGGTCAGGAGACCACCGCCAGAGTCAGTGCCCAGGAGGGCCCCGGCTTCCACAGCCCACTGGAAAATGAGGGACCGTCATGCCACACACCAATGCACAGCTCAGAGACCGCCATGGCAAAGCACCGCTGAACAAGGGCATCACCGCCATGGTGAAGACCGCTGAATAGGGCAAAGCACCGCTGAACAGGGCAGAGAACCGCTGAACAGATCAGAGAACGCCATGGCAAATCACCGCTGAACAAGGGAATCACCGCCATGGTGAAGACCGCTGAACAGGGCAGAGCACCGCTGAACAGGGCAGAGAACTGCTGAACAGATCAGAGACCGCCAATGCAAAGCACCGCTGAACAAGGGAATCACCACCATGGTGAAGACCGCTGAACAGGGCAGAGAACCGCTGAACAGATCAGAGAACGCCATGGCAAATCACCGCTGAACAAGGGAATCACCGCCATGGTGAAGACCGCTGAACAGGGCAGAGCACCGCTGAACAGGGCAGAGAACTGCTGAACAGATCAGAGACCGCCATAGCAAAGCACCGCTGAACAAGGGAATCACCGCCATGGTGAAGACCGCTGAACAGGGCACAGCACCGCTGAACAGGGCAGAGAACCGCTGAACAGATCAGAGACCGCCATGGCAAAGCACTGCTAAACAACGATACACGCCACATCAAGCATCGCTATCCCATGTACAGCTGGGACTGTGACGGAACAGGAACCGTCACGGGGAGCTTAATGCAGTGTGGGCACCATTCCCCCTCCAGAACCAGTGGAGACTGTTATCCACTTGAGAGACTGTGGCTTTGCACTCCCCAGGATTGTTCAGTGGGCAAACCAACCACTGTAGAGACTTGAGAGACTGTGGCTTTGCACTCCACAGGATTGTTCAGTGGGCAATCCACCCACTGTAGAGACTTGAGAGACTGTGGCTTTGCACTCTCCATGATTTTTCAGTGGGCAACCCACCCACTGTAGAGACTTGAGAGACTGTGACTTTGCACTCCCCAGGATACATCAATGGGTATGGAGCCCCGTCGTGGATCTGTCGTGGTGCTGTAATCCGGCTGAGGTGCCCCCCCCCTTCCCTTCCCCCGAGGTGCCTGTTGTATTTCGATCTGATGCCCCAGCAGTGTTCTCTCCGTTTGTGGACAGGTATCTATTGTGGGCCTCGCCCATGCATTTTTGGACCAGTGGTGCACGGACATTGATATGTGCATACCTGCACTGCTTCTCAAAATGTATATACTTTTGAATGTGTATATATATATCTGTATATATTTGGTAACTGTATTTTGATACATTACAATTTTTCGACTGATTTCCTTTGGTCTTTGCATTCTTCCGGGGGGGTTGTGGGTTGTTACTGTGATGTTTTGACCTGCATAGCTGTGTGTGTTATAATATGCGAGGGTGGGGGTGGGGGTGTTTCGTGTGTGTCCCCCTGACTTTTGCCTCCCCCCTCCCCTATGTCGTAGGTGCAGTACTCATTGTTGTCTTCGCCACCACCGTTGCTGGTGTTCGTAAATGAGCAGGAAGACAAGGGCAGGTAGGATTTGTAATTCCGGCTCCATGGTGTCCTCCTTCCTCGTGGGATGTGTAGAAGGTGAGCGTTTTCCCATTGCAAATGCTGTTTCCGCCGTGTTTTTATCCACGGTGAATCCGCCCCGGAAAAGGTGGCGGATTGGCGGGTTGTGATACTGTGGGCGGTACATTGTCTCCCGCCTGTCTGTTGGCGGTGACCGTCACGCTGCTTGTCTGTACCGCCGTGGCGGTCGGAGTGTTAAAGTGGCTGTCTATGTTGGCGGTTTCCGCCACGGTCATGATTCCCTTTTTTTGTCCGCCGGCCTGTTTGCGGTATTACCGCACCTTTAACACCATCCGCCAGGGTTGTAATGACCCCCCAAATGTGGTTTAGCACTTTGGCCTTTGAGGTTTTATGTTGGGGTTCTGCTTCTTTTGAAATACATACTTCTCCTTTCCCTCTTCCCCTTGAAAGACCATCTGTTACTGCACAAGAGACTCTGAAGCCCCACAACACAGGCCATGCAAGTGACTCCAATTCACACTTGGACGTCTGCCATGGTGATATGTGCATCAAAAGGTTAACGCCAGGCTCCCAGCCCTACTCTTTGTAATTCCGTTATGGGCGCTATCTCCTTCCTGGGATGTGTCCAAGCATCTATCTCACAGAAAAGCAGCAATATACAAATCTGTCTCGGGGAGTCCTCTACCACCTCATGGCTTCACCAGGCAAGTTTGGGCTTTCCCAAATGGAACCCATGGTCCTCCATCTAATGTAAAATTATGTGTACACTTGCTTTCAGTATATGCACATAGCACACACACTGTCCAGTACTGTTACCTTCATGAATTTGTGCTGCCCCAGGCATACGTACATTCAGCACACACAATCACTCTGTGTGTACTGCTCAGTACTGTAGCCTTTCTGTATTGTGCCATGGTGTACGTTTTTCAGGTACACACTCTGCTATCACAGACATTCCTAATGCACATGTTACTCAACACTACACCATTCATGTACTGTATTTATCGCAGGTAAACATGTACTCAGTACATACACTCACCATGCACGCACTGCACAGCACTATATCTCTCATGTAATGTACTACTCGCATGTACATACACCCAGTATATGCATTCGCAATGCACACACTGCACAGCACTGCTCTTTCCCTGTACTATACCCTTCACAGGCACTCATAAAACCATTGCAGAGCCAAACCCTCTTGCACTGTGCAACACTTTACATCTAACAGGTGTAGGCCTAGAGGTGAGTTAGGCACACAGCAGTGTGAGCCTCCAGGCCTCTCTCCAGCTACACAGTTTAAAACTGACCTGTTCACTTTGAACTAATCACTACATGGTATGCTGCCACCACTGTGCTCGTGCTGCTTAACTATTGGTGAAGACAGTAGCCTTCCACCACTACGAGGGCATCCCTTTAGGCGCCTCTCCTGGTCTAACAATACCGCAATCTGTGAGACAGGCCTATGTCATGGCACACATGCAGGAGATGTGTTTGCCTAAGACAACAAAATAAATCAGCTTTAGGGATCCAAACAATAGTACATTTGGACACTCAGGGCAGGTTTACACATCCATTGCTATGTAGAGGACTTTTCCTTCCCAACATTAATCAATAAAAAAGTAATATAAAAGATCTCATCAAAACCACAAAATGTCACTCATGAAAAAAGGGTTTCTAAATATGGATTCACAAACTCACAAATAAACATGCATCTCAAGCCACAAAGATCAAATACATTTATATATATATATCAAAAATCTAATTATATTTATTGAATCATATATATGTTCCTAAATTCAATTACAACATAGAAAACCTCATTGCTTAATGAAAAATAATAATAGTGTCAGTTAGGAAAAAATCAATGAATATAAAAACAGTAAGCACAATCACACCAATACACTCATACAGAAATATAATAAGTACAACAGGGACAAAGCTAGTCATAGATAGCAAAGGAAATACCAGCACAAGAAATATTCCCCCAGATGGATCATCCGGTCTTGCAGATTAGGCTTCTACAACATTGTAATTAACCAATATATCCAACTTTATAGCCCTCAGGCTGCCATGTTTTGAAGAAGTCCTTTATTTCTATATTGTTATTTGTTCAATCAACACTTCTGATGTACCCATCTCATTCTTTTGTATGAGTCCTTCTTCACGTCCTTATGTTGAGGGGAAGAGAATTAAATCTGATGCAATGTCGTTGTCCTGCATAACAGTGTCAAGTTAAATCCAATGCAATGTCCTTGTTTTACATACGAGTGCCGATGTACGTTTCGGTGAATAGTGACCCCTCTGCATCACTCACCTTCTTCAGGGCACATAGGCCCTCATTACAGCCCTAGCGGTAAATCCTGCTGACCGCTGTGCTGACGGCCGCCAACATACCGTGTCCGCAGCAGAAATCTGCAACGGTTATTATGACCCACACTGAGAATTCCGCCACTATACAGACACCCACACAAGTCCGCCACACCAAAGGTCAGTGATAAACTGGCGATAGCAAAACACACACCGTTACGCCAACAGGAATAGGCCCACAGTATCTCGACCCACAAATCAACGTGGCGGACATTCAACCGCGGTAATCCATTGGCAGTACACACTGCTGCGCTAAAAAATACACACACACTTACAAAACGACACCACATTGGACAATTCAAAACTACACACACCTGACACACATACACACACCACACCCACACACCCCCACCACTATAAAACACCCACCCACATTACCCACAACCCCTTACACTGAAATTTTTTGAAGAAGCAGAGAGAGAGAGAAAAACAAAGACCACACCAGCATCCAGAGGAACACAACACCATCACTCATACACCATCCACGCACATCACACCACACACCCCAATACATCACCCCACACATCACATCAACCATCACCTCACACATCACTCACACCACATCATGGCACCTCAAAGACACCCCAGGTTTTCTGAGGAGGAGCTCAGGGTCATGGTGGAGGAAATCATCCGGGTAGAGCCACAGCTATTCGGATCACAGGTGCAGCAGACATCCATTGCAAGGAAGATGGAGTTATGGCAGAGAATTGTCAACAGGATCAACGCAGTGGGACAGCATCCAAGAACAAGGGATGACATCAGGAAGAGGTGGAACGACCTACAGGGGAAGGTGCGTTCTGTGGTATCCAGACACCAGGTAGCCGTACAGAGGACTGGCGGTGGACCCCACCTCCTCTCCGACAGCTAACAACATGGGAGGAGCAAGTCTTGGCAATAATGCATCCTGAGGGCCTCGCAGGAGTAGCAGGAGGACTGGACTCTGGTAAGTCATATCTTTACTATTATATCCCCCACCCTACCTGCATGCCATCACATACTATCACCCTCACCCTACCTGCCATGACTCCACCATGTCCCACACACCCCACCATCACGCCCCACCACTCCCACAACCAAGCCCTGCATGCAACAACAATGCATGGACAACCATCACAGACATGCATGGACACCCATCACCAAAGCATGGCCAATAGAGAGACCCACCCAGGGCACGCAATCACCACGCACACAAGGGCCAAGGCGATAGTGCAAGCACAGTAATAGAGGAAAACACACCCGTTGCACAAGATGGCACACACAGATAAAATAACAATGTATTTACACCCCAACAGGACCCCTACCCAAAGTCACCGGACAGGAGGTGCCAGCCATATCCAGTACCCCCACAGAAGAGGCCCACAGTGACGACAGCATCTCTGCACGCCTGGATCAAGATGACCAGCCTGGCCCATCAGGGACCTCTGGACAGTCGGTTCCCCTGCCACAGTCCCAAGCCACCACAGAACCTCCCCCCTCAGGGAACACCACCACAGTACCCACCCAGAGGGCCCATGCCACTGTCCCCAGGAAACATCAATCACAGTGTGTCCACCACTACAGGGACCCCAGCTAAACCCACTAACCCAAGCAAATCAGGGACCTGGGGTCAGTGGCAGTGGGCACACGGTTCAGGGGACGGAGGCACAGGACAAAAGGGAAGCTGGGAGTACTGCTGTGCAACAGGGGGAGGACAGGCCCAGGGAACCGACCCTCCACGAGGCACTATCAAACATCATTGGAGCATACCACCATTCCCAGGAGATCATGGGCACGGTACTGGCCAAGTTTCAGGAGACCCAGCGGCTGCAGGAGGGACAATACATGGGGATTAGGGAGGACCTCACCAACATCTACACCATCCTGATCACCATAGCAGGGGTGCTGGCTGACATAGGCAAGACCATGAGGGAGGCAGTGGCACAACAAAGGCACCTGACACTAGCCAAATCGAGGAACAGCCCTCCACCTCTGCTGGCGCTAGTGGACAGGAGGCCCCGCCACAGGAACAACAGCCCACCAGCACCCCACCCCCTGCAGAAGGAAAACCACCCGCAAACGGTCCCTGTGATCTAGGCAGAAGACAGAGAACATTGCCAAGACCCCCGCCAGGAAATAGGACCCTCCTGATTGTCACCCTTCTGTCCCATTATGTCACCCTGTCCACCTTGAACTGCCATTACTCCCATTCCTATGCCCCACTGGCCAATGCACCTGTGATACCAAGAGACTGGACTCTACTATGGACCTTCCTCCACCATCACCCCAGCCCCTTCCACATACCCCTATACACATTAGCACCTAAATAAACACCCTTGAATCACAAACCAATCTGGAGTCAGTCTGATCTTTCACAAATGTATTATTACAACATCACCAACAAATATCAATGTAAATGTTAATTTGCTCATATCAATGTATGACAGTTGTTGGGCAGCAGTACATATAGCAGAAGGCAGAACGATGTACCCAGATATGAAAAATTGAAAGCCAAAGTGAACTGTCAGTGTCCATAGACAGAAGTGAAGATTCTGACTTATACAATGTCCTACAGTAGTCAGAAATGTGAGGAGCAGTTACAGTCTCTTACCTGTGTGTCACTGGAAGTACTGCATGATGATGTTCATTCGGTTGTCAATATCTTATTCCTCTGCCTCCTCTTCCTCACTGTCCATAGGCTCCACCGCTGCCACAGGACCATCATCAGGCCCATCCTCCTGCAGAAAAGGAACCTGGCGTCGCAATGCCAGGTTGTGCAACATGCAGCATGCCACGATTATCTGGCACACCTTCTTCGGTGAGTAGTATAGGGTGCCACCTGTTAGATGGAGGCACTGGAATCTGGCCTTCAGGAGGCCGAACGTACTCTCAATAATACACCTAGTTCACCCATGTGCCTCATTGTAGTGCTCCTCTGCCCTTGTCCTGGCATTCCTCATTGGGGTCAGTAGCTATGAGAGGTTGGGGTAACCAGAGTCACCTGCAAATGTCGAGGGATAACTGTTAGACACACACTAACCCTTAGGGACTACCCCATTCCCAGACAACTACTCATACTGTGTGGGGACCTTGGGCTCACCTATTAGCCACACACGGTGCCTCTGGAGTTCGCCGATCACATAAGGGATACTGCTATTCCTCAAAATGTAGGCGTCATGCACAGAGCCAGGATACTTGGCATTCACATGAGAGATGTACTGGTCCGCCAAACACACCATCTGCACATTCATCGAATGGTAGCTTTTTCGATTTACGCTTGTTCATTTCTGCAGGGGGGAAGACAAATGCCACATGTGTACCATCAATGGCACCAATGATGTTGAGGATATGTCGCAGGGCATAAAAGTCAGCTTTCACTGTGGGCAAATCCTCCACCTGGGGAAACACGATGTAGCTGCGCATTTGTTTCAGCAGGGCAGACAACGCTCTGGTCAACACGTTAGAAAACATTGGCTGAGACATCCCAGATGCCATGGCCACTGTAGTTTGAAAGGAGCCACTTGCCAGGAAATAGAGCACTGACAGGACTTGCACTAGAGGGGGGATTCCTGTGGGATGGTGGATAGCTGACATCAGGTTTGGCTCCAATTGGGCACACAGGTCTTGGATTGTGGCAGGATCAAGTCTGTAGGTGATAATGATGTGTCTGTCTTCCATTATCGACAGGCCCACCAGGGGTCTGTACACCAGAGGATGACGCAATCTCATCATCTGCCCCAGCGGATGTGCCCTATGGGGGAGAATGGTGAGCAGAGGGTCATGTACCACATAGGTTGCACAAGTGTTTTTGCAGTAATGTGAGTAAATCCACGTGTGGCGTAGTTTGTTCGTATATCTGCCAAATTGTGCTGTGACGCAGTTAGGTGCCATGCCATGTGCCCCCCTGAAATGGTGGCTGCCTGACTTGTGAGGAGGGACAAGGGGAAATGAGGTAACTGCGCTGGCGTTGTGCAGCGTCGCGGTAGGCGGTCGAAGACCGCCGCACAATTCAGCATTGGTTATCATTGGGCCCTTTGGGTTCCAGGAGCCAATGACAATGTACGCCGGCGGTGACGGTACACACCGCCGCGGATGTGACCGCCATTTTCTATATGTTCACTCACTTGATACCTGACCTTCAACAGGAGAGGACCCACACTGCAAGTGCTGCTGTGACCTGAGTCTGGAAGCGACAATGGCTCGAGCGTCTAGGGAAAGGACCCCTGTCTTCACTGCGGAGGAGTTGGACAAACTGGTGGATAGGGTCCTCCCCCAGTACACGCTACTCTACGGTCCTCCAGACAAACAGGTGAGTACACTGTGAGCATGATGCGTGGGCAATGCCTGTTTGGAGTGGTGCAGATGGAAGATACATGTGGGGGGGCTGAGGGCTGCATGTGAGGATGGTGAGTGTATGTGCGTCAGGGCATGGGTGGGAACTGGTGGGCCATGAGCATGACGGTCCAGATGGGTGAGTAATTTCCTTTCCTCCTGTACCTTTCCTGTAGGTCAGCACCCACCAGAAGAAGGGTATTTGGCATGCCATCGCCAAGGAAGTGCGGACCCTGGGGTCTATCATAGACGGAGCACCCACTGCCGCAAGAGATGGGAGGACCTGCGCCGCTGGAGGAAGAAGACGGCAGAGACCCAGATGGGGCTGGCCTCCCAACGTAGAAGGGGTGCCCATCGCGCCATGACCCCCCTGATATTCCGGATCCTGGCGGTGGCATATCCGGAGTTGGATGGGCGCTTGAGGCCATCACAGCAGCCACAAAGGGGTGAGTACAGTGTCATTAAGCTGACTCTGCATGCTTTACGAAGTGTGTAGGTGGGGGATGTGGGCTTTGGGTTCCCCTAGGCCAGGGCGAACCTGGTAGGGTAGGTACCTTGTTGAGCAGGCTCTGAGGCACTCCAACCCAATATCTTTAGTGGGCATCTACAACTGGGCAGGCTCCTGTGGGTTCCAGGTGTGCAGCAAATGGTGTTAGGCATTGTACCCCATGGCCTGGTGAATTTCCTACTAACTGCTAGTGCATGGCCTAGTGCATAGGGCTGCTCCCTGTGTGTTGTGTTCGCCAACGGTAGTGGTGTTGCTGGCATTGAACATGTGTGTTTTCTGTCTTTCCCCACCTTCTTGTTTTGTCACCCTGTCCTTGTGTGCATTAACATTATCTGGCGGAGGAGCAGAGGCACCGGCGACAGAGGAAGCTGCATCCCACATGGCCCTGGAGGGTGAATCCACGGAGGGTGAAGGCACCAGTGGGTTGGAGGGCAAGGGGAGCTGCACAACGGGGACAGGAGGGGATACTAGCGACAGCGACTCCTCCTCTGATGGAAGCTCTCTGGTGGTGGCGGACACCATTGTGCCCACCCCAACAACAGGTACAGCCGCCAACCCCCTACCAGCACCACCCTCCCAGCAGCCCCTCAGCGTGTTTCCCATGCCCGCTCACCCAAGAGGGTGGCGATCTCCTTTGCCCCATGCACCTCAGGGCCTGCCCCAGTCAGCCCTGCTGCCCTCAGTGAGGAGGCTATTGACCTCCTGAGATCCCTCACTGTTGGGCAGTCACTCATTCTGAATGCCATCCAGGGTGTCGAGAGGCATTTGCAGCAAACAAATGCATACCTGGAGGGCATTCATTCTGGTGTGGCGGCCCAACAGAGAGCATTTCGGCTCTGGCCTCAGCACTGATGGCAGCCATTGTCCCTGTGTCTAGCCTCCCCCCTCCAACTTCCACTACCCAGACCCAATCCCCTCTACCTCAGCCTATCCCAAGCACACCATCAGACCAGCATGCACACACATCAACACACAAAAGTGGCTCAGGCAAACATAAGCACCACACATCCCACAGGCACTCACACAAGCACCATACTCATGCACACATACCAACATCCACTTCCTCCACTGTGTCCCCCTCCTCCACGTCCTCCACCTCCCTCTCAGTGTCGTCTCCACTCACACCTGCATGCACTACATCATCAGCCACTGCCTCTATCACCAGCACGCCAATCACTACACACCGCTCACGTGCAATCACCACCCCCACTACCATTCACACATCCCCTGGGTCGTCTCCCAGTGTGTCTGTAAGCCCTCCTCCCAAAGTACACAAACGCAGGCACACACCCACTCAACAGCCATCCACCTCACAACAGCCTCCAACCCATGCACCTTCACCCAAACTCAGCAGACATACACCTCCTACAACCACTACCTCTTCCTCCACTCCCACACCCCCTCCATCTTTCCGTCCCAGTGTGTCAAAAAAACTTTTCCTAGCTAACATTAACCTCTTCCCTACACCTCCCTCCCTGTCCTTCCCCTAGGGCCAGGATGTCTAGATCCCAGCCCAGCACCTCAGCCACCAAATCTACATCCGCTGTGGTCCCTGCTACTCCAGTACGGTCTAAGGAGGCACCCATCAGAGCTGCCAGTGTGCCACCGACAGAAAAGAAGGACGACCCTATTCCACCACCTGTAAAGGTCAAAAAGGGGCCGACTTCCAGCAGGGGAAAGTCACACCACCCACCCAGCAAGGCCTCGCCCAAACACCGAGTGGACAGTGCCAAGGTCCCTGCAGCGACTGTCAAGATGGGGAAGGGCCACAAGCCAAAGAGCACATCACCTCTGGGCACGATGTCTCCTGGTGAGGGGCTGGCGACCACCATATCATCAGGGATGGCAGCCACATGCACCACAGTCACCGCCGCCGCTCCGACCCCCACCTGCACCTGCTCCGCCACCTGCACCACCACCTGCACTGCCGCTGCCACAAGATCAGTCTGAAGCATCCTCCCCAAGAATCAGCCATCCGAGGCTGCCGGAGACGGTATGGTGTCTTCATCCACCACAACAGTCACTTGCACCACGGCCAGCACTGGAAGCATCTCCGCCGCAGACACCGCCACCTGCACCACCATCAGCACCGCCATGTGCATAGCCCATGCCACTCTGTAGGACGTCAGCCCCATCCCAAGTGTGCAGCTGTCAGAGTCTGCAGGTGACGTCCTGGACCCTGGACACGCCACTTGAGACACCACCTCCAGCACTGACACGAACCAGCAACTGGCAGCCTAAGTCGCCATAGGATGGCATGTGGCTCTGCCTCCATGGTGTATCATGCTACCTATTCCAGGTACATCGCGGGGCTAAGACACCCAGGTGAGACGAAGTCAACTGCCACACCCCAGGTGCAGCATCACTGGGCACTAAGTCCCCTCCAGACCCAGTGGAGAAAAGCATCCACTCACCCAATCCTTGGCAGGATGAAGCACTCTGGGCACTAAGCCCCCTCCAGAACCAGTGGAGAAAGGCCTCCACTCACCCAGTCCTTGGCAGGATGAAACACTCTGGGCACTGAACCCCCTCCAGAACCAGTGGAGAAAGGCATCCATTTGAGAGACTGTGGCTTTGTAATCCCCAGGACCAAGCAGTGGGCAGTGAACCCACTTGAGAGACTTGAGGGACTATGGTTTTGCACTCCCCAGGACCAAGCAGTGGGCAGTGAACCCACTTGAGAGACTTGAGAGACTGTGGCTTTGCACTCCCCACGACCAAGCCGTGGGCAGTGCACCCACTTGAGAGACTTGAGGGACTATGTCTTTGCACTCCCCAGGACCAAGCAGTGGGCAGTGAACCCACTTGAGAGACTGTGGCTTTGCACTCCCCAGGACCAAGCAGTGGGCAGTGAACCCACTAGAGAGACTTGAGAGACTGTGGCTTTGCACTCCCCAGGCCCAAGCAGTTGGCAGTGAACCCACTTGAGAGACTTGAGAGACTGTGGCTTTGCACTCCCCAGGACCAGGCAGTGGGCAGTGAATCCACTTGAGAAACTTGAGAGACTGTGGCTTTGCACTCCCTAGGACCAAGCAGTAGGCAAACCACCCACTTGAGAGACATGTGGGACTGTGGCTTTGCACTCCCCAGGACCAGGCAGTGGGCATGGAGCCCCCTTGAGGAGCAGTGGCATTGTACCATCATCCGGCTGAGGTGCCCCCCCACCACTTCCCCCTGAGGTGGCTGTTTTTTTTCCGACCTGATGCCCCTGCAGTGTTCTCTCTGTTTTGAGGCAGGTGTCATGTGTGGGCTTCGCCCATGCTTTTTGGGACCACTGGTCCACGGACACTTTATGGGACAGTGTACGGACTTGTGTACTTGCTGTAAATATTTGTGTATACTGATTATTTGCTGTTCTCTTGATCTATCTGATTGTTCAAATATTACACTAGTTAAACTCATTTCGTTTGGTCCTTGTGTTCTTCCAGGGGTGACGGGGTGTATCTTTGATGTTATTAGATATGTGTGTGTGTATGTTGTTGTGGGTGAGGGGTGGGGGTGTTGCGTGTCGCATGTGTGTGTCACTCTCTTTTCCCTCCTCCCCTTCCCTGTGTGCTAGGTGCAGTACTCACCGCCGTCGTCACCGCCTTCGCCTTCTTTCCACTTCGTGGTGTATTAATAGATACAGCAACATGGGTAGGATCTGCAATTCTGGCTCCATGGTGTCCTACTTCTTCCTTGGGTGTCGAGAGGTGAGTGGTTTTCCTTCTATGTACTGTTTCCGCCGTGCTTTTGATGGTGTTGGTACCGCCCTGGAAAAGCTGGCGGATTGGTGCCTTGTAATAGTGTGGGCGGTACACTGTCTTCCGCCTGTCTGTTGGCGGTTACCGCCGCAGTGTTTGTTGCTACCGCTGTGGCGGTCGGAGTGTTAAAGTGGCTGGCTGTGTTGGCGGTTTCCACCATGGTCGTGATCCCATTTTCTTTACCGCCGGCCTGTTGGCGGTATTACTGTCACTTTAACACAGACCGACAGGGTTGTAATGAGGGCCATAGTGTTGATATAAATAAAAACATCCCAGGGACAAATAGTTTATTCCCAAAGTATATATTTCTGAAATGCAAAGAAAGGATTTAATACATCTCTGGGCTTGAGATAAAAAGTAAAACTATAATATACTTAGAAAAGGGGAAGAGAAAAGGAGAAGAGAAAGAACACCGAGAGCAAAGAAAAAGAAAAAGAAAAAGGAGATCTCCAATATCACCAAGAAGTGTGGTTCTCATGCAGAGAGGAAAAAGGGTGTGTCCTAAATCACTCCCCAAGAGATATAGGCAGTCATTCTGACCCTGGCGGTTGAAAACCGCCAGGGCAGAGTTCCGCGGAAGCACCGCCAACAGGCTGGCGGTGCTTCATGGGCAATTCTGACCGCGGCGGTAAAGCCGCGGTCAGAAAAGGGCAACCGGCGGTTTCCCGCCGGTTTACCCCTGCCCCAAAGAATCCTCCATGGCTGCGCTGCTCGCAGCACCGCCATGGGGATTCCGACACCCTTCCCGCCATCCTGGTCCTGGCGGTAAAAACCACCAGGACCGCCCCTGGGGGCCCCTGCACTGCCCATGCCACAGGCATGGGCAGTGCAGGGGCCCCCTAACAGGGCCCCATAATGATTTTCAGTGTCTGCCTAGCAGACACTGAAAATCGCGACGGGTGCCACTGCACCCGTCGCACCCCTTCAACTCCGCCAGCTCCATTCGGAGCCGGCTTCATTGTTGAAGGGGCTTTCCCGCTGGGCCGGCGGCCGGCCTTCTGGCGGTCGCCCGCCAGCCCAGCGGGAAAGTCAGAATGACCGCCGCGGTCATTTGACAGCCGTACGGTCTTCTGGCGGTTCCCGCCGGGGTCGGAATGACCCCCATAGTTTGGTGTCCACAATTAATTATCTCGGATTCTGTCTCATCAAGACTCATTAGGTAAGGTAAAAGAAAAGAATGTGTACATCACTGCAGTGTTAATAAGATACGTTCAGTTAAGAGACTGATTCAAAATAAGCGGCTGTGTTAGCTTCCACACTTTTGAGTATGATCTTTTTTGGCATGTAGATACCTCGATAAAAAGGAGACGCTCCAGAGGATGTTCCCTGGCTATAAGCAAGTGGCAGAAATACGAACAGCTCTTCTGTTTTTAAAGTAAGAGAGCAATTCCATCATATACTGGTTTTTGAATAAAGAGACACCTCTCACAGAGCATGATTATGGGAATATTATTTCTAGTATTCTCTACTCGAGATACTATATTTATTGGAGCAATGAACATTCTTCAAATCACTCTAGATTATTTCTTGATTGATCTATCGTTTATAATCACAAGGAATGGGATCAGAAAAGAAAGTTTATAATGAACTACGCATGATTGTGGACACTGGAATATATCAATTGGGGTGTGATTTAGGACACACCCTTTCTCCTCTCTGCATGAGAACCACACTTCTTGGTGATATTGGAGATCTCCATTTTCTTTTTCTTTTTCTGTGCTCTCGTTGTTCTTTCTCTTCTCCTTTTCTCTCCCCCTTTTTCTATGTATATTACAGTTTTACTTTTTGTCTCAAGCCGAGAGATATATTAAATCCTTCCTTTGTATTTCAGAAATATATACTTTGGGAATAACGTATTTGTCCATGGGATTTTTTTATTTTTATCAACACTAAGGGGGTTATTACAACTTTGGAGGAGGTGTTAATCCGTCCCAAAAGTGACGGTAAAGTGACGGATATACCACCAGCAGTATTACGAGTTCCATAGGCTATAATGGACTCGTAATACGGCTGGTGGTATACCCGTCACTTTACCGTCACTTTTGGGACGGATTAACACCTCCTCCAAAGTTGTAATAACCCCCATAATGCCCTGAAGAAGGTGAGTGACCCAGAGGGCTCACTATTCACTGAAACGTATGTTGGCACTAGTATGTAAAACAAGGAAATTGCATTGAATTTAACTTGACACTGTAATGCAGGACAATGACATTGCATCAGATTTAATTCTCTTCCCCTGTAGATAAGGACGTGAAGAAGGACTCATACAAAAGAATGAGATGGATATATAAGAAGTGTTGATTGAACAAATAACAATATAGAAATAAAGGACTTCTTCAAAACATGGCAGCCTGAGGACTATAAAGTTGGATATATTGGTTAATTACAATGTTGTAGAAGCCTAATCTGCAAGACCGGATGGTCCATCTGGGGGAATATTTCTTGTGCTGGTATTTCCTTTGCTATCTATGACTAGCTTGGTCCCTGTTGTACTTTTTATATTTCTGTATGAGTGTATTGGTGGGATTGTGTTCACTGTTTTTATATTTATTGATTTTTTCCTAAGGGGCACTATTATTATTTTTCTTTACGCAATGAGGTTTTCTATTTTATAATTGAATTTAGGGACATATATATGATTAAATAAATAAAATTAGATTTTTGATACATATAAATGTATTTGATCTTTGTGGCTTGAGATACTTGTTTATTTGTGAGTTTGGGATTCCATATTTAGGAACCCTTTTTTCATGAGGGACATTTTGTGGTTTTGATTTGTTTTCCCTAGTCCCACTTCTGTTTTAGTTGATGGGGAGCCATTTTTGATATAAAATATCTACTAAAGTAATCAATAATAATAATTATGTAAATTAACCTTCCACACAAACGTATTATCATACACAGCTTAAGACGGTAAAAGTCTACAAATACAACATACAGAAAACACATAAACATTAAGAAAAAAGTGTAAGTGACTTAGTACAGTGCAGTTAACTAACAAATTGAATGTAGCACCTTAAATTGGAAATGTCTGAACGTTTTTATGGCCTGCCACTATTAGCATGTTAGTCAACCTTAACTTTCATGCAACTTTAGTTTCATTACGGAGTATATAAATATTTCGTACATGCCAGAGAAAATATTTTTTGACAGGAAACATTGATAGCTACATGATGAGTTTGGAGGCGTTTCCTGTCATAGTTACTAGGCCCAATCTCACAAGTGAGGTAATATTTTTATCTGGCCAAGTGTGGGAATGCTGGTTCTTAGAAAATGTGCGGATTCCTGCAGGTTATGGAACATTCTCCAACAGAAATGTGAGATAACTAGATGTTTTATTTTGCTAAAGTTTTAGGTTTGAAAGGCACTGTGTATAAGAAATTGTTGTGGGATCCATGCAAAACACACCACCCTGAACTCCCCAGACTGGTTACTTTACAAAAATGGTAGACTTCCCTGATTGGTGTTCAAGGCCAGAAACAAAATTAACAGCTATCACATTGCAAAAAACAGGGCCGCTTTTGAGTGTAAATCTTTGATCTCTTCATTTTGTGTTTTGCGGCCTTACCTGTCTCAGACGCAAGACACACAAGTGGGATACGACTATCAGGTTTATATGATTTACACAAGTGGGATACAATTTATCAGGACAAGTGTGGCAACAGTGGCTAGTCGGAAATTTGTAAATCCCTTGCCATTCCAGAAATTTCTGTCACAGAAATATGAGGAAAATGTATGTCTTATGTTGAAGTTTGAAAATCATTGTGGGTAAGAAAAAATCATTGGATCCAAGTGAGGCATACCACCATGTACTGTATGCGTATTTAGAATTTAGAAATGTTTGGGTTTGGTAGCTTTGTCTGGGTGACATCCAAGTACAGGCACAAAATCAGCAGCTATCCACATTGCAAAAATGTAGGTTTTGAGTTGGAAAATGTGCTCTGTTCATGTTGTGCTTTGGGGCCTTTCCTACTGCATGTACTAGGACCACACAAGGAAGGGGATGTTTATGGCCAAAGTTTGAGATTTGCAAGGCCTTCTTGGTAAACATACATCATGACATCCATACAAGCAACACCACACTCCCTTGGAAATCTTTTTTTCACAAATGTCTGGGTTTGCTAGTTTCCCCCTGATGGTTGCTGAACAAGGGTCCATAGCCTGCTGTAGCCACATTGTAAAATACAGTGTTTATTTTGCTGGGTGAAATATGGTGTCTACGTTTTGGGGCATTTTGTGTAGACCTAGGCCCAGCCACACAACTGGGGTACCGTTTTTATCCGAAGATGTGTAGTAATACAGAATAGTAGAACATTTGTTATTACCCATTGGATTAATCTGCATTTCTGGCTTCCAAATGTAAGCCAATAGGTAAGAAAATGTAATCTTGCAAAAATGTCTCCTGAATCATGTGATAGTATGGGTAGCCACACATTGTGAGGAATACAATAACCACTAATCTTAAACTCAGTAACCTGTGAACATTTCTGAAATACATAGATTTCTTTCATACCTGTTCTTCATTTATTTTATTTTACCACATGTATTGCTGTTTGGCCAAGACACAATGAAAAACATCATTATAACCTGTAACTTGGCTGTTAGCTCTGGGATCACATGTTTAGACAACCTACAAAGTCTATATATACCCAAGTCCAGAAAGGGCTTCACTGCATAGGGATGTTCAGTGTATCGCATTTGTAAATCAGGAAACGTAACAAAACCTTACAGATAAAAACAGTGTCACCAATTGCTATTTTTCCTACTCATTTTTATTATTTCTGTATTTCATTGATTAGTTTCTTCAGGAAATTCCTAGGGATCTACGCAAATGACTGCTTGCTGAATTCACAATTGTGTCTACGTTTCAGAAATGTATACGTTTCCAGGATCATCCAAGGGTTTACCACCTGTTTCTACTGCAAACTTTGAGTAGGTTGGGGCCAAAAATATGTGGAAAAAATGGGATGAGCAAAAGTAAAGCAATAATTTATTGATGCAATTTTTAGAAAAAAATATGCTTTCCTGCAGAACACTTTTCCCAATGTTTCCCAACGAAATCACAAGATGTAGCTATATTTTGGCAATTTTCCTGGTTCCCTCCAAGGGAATCTACAAATACTGAGTATTTTTAGAATCCCCAAAATGTTTGGGAAAAAGGACAAAAGGTTGGCATGGATACCTCATAAGGGGGCAGGGTGGGCACACCGGGACCCCGAATGGCATGTGGGGATCCCAAAGGAACCCCTCATTGTTTGGTTGGCCAGAAAATGGGCACATGGACAACATGTGGCAGCTACTATAGAACTCAGCAGCATAGTCCTCATTGAAATTAATTGTAGTGGATGCCAGGTTTTGAGGCTCACGAAGAGGAGCACATATAAAGACTGAAAACAGATTTCAGTTAAAATATAAAGAAGTTGTTATTTGTGTTATACCTTTTTTGGAATTCTGGTGAGTCTCAGGTGATTTTACCCTGGCCCTGTGCTGGGATTTGATTTGCCAAGTTTGAGCAAAAATTGTTTTTTCATGCAAATTGTTTTTTCATGCAATTTTCTCATAGAGTTTTTGAAATGTAAGCTCCACGCGCTACAGCGAGAACACATTTTCTGTAAGCTCACACTATCTTCTTGAGCCATGTGAAAATAAAGTTTAATATCCTTAGTATGTTTAGCAAAATATGTACTTCCAACAGCAGCAGCAAGCCGGTCAGCTGATTCCTCAGTGCTCTACTTTGGCTTCACAACAGTAGTCTAATGAACAAATGGACTGCTAATATTCTGCATTTATGACAAGAGTGGGGCACACCTGAATATCACCTTGAAGGAATCAAAGCTGTAAAACTGAGTATATTATCTACAGAAGCAACTACATTAAAGGAACACAATGAGAAATGTAAGATGAGGATACGTTTTCTATAAGTTCTCAATATCTTCCTCATCAAAAATTCTGAAAAGAAAAGAGAAAAATTTGCTTCCAACATCACCAGAAGTCTGTAAGTTTTCTTCCTAGTGGACTACTGAAGCTTCTTCACAGAGTTTCTAATAAACATCTAGAGCATTAACGTCCTGTACTTATGACAGAATTGACTAACTTCTGATTGCCATTTTGTTGGAATAGAAGCTGTTGAATGTAAAGCCTTTCGTGAGATGCAAGCTGAAGTAAACGAGCGGTGAGATTTTAATGCAGGTATGAAATCAGTGGGTTAAAAAAGTGAGGGGGTATGGATTGTAGTAACTTGAGGCATAATGTAATGTTTAAGGGGTTAAGAAGTCAAAAAACATTTGCTTTAGTACAGCTTCCTATTTCCACATCTGTTTTACTCAATCTCCCATTTCTTTGTCATTTAACAACTCCCTAATTTTAAAATTGTAACATTTTGGCAGACAAATATATGTATGTGTGCATGCATGTGTGTGGGTATATATATATATATATATATATATATATATATATATATATATATATATATATATATATATATATATATATATTTAAATCAACAGAAGAGCACGTCCGGCTTACCAATCAAGAAAGTTGCAACATGGAAGTGAGTCTCCATCCACTTTAGAAATATGATTTCTAAGGATCCCGAGTTACAGGAAACAACAGGCACGCTCACCAAGCAGTTAAACACCAAACTGTGATTTATTGGGGAAGAAACGCTCACCTACGTGTTTCACCCTGAACAGCCTTCATCATGGTAAGAAGCCATATTGAGAAATGTGTATATAACATCAAGCACATTGGTCATGATCAACAGAATCATAGACATGGAAGATATATTCATGTAGGTATGTAAAGAAAATTCTAGTAAATGGTTAATTACAAGTACAAATTTATTATGAATGCTGCATTAAAAGTTCAATCAATAAATCGATCAAAAAAACTTTATAGAGCACACTACTCACCCGTGATGGTCTCAAGGCGCTGGGGGGGGATAAAAGAAGGGGGGAGGGGAGCAGGGAGGGTCACTGTTCAAACAGCCATGTCTTGAGGCTCATTCTGAAGAGCAGGAGGTCTTTGGTTTTGCAAAGGTTGGTGGGGAGGGAGTTCCAGGTTTTGGGGGCGAAGTACGAGAAGGACCTGCCTCCTGTGGTGGTGCGTTGGATGCCTGGGACTGTGGCTAGGGTGAGGTTCGGCTGATCGGAGGTTGTGTGTGGGAGTGTGGAAGTTCACTCTTCGTTGAGGTAGGTTGGGCCGGTGTTGTGGAGGGATCTGTGAGCGTGGATGAGGATCTTGAATGTGATTCTCTTGTCTATGGGGAGCCAGTGAAGGGATTTGAGGTGTGGTGAGATATGTTTGTGGCGGGGGAGGCCAAGGCGTGCGGCTGTGTTCTGGATTCTCTGGAGTTTGCGTTTGAGTGTGGTGCCGGCGTAGAGGGCGTTACCGTAGTCTAGTCTGCTGCTGATGAGTGCATGGGTGACTGTCTTCCTGGTCTCTGGGGGAGTCCATTTGAAGGATTTTTTTAGAGTGCCGAGTGTGTGGAAGCAGGAGGATGTTAGGGCATTGATTTGCTGTGTCATGGAGAAGGAGGGGTCTAGGATGATGCCGAGGTTGCGTGCGTGGTTTGCGGGGGTGGGTGCGGGGCCTACGGCGGTGGGCCACCAGGAGTCATCCCATGTGGTTTTGTTGGGGCCGAAGATGATGATCTCGGTTTTGTTGGAGTTAAGGTTGAGGTGGTTAGTAGTCATCCAGTTGGCGGTGTCGAGGAGAGCAGCGTGTTGGTTGGTTTTGGCGGTGGTGGGGTTGCGGGTGAGGGAGAGGATGAGTTGGGTGTCATCTGCGTAGGAGAGGATAGTGATTCTGTGTGCTCGGAGGATGTTGGCTATGGGGATCATGTAGATGTTGAAGAGTGTGGGGCTGAGGGAGGACCCTTGGGGAACTCAGCAGATGATCTTGGAAGTGGTGGAGTGGAAAGGTGGGAGGCGGACTCTCTGAGTCCGGTCGGTGAGGAAGGAGGTGAGCCAGTCTAAGGCTTTGTGGCGAATTCCTATGTTGGGGAGGCATGTGCGGAGTGTGTGGTGGCAGACGGTGTCAAACGCTGCAGAGAGGTCTAGGAGGATGAGTGCGACGGGCTCGCCTTTGTCGACTTTGGTCCTGATGTCGTCAGTGCATGCGATGAGGGCGGTTTCCGTGCTGTGGTTCTTGCGGAACCCAGATTGTGAGGGGTCAAGAGTGTTGTTTGCTTCGAGGAAGTGGGATAGGCGGGCGTTGACTAGTTTCTGCGCAACCTTGGTGGGGAAAGTGAGGAGGGAGATGGGGCGATAGTTGGAGAGGATCTTCGGGTCAGCTTTGTTTTTTTTAGGAGAGCGGTGATTTCCACGTGCTTCAGGGGTCTGGGTAGGTGGCGGAGTCCAAAGAGGAATTGATTATGTCGCGGAGTATGGGGGCGATGGTTGGGCTGGCTTTGTTGTATATGCGATGTGGACAGGGGTCAGAGGGGGATCCGGAGTGGATGGAGTTCATGGTTTTTTCGGTTTCTTCGTGTGTGGTGGGGGTCCAGGTGGTGAGTGTGGTGGGGGGGGGGATCATGAGTGGGGGTTGGGTTGGGTAAATGAGGGGTGTGTGCGGTGGGTGCGTGTGGTATGAAGCTGTTGTGGATGTCCAGGATTTTGTGGTGGAAGTGGTTGGAGAGGGCGTCACATAGGGGCTGTGTGTGTGAGGGGTCTATGATGCTGGCTTTGGGTTTGGCAAGTTCGTTAATGATGGTGAAGACTTCTTTGCTGTTTTGAGAGTTGCGTGTCTTGTAGTGATCTCTTTTGGCGGTGCGTATGAGTTGGTGATGGGTGCGAATGGTGGTTTTGAGGGTGGAGAAGTTGGTTGTGGAGGGTTCTAGCTGCCATATTCTCTCCGCTTGGCGGCATTTGCGCTTTGAGTCTTGGAGTTTGGGGGTGAACCATGGGGCGTTCTTGATGTTGCGGGTGGCGATGTGTTTTCTGAGGGGGGCTAGTGTGTCTGAGCAGGTGGTGATCCATTTGGAGAGGTTGAGTGCTCCTGTGTTGGGGTCGTTGGCGAGGGGGGGGTTGTGAGCCAGTTGGGAGTTTAGTCGTTCTGTGGGGATCTTGTCCCACATGTGGTAGGGTGTGGTGTGTTGATGGTGGTGTGTGGGGGGTTTGGTGAAGGAGAAGTGGACGCAGTGGTGGTAAGTCCAGAGGAGTTTGGTGGTGTGGGTGTAGTCTATGTGTTGGCTTGATGTGAAAATTGCGTCGAGCGTGTGTCCTGCTGAGTGGGTGGGTACGGTGACCAGTTGTTTGAGTCCGAGGTTGGTGAGGTTGTCTATGGGGGAGGTAGAGTTGTGGTCTTGTAGGTTTTCCAAGTGAAAGTTGAAATCACCGAGGAGGATGTAGTCTGTGGAGGTGAGGGCGTGCGAGCTGATGGTTTCGGCGATGGTGTCGCAGAAGGCGGGGCGTGGTCCTCGTGGTCTGTAGATTAAGGTACCTCTGAGGGTGGAGTTGTTGTTAATGTGGATCAGGAAGTGCATGTGTTCTGTGTTGGTGATAGTGTCTTGGGAGCTGGTGGTGACTTTGATGGTGTCCCTGTGTAGGATGGCGATGCCACCACCTGGCCTGTTGGGGCGATCTTTGCGTTGGAGTTTGTATCCCTTGGGGGTGGCGATGGCTATGTCGGGCTCAGAGGAGTGGTTGGTCCAGGTTTCCGTGAGGAAGGCGATGTCAGGTGAGTGAGATGTGATGAGGTCCCAGAGTTCTATGGCATGTTTGTGAAGGGAGCGGGAGTTGGGAGAAGGCAGTTGAGGTGGTTGTGGTGGGCGGTATTGGTGTGGTGTGTGAGGGTGTTGTTACGGGGTGTGTTCTGGTTGTGGGCTGGTGTGAGGCAGGGTTGGTTGGTAGGGGTGGGGGTGGGGGCAGGGCAGGTGAGTATTGCGTTGGGGGTGTTGTGTTTGTTGAAAGGGGGGTCGCTATGGTTGGTGTATGGTGTGAGGGGTGTGGAGCAGGAGAAATGACTAGTGTGGCAGGTGAAAGGGCCGCGAGTGTGTGTGGGGCTGGAAGGGTTGCACGTGGGGCGGGGGCCTGGGTTGAGTGAGTGGAGGGTGAGGGGGTGAGTAGGTTTGTCTGAGAGAGCCAGGGGGACTGGCGCTGGGCGCGGTCTTGGCGCAGACATGCGCAGATGGGCTTGCCTTTGGAGCGCCAGCGGCGCAGCCTCGCCGCGGCTGCCATAAGAGGAGGGGAGGGTGGGAGTGGCAGCTGGGAGGAGGGAGGGCTGGTCGAATGGGAAGGCTGGGGGGGTGGGGCCACAGTGGAAGGCAGCGGCGGGGATTTGGAAACTGGAAAAGACAGTGATGAGGAGGAGGGAGGCGGGAGGGGCCGCAGGGGACGCAGCCGCGGGCATTTGGAGACTGGAAAAGACAGTAAGGAGGAGGAGGAGGGAGGCGGGAGGGGCAGCAGGGGACGCAGCGGTGGGGATTTGGAGACTGGAAAAGACGGTGAGGAGGAGGAGGGGGAGCCGGGAGGGGCAGCAGGGGATGCAGAGGCGGGGATTTGGAAACTGGAATAGACGGTGAGGAGGTGGCGCGGGCGGCAGAGTGGGGAGCGACCTGCCTGCAAAAGTTAAATTTAATCAATGAATAATTAACCGTAGCAAACATTATAAAGGGTTATTACATTCTAAAAAATATAGTCATCTTTCTATTGCCATTAGCCCGATCAAGTGTGACAATGCACAGTGCTTGTAAAACAATGACTCCAAATATCCAACAGGCACATGGGCACATGACCAACAAAATCATGGACCGGAAAATATATTCATGTCTGTAAAAAAACACCTCAAATAAATGTGTGATCACAAGTATAAATCGTTGTAAATACTGCATTAAAAAGTCAATCTTAACAAATAGTCAGTATAATGAAGGATTATTACATTCTATGAAAAAAGATCCCCATTTCTCGATTGCCATTTGCGCGATTCTGTGAAAAACTTCAGGAGTACTTAAAGAACAATAACCTCAGATATGCCATGGGGAGAGACATGGAAATACCCTACAACATATGAGACAATGAGCAAAATCAAAACAAAAATATACTGCATTTATTTCCAAGTACCAAAAAGTTACACTATGTACTACACGTTCCCTCTTGAGAAGATAATTATAGTATCAAAAGTAGAAAAAAAACTCTTTACATTAATAAATATAATGTTGCAATTATTTAAGAAAGGTAGTCATTTCATTTCCAGTCACCTGAATTCATCTGACTGTTCCTATCTCCTGCCAAAGTGAGCAAATCATAGTCACAACTATAAGTCCATTCATTAATTTTCTACAATATTCCACAAGATATCGAAATGAATAAATACAAAAATAATAAGCAAAATTTCATATTGATAGCTTCGAACAATAAAAGGGGATGGGTGTATTAATCTGATGTGTCTATAATCCCTCAATCAAATTTAATCCATTAGGTTCTGCTCTATCTAATAAAATGATATATCTTGATTCAAGTCTACTTAAGGGCAATTTTCCATCTCCCCTCTCATTGATCTGGGATTCGTATCAATGACAGAATATTTTAGCAAGTTTCTTTAGACTTATTGAATTGGTGAAAATGCCTTGCTACAGGATAGTTCTTGCCATTATTTCTGATGATATATGCTGATGAATGTGCTCTTGTATCCTCAATTTGGTGCCCTCTATGCAATACTATACACATGGGAACTTCAGTTTATATATTGCATATTCTATTTTAAATGTCAATATTTAAAAATACTTCCATTTCTCTGAGTTTAAAATGTTACATTTTAACAAAACTTTTCACCTAACTATAAAATCACTTTAACCATTGCTTTTTTGTGAATTTTCTGAGGTTTGTGTAAGGTAAAGTAAGGTATTATTTCTGTAGCTAATATAATGTCACTTTAAACGTTGGTTTTTGCTCATTTAGTTTCTAGGGCTTTTTGATTGTAAAGTAAGAGTTTATTCCAATTTCTAACTTTGCCAAGACCCCCCTGTGGCCAGGCCTTGCATTCAACCCCTGTGGTCTGCTGATCCCGAACCGCACATAGCATTCGGCCGTACGCAGCGTGGAGTTGACTGCATGGCTTGGTCTGCCCCATGGGACCCTCATCCCTCTTGTTTATTTAGAAATTGTTTTTTGAGCTGAAGTACAGGAGTCACGCTGACTCCCATGAGAGCCTTGCAGGATTGCAACAACCCCATTTTTTTAATTTGGATCCAGGAGGGCCCCTCTAGCACCCACCCCCTCCAACAAGGTCCTGAGGCAGTCAGGGTCCCCTGTCATGCCTTTTTTTTTCATCTACAGGACACAGGGACAAGTTTCCATGCACTGTAATGGTGTCCACAACATTTCTCTTTGTGTTGTGGCCTGCCATCCAAGGCGCGACTGCCCCCAGGGCTTTTGGGGAACTTTTCTTTCCTGTGCTAGCCAGGTGGCTAACGGGAATAAAAAAGCCTCCTTGGCCAATCAGATTGCTCTGTTATTTGAAGTTGCATGTCCGCAGGAGTCCTGCCTCAATCGCATGAGCCCAACCGTCCAGATATACATACATTTTGACCCTTAATTTCTCAATAACTACTGAACGGATTTAAACCAAATCACAAAAAGCACGCTTTCTGACAAATTTGGTGTAATTCTATTTAGCCGTTCTGGCTGTAGCACTAAAAACTACCTATGGAAATTGCATTGAGAAATTGCATTTTGGATCCCCCTCCCCTCCCTTTATCTCAGCCTTCATTTGACCAATCACCCTAAAACTTTCCTGGAAGGAGCTGAGGTGGATGAACATTTTTTCTGGAATGTTTTGTGAGGATTCATCAAATGGAGCCAAAGTCATTAGCCAACCAAAAAATCCATTTAATCTGGCAACTAAATCCTAATTATAACTAGACTGTGGCGACCGCCACTGCATAATATAGATAGATAGATATTGTACTGGGTAGATATAGACATATTGATACAGATAAATGTAGTTATAGCTATAAAGGGAAAAGCGTTGAAAACCATAGAGGTGGGCCACTTTCTTCCTATGTGAAAGTGAACAGAAGGGGTGTGGAAAAAGAGAAGTTGAAGAGTAAAGTGCATGTACCATGACAGTCTGAATAAGAGGTTTATCAAGCAGCAGCCTGAACAGCAGATAAACTGCAGTTCCCAAGTTCACTTGCAGCATACATTTTTGCAAGGAATATTTCAACAAAATCAACCATTTACATGCCTGCTATTTAAAAAGTGAGACAAATATGGTTTACAATACAGAAAGTGAGCTGAATAGTGCAACAAAGTGGCTTCTTTCCTTATTGCCAGCTTAGACAGACAGACCTTCTGCAAATATTAAGCAAAGTTCGACTACTAAAGTTTTACAGATGAATCAGGTACAACTACAGCACTGAGATACACCACCTGGAAAAAATCAGCTCTTTCTGTATTGTTTATCAACTTCAAAGCAGCTATTAATATAGTCGGCATAGCATGGCTCAGAACCAACTTAGAGCACATGTAAAAGAAGGTCAGAGACAACCAGCCCCCAGGTTGCTTTGAAAAAATCCACACCAAGAAATCTGGGCATATAGCCAGGAGGTGTTGTGGCCATACTTCCTTTCAGTATGTCTCTGGCCGTCTGTTTCTTCACAAGATCAAACGTACGTCCTTCTATGTTTGGTTCTGACATGCCTGAACAGGCAGATGGCCTCACTGAGGCTGATTTATTGAGGATGTGTTATTTACGGCCCATATACATGCATTGCATAGTGGCGATTGCACTATGTAGTTATAGTTAGGTCAGTGTTTCCATAGGAAGAGCATTTTTTGTTTTGCTAATAACTTTGATGCCCTTTAGCAAATCTTCATAAAACTTTCCAAATAAGTTACCCTCAGCTCTTTCCTAGAAAGTTTAGGGTAATCAGTCAAGTAGGAACCAAGGAAAAAGGGGGGAATCGTTAAATTCCAATATTAATTCCCATAGGAAATTTTGGAAAGCAAAACATAAAAAGTGGTTGAACAGAATGACATCAAATTAGTCAAAAAGTGAGAACTTTACTCAGGAAGTGTGCTTTTTATTACTTGATGTAGATCCATTATGCTGATTTCGAGAAATTTGCATTTAAAGAGGTGCTCAGGGTGGTCATGAAACGGTCAAAAAGATAATGATTTCTGAATGTTCGGTGTCCAGATATGCTCTGACTGGCCATTTTAAATGGCGACTAATCAATTGTGATTGGCTGGCAACAACCTGAACAATATGTTGTGGCAACCCTTACAGGACTCACCTTGACCTACATAGGTACCTGGTTCCTGAAAATGAATAAAGAAATTTAAAGGGGAAAAGTGAGCACTATCTGTGCTGTCAGCCCAAGGGGTGGGGTCCTTTGGGAGAGTCCTGCATGTGGGGCTCTCCCAAAGGACCCCATCCCTTGTCACTAAAAGGAGCACATACAAAAGGTAGATAGCAGATTTTAGTTGCAATATAAATCATTTGTCGAAGGTAGCAAACTCATTTTAGGAATTGGGGTGTGTTCTAAGTTGATTTATTCCGTGGAGGATGTTGATTCTCTGCAGGGATTTGCTGAAATTTTTTTGAAAGACTGCTACATTATAGTTAGATGTTGACTTGAGATAAAAATAAACATTTAAAAACCAATAACCCCTGTCTCCTCTAGTGCTCTCATAGAACTTCCTCAGGAGTCCAGGGAGACGGTGTGTCTCCCACAGGTCAAATGCAGGATGGAAAGCTCTAGAACAAAAAATTACATTTGGCCTGGGGACGGGGGGGGGGGGGGGGGGCCCTCTAGGACCCTGCCACAAGGTCCATGGGTCCAGGGTACCCCTACCCAGGCCCTTTTACCTTAATTTGTATTAAAATTTCAGGGCACGGGGACTGAGTCTCAATGTCCTCAAATGGCAGCTGTCAAAACCCCTTTCAGAGGGCCACAGGGCAGGCAGGGACTAATGGGCCCACCCTTGGGGGTTATGTCCTTTCACTCCTGATGGCCCATGATCTGGCCTACTATAAATCATGTGCAACTGGTCCAAGTACTCCTTCTGCACTTGACTCTCAGTTGTAGACGTGAGTGAGCAGTCTAAGGCTCCCTCAGGGGGTGGTGTGGATACAGATTAGTGAACATAGCTCATAACTCAAATTGCATGCAGAAGTAATAAAGCAATGTCCAGCCAAATACTTATTTTGTGCAAAAATAAATATATATTTTTAACTCTATTCATGCAAAGGAAAGTTACAGCACTCACAGACATATTCCGCCTTCAGGTCAGGGGTCTTAGTGGCAAGTTCCTGTCCCGCCCGCTCCTCATAATGTGAATGGGGTATTTCACCATTCTCTGTTAATCACATCCAGGTGATGATCACTAGTAGCCCTTAAACTGAAGAAGAGTCCACTCTAACTCTCTAATTATATTCAACAGTGTCTTAGTACTGCAGTGCTCCTAGCAGTTAGTGCTCCGGTACCTGGTAGGCCTGTCACAGACCTTACCTGCTCTGCCAGAGAGGAAGTGTGCAGCATCTAAGAGAGTGCCCCATAGGTAGGCACTCTCAACACGTCCAGTCCTGCTCAGGTCAGACTGCTGCATGTGAGCTTCGGCACTGACCAGAGATGTTTCCCTGGCCCTCCTGCCGGGTAAATGTCCACACTCCCGTGTGGGAGGGGGACTGATTTTGATGCTCCTGATTTCGATCAGTTGAGGGGACAGTATAATCACGGCATCCTCAGTCGATCCACGGGGTCATGTTGGCTGCAGTCCTCGTCGCTTCTGATGAGCTCCAGATCACTACTGCTCAGAATTCACAGCCTCCTGCCCGATCCACATGGCACAATTACTCGTGGCATCCCCTCTTGGCATACTGGGTTGCCGTGCCACTGTCACACAAGGCTTCAGTCTTTTCTGCACAGCAGTCCTTACCACGTCACCCCTGCCTGGCATACGACACACTCATGCTGCTGAACTCTTGGTGAAGGTAGAAGCCTTCTACAACTATGAGGGTAGCACCTTGGGTACACCTCGTGGTCCAACATGACCACAGTCAATGAGACAGGCCTGTGTCATGGTGCACACGCATGATCCGTCTATGCTTATGACAAAAAAAATCAGCATTAGGGATCCAGAGATCAGTACAGTTGGACACTAAGGGCAGGGTAAACAAACATTACCATGCAGAGGACGTTTCCATTCCAGCAACATCTGCAACATTTCTCTTCATGTTCTGGCTGACTAACAATAGTGTGTGCTGCCTCTGGGGCTCACAGGAACCTTTTGCTCCTTTGAGAACGAGTCAGCCAACTGGTAAACACGCCCCCTAGGCCATTCAGATCACTCTATTAGTTGAAGTTGTATGATCTCATGATCCTCCAGCACATCCAACTGTCCACATATTCAAACTTTTTTAACCTTAATTTCTCAAAATCTAATGAACAAATTTACATTACATCACGAAAAGCACACTTTCTGGACCAAAATATACCTTTGTTGGTGTCATTTCCTTCACTCGTTTTGGCTGTATCTCTCTCTAATTTTCCTGTGGAAAAAATGAATGAGGAAATTGCTTTTTGGGGCCCCACTTCATCTTGGCGCCCGTGACAAATTATGCTGAAACTTTCCATGAAGGAGCTAAGGTAGAAGAAGCTTTAATTTGGTAAGTTTCATGACAATACATTCACCAAATGGCATGAAAGTTGTTAGCAAACAAAAAAATAATTTTCCTATAGAAACATGGCCTAACTATAAAGACCCAGTGGCTATCTCCCGTAGGTAGTTATAGTTGGGACTTTTAGGCCCTCATTCTGACCTTGGCGGTCGGCGGAGAGGCGGCGGTCGGACCGCGAACAGACCGGCGGTATTAAAAATGGCATTCTTACCGCGGCGGTCACCGCCGCGACCGACCGCCACTTCCCCACTCCGACAGCCACGGCGGTCATGACCGACGGGCTGGAGTCTGCGCACTCCGGTCCGGCGGTCGACCCAAGACCGCCAACGCTATCATGACCCTGCTTACCGCCGCGGTTTCTTGCGTTCGGGAACCGCCATGCGAACCATGGCGGTAGGCACTATCGGGGCCAGGGAATTCCTTCCCTGGCACTGATAGGGGTCTCCCCCACCCCCCACTGCCCCCCCGAGTCCTCCCCCCACACCCTCCACCCCCCTGCCACCCCACAGAGGTGGTACGAACCCCCTCCCCACCCCCACCCCGACATGCACATACATGCACCCCGACATGCACACACCCCCAACATGCACATATACACACCCCCTACACACACACATACACAACGGGGACACATACCCGCACACATACATGCCGACATGCGCACCCGCCGAACTACACACATTGCCCATAGGCACAGCAGCACTCCCCGCCCGCATGCACGCACTCACACACCCCCTCTACACACTCCCACGCACACCCCCATGCACGCACACATCACACAACACACCCCCACCCCCTCCCCTCACGGACGATCAACTTACCTTGTGCGTTGGTCCTCCGGGAGGCGACGGGAGCCATAGGGACGTGACCGCCAACAGAAGACCGCCAACAGAAGACCGCCACACAGAAATGTGGGTCGTAATTCTGGGGGCGGTGTTCTGCTGGCGTGGCGGTGGAGGTTGACCAGTCTCCACTTTCCCGCCGACCGCCAGTGTGGCTGCTGGCGGTATTCCGGCGGAACGCTCCCAGCGGTCGGAATACTCGCAGCGGCATACCGCCGCGGTCGGCGGTCTTTACCGCGGCGGTAACTCAGCGGTCTTGCGAAAAGACCGCCAAGGTCAGAATGAGGGCCTTAGTTTGCATTGAAAAAGTGTTTTTTGACTTGCCTATAACTTTGGCATCGCTTGAAGAATCTTCACAAACTTTTCCCAAAAAATTACCCTCCAGAGTGTTGTTGGGCATGGTAAGTTTCAGGTTGATCTGTCAAGCAGAGGCCGAGAACAAGAGGGGGGTCAAGAAAGTACATTTTCAATGTTAATTTCCATACACTTCAGATGCGGCTGCAGCCCGAACCCCTTGACGGACTTACACCAAATTTGGTAAAAAGGTAGCTCTTGGTCCACAAATGAGCCTTTTTCTTATTTGGTGTGAATAAGTTCAGTAGTTGAGGAGAAATTAAAAGAAATCCAAATTGATATATCTAGGGTCGCGACAACTTGTGAATACCAACAATCTCATTTAGAGATGTGATCGTCTGCCAACACTTCAATCAGGAAGGTTTGGCAGCCATATTGAGACTCAGCATCAGCCAAGTCTCAAAAATAAATGTAAAAAAAAGAAAATGGGGCAGGGTATCTTTACCTTACCCCCCTAGCCATTATTTTTTTTTTAAAGCAAGCAGGGTCCCCAGTGCTTGTAATATTGCCCCTGAGTGGGCCAGGCCCTGGGGTCGTTATGGAAAAATAGGAGGGGGAAGCATGCCCCCCCTCCTAGGGCATATGAAAGCCCCAGGGGCTGCCACCTCCCTGAGGCAAAGTTGTTAGGGTGATGTTGGGAGGCCTGCCCTGCACCTCTTAGCCTGGGGACCCCCACCTCCCTGGGCAAAGTGCTCTATAGTATGGGGTGACCTAGCGCCCCCCACGTGGACCTACACCTCCCCAGAACCACCTCCAATAGTGTGTGTGGGGGGGCAGCGTGGCCCCTCTGGGGACCGCCACCCCCGCTGCAAATGCATTTGAATTATTGTATAGGGGTGTGCGCTGCCCTCGAGCCCTGGCGACCACCACCTCCCTGGGGCTAAATTCTAACAATGGAGGGGGGGCTCGGGCCCCCACTCATGTAGCCATGGATGACCCTGGGGACCACCATCCCCCAGGACCAACTCCTGCTACCTCCTGAGGTGCCCACCCTTCGGAAGGTAGCTGTTTGCTTTTGCTTGATGGGATCTGTGACATCTCCCACCAAGCAAAAGCAAACATAACTCCACTTTCTGCAAGTGGGAGCAGTCAAATAGCTCCCAGTTTCAGAAGAGTTTTCATCTGTTTCCCTGCACGCAAGTATAGTGCTGTATATGCGCATCAGTTACATTACACAAGGACACATTCATTTTGGTTTTAGACATGGGGAGATTAAGGCCCTCATTATGACATTGGCGGCAAATGCCCCCTACCGCCATGGCGACGGCCACCAACATACCGTCGCCGTGGTTACTGACCGTCCATGCCATTATGACCGCAGATGGAATACCACCAGAAGACTGGTGGAATTCTCTTGACGGTCATATCGACTGACGGCAGTAAGGTTGCCTGCAAAACACCGCCTATTGTAGCATGTTCCATGATACTGCCTGGTGGTGTTTTGCTGGCAGACGCTGCTGCTGGCAGCAGCGCCGAGTCCCGTCTCTGACAGGAGAGTGGGTGGGGGGGGGGTTGTGTGTGTAGGGGTGTGTGTGACTGTGTGTGAATGCGTGCACGTGTGTGTAATGCATGTGTGCATGAGTGGATGTGAGTGTATGTACATGTTATGTTGTGAGATTGCATGTGTGCCTGGATGTATGTTTGTGAGTGTTGCTGTGAGTGTGTATGAATCTATGAATGCGTGGGTGAATGTGTGTATGCGTGTGTGTATGGGTGTGTATGTATGTGCATGTATGTGTGTAAATGTGCAGGGGGGTCAGGAGGGAGAGGGTGGGGAGGAGCAGAGGGGCAGGGGAGACCCCTATCAGTGCCAGGGAAGGAATTCCCTGGCACTGATAGTGCCTACCGCCATGGTATCAGTGGGGGTACAGAAACCACGGAAACCATGGCGGTGAGACTGTGGTCTCCAGCCCGGCGGTCAATGTGGTACATTGGCGGTTTGGCCAAAGCCAAACTGCCAATGTCAAAATAGTGGAGGTAGGCACCGCCAGCCTGTTGCCGGTAATGCCTCCACTATTCCACTGACCGCCGGGGTCGTGATGACCCCCTAAATAGTTTGCCCAATATTACAGGATGTGGAGCTGACAGCAAAACACGAACCTGGTTCCCCAGTTGCAAGGCCTGCAGCACTGGCCGTAATGCCACATTCTCTCCCCTAATTGTAACACATAGGGGGTTATTCTAACTTTGGAGGAGGTGTTAATCCGTCCCAAAAGTGACGGAAAAGTGACGGATTTACCACCAGGCGTATTACGAGTCCATTATATCCTATGGAACTCGTAATACGGCTGGTGGTATATCCGTCACTTTACCGTCACTTTTGGGACGGATTAACACTCCTCCAAAGTTAGAATAACCCCCATAATCAATTGATCAACGGGATAAAAAACCTCAAGATACCAAATAATTAAAAAGTGCTTTGTCGCTATTTGAGAACTCAGAAAATATGTTCTCATTTTAGTTTTTAGAGCACTAACCATAATTTCTATGGGAATAAGACCCTCTTATTTTTAGGTCTTGCTCTAGACAGAGCACATGCTCTGCCTCGATTCTGAGACTGCTGTATCTACATCTGGGGCTTCAGTCCACTGACAGCCTTACTATTTGCTGGCTCTATCGTCGCTCCATTTTGCAGCATCTTCATTCATGAAGGGCATGCATACCTCATGCTATCTCCTGTGTTTTTCCCTTCCCAAGTGCACTGCTCAACTTCAATTAAGATACACAGGGTCCATGTTTTAAGCATTGTTACGGACTACTTTTGCGGTTTTCAGTGTGTTCAACAGATGGAAAGGCAGCCTGTGGCGGTGTTGTAGCTCATAGGCTCTCAGGTCTGCTTTTTTTCCCCACGCTGTGTGTGCCATGTTCTGTTTATAAGGTTTGATTCTTACACATTTACCCCGCAATTGCTCCTAAAGCAGAACAAACATCCCAACAATTCCTACTGCCTGGACTGAAGCTTGCAGTCCCCGCAAAAAAGTGAATGTCTATTGAAAATCATTCACCAGCCTGAATTACTAATTGACAGAATGACTAATTGTCATGTCTGGTTGACCTTTCAGACTTACAAATGTTTGTTTCATAGTGACTAGGTCTCATTGTGTTTATTTGACTCCAGGGGGATCATTCCAGGGTGCCACTGTGTTACAGAGAGTGTAATTAAACACTTACTGACGTCAAGACTCAAGCGCTACCATACTTATAAATAAGCTGCATCTTTTCTCTTTGTCCTGGAGAAGTAGCAAAGTGAAAAGCTGAATGCGGTGTAAAACCTAGAGCTTCCTATTCAGAGACCCAGGGCTTTTCTGGTACTGCTGAAGACACTTCACCTGAACACAAAATGGAAACTCATGAGGGAGTTTTACCTTGGCAACAGCTTTGGTATCACAATTACTATAAAAATCTTTCACTCCATTAAATGAATCTCTCCTCTGTGAAAAGGGTTTCTTCTTCTCAGGCTGTCCTTTAAGATTTGGGTGCAATTTTAATATGAGCGCACACTTTCTCCTAGTATAGGCAGCCATGTTCAACAAAAGTACAAGAAATAAATACATGTTTATTTCTGTGACTGTTTTGCAAAATAGCACAACCGTTTATTTTTCAACTATGATAACTATAAGTAGGCCTGCAAAAGCTATGGAGATGGGGAGAAAGCATATTTATTCTGAGCCTAATGGTTTTAGGCCCAAACCTATGAACAAGTGTGTGGGTACATATGAGAGTAATTAATGCAAAGCGTAATTTATGTTTACATGTATGTGTTACTTACAACCTTCTGTCACGTTGCGTCCATTTGATTGACATTCAAGTTGATGTACTCATTGTGTAACTTACCTGATCATGTGTTTATTATGCATAAACAATGACGACGCAGGCTCATTTTTTACAGTTTCAGCTTTGATCTGAAATTCCGTCTCTAGAGAATGTTTACTTTCTGACTCACATTCATAAAGAGTAAATACATAAATTAAATTCTGAAGAAAGTCGAGATTGTTTACCAATAGGTGCCCCTCAGCTCCATATGAGTAGCTCAGAGTGGACATATAGCAAACTTGTATATATATTTTTTTTTGTGTTGTATTTTGTTTATTATTAATTGCACCATATTACACAGTGTACAGAAAATATTCAATTATTCTATGCCATTTCTATTTCTAATCATATTTTCTCTTAGTGTAGGCAACAAGTACAAATATACATTCTGTGATTCATTATTAATATACACATCTGCTTTCTTTAAACATTATGTATGGGTGATTACATTTTTATATCTCACTTGTCTTCATCCATGTCATTTGCCATAGCTGTGACATTTTTCGTTTAACGATACAAATACAAACAGGAGTTCGTTTGACGGTCCATTATAATAATCTTGTATCAGAAAAGGGAGAAAAACAAAAGAACAAGAACCCATTCGCTCCATAATGTTCTCGTTATATAACTCTACTCTAGTAACAGTCGAGCTCAATACTAGTCAAATGCCCCAATTGTCATCTCCTCGAGTCTCTCAAGGATGTACTGCAGTCATTAAGGGATATAAGTCGCAATGTTTCGTAAAAGGGATGGGGTACGGTCAGGGATGATAGGGGACCATTAGGAATTCACTGAGAAGTATAAGGAAAAGCCATGGTTAGGGTGGGGTGTATGAATGGAAGAAAGAAGAGGGATGGTGGGTGGGGGGGGTCTAGGGTATAGATCAGGAAAGATATAAGAAAGAGAATAATAAGAAAAGACATGGGAGGGATAAGGAAAGAAAAAACATATATGTGGATTGTATTAATATCTATGATATCCAATAGGTAAAGGAACAATAAGAAAGTAACAACGATAATAATAATAACCACAGTAGTAATGATATTGATAATAATGGTGATAGTGATAGTGACCGAGGGGGGGGGGTCGTGTAGACTCAAAAGACAAATCATTATATTGGCTGCGTCGGTATGAAGGAAATAGGGCCAGGTTACAGGATGTTATGGGGCAGGAGGGCCGGAGGGCGGTGCGGCGATATGGACGACGGTAATATGTCTGTAGGGATCGGGGTATGAATAGGGGTATGGGTTATAGCGGAAAGTCAATGAAAAATGGATAATGGGTGGTGGGTTTACCGTGAGTTATGTGGTGGCTTTCTACCGGGGGGGTTCATCTGAGTTCTGGAGGGAAGGTGCGTTAAGTATGGGAGGGTGTGACTGCATAGGCATGGTATCGGGAATGACATATTCCCACTGTGTGATATATTGTAAAGTTCTTTGGGGGAGATCCAATCCTAGTGTCCCGAGATGAAGTGTGACCAGGTCTGGAGAACCACCTCTGTTCTGTCCTGTAAACTATAAATAAGTTGTTCATGTGTGGCTGCTTGGTACATTCCTACCAACCATTCATCATGGGAGGGGACGGTCGATGCACGCCAATGTCTAAGGACGAATAGTTTGGCCCTTGCTAGCGTGGTGTGTAGGAGCCTACTTTGTGTTCGTGTAATCTTATAGAGTTCTCCAGTATTGTGTGGCAATAGGAGAGATGGGGTGAGGAGTGGTGGGAGAGGTAGAGCTTCCCGAAGAGTGTTTCCCACTGACCTCCAAAAAGGTTGTATGGCCGTGCAATTGTGTAGGATGTGGAGTAAGTCATAGTGCATGTGTGGGCATCTCCAGCAGTTTGCATGGGGGAGAAGTCTTGCCGTGTGCAATTTCTGTGGGGTCCAGTACCATTCATGTAGGGTCTTAAAGAGACAGAATTTTAGGCGAGCCTCGCATGTTCCGCGGTCTCTGGCTTCGATCAGATCTGCCCAGTCCTCCAAGTCGTATTCGGTCTGTAGGCGCGTCTGCCATTTCTTCTGGAGGGAAGTCAGGAGTGGGAGTGAGAATAGATGACGATTCAGCAATGCCTGAAGTCCTGATACCGCTCCTTTCAGTTGCCCCCAAGTCTTCAGATAATTTAATATAGGAGAGCGTGGGAGCTGTCAGGGATGGACACCTAGTCTTTGTATAAGACAATGTCTGAGTTGAAGGTAGCGCCATGAGTGACACTGCGGAAGATTGAATTCCACCTGTAGATCCCTGAATGTTTTCCAGGTCTCTCCTGATACAAGTTGGTCCACTCGCATGACACCTTGCTGGCACCAGTCCTTCCAGATGATAGTTTCCCCTCCAATCTGGAACCCTTTGTTGCCCCATAGTGGGGCTCTGTTATGCAGGTGTGGGTCTATTTTAAGGAGCCGGTGCACCCGTTGCCAGGTTTTCCTCATGGCTCCTATCATAGGGTTAATGGTTTGGGGGTGCTTTTGGCTTGTATCGTATAATATCTGGAGGCCGTAGGGGGCTCCTGTAAGAGATCGTTCTACGTCTACCCATAACGGCGGATTTCTTGCATTCGGAAGTAGGAGGACCATTTGTGAGAGGTGTAATGCGTAAGCATAATCTTCGACCGAGGGAAGGCTTAGTCCGCCGCATTCTCGTCGGGCTAATAAGGTGGTTCTGGGCAGTCTTGGGCGCATGGATCCCCAAGCAAAGGTGTGGATACAGCGGTCTATCTCTCATAACACAGGTAAGTGGATCTGTAGGGGATCATACCTAGGACATATAGAAACCTTGGCAAGGTCACCATCCGCACCGCTTGTACCCTGCCCCACATAGAGAGGCCCAGTTGACCCCACTTCTCAAAATCCCGTTTCATAGCACTGATCAGTGGATCTATATTGTCCGTTACTATGTTAACCAGCCCTGTATTTACATCAATACCTAGGTATTTTAATCGGGAGTGTTTCCATTTGATCGGTAATCCTTTTATGGATGTACTAACTGTGACTGGGGAAAGTGGTAGGGGTTCACTTTTATCCCAATTGATTCGGTATCCTGATATGTGTTTGAATTCCATTAGAATCTCTCTCAAAGCAGTGATGGAGTTGGGTAGGTCAGTGAAGGTAAGTAGGATGTCGTCCGCGTATAGGTATATGTCAGAGTTTCCGCCTGGTAGCGGGATTCCTGATATGAGGTTGGAATTACAGATGACCGCTGCCAAAGGTTCCACTGCAAGTAGGAATAGGAGAGGGGACAGTGGACATCCCAGATGTGTCCCTCTACAAATCATAAAAGTGTCCGATAGAAACCCCCCACAGTTTACCTGTGCTGTCGGGGAATCATATAAAAGGCGCACTTTATTAATGAAACCGTCTCCTAACCCGAAAAGTTTTAAGATTTCAAAGAGGTACCACCATTCTATTCGGTCGAATGCTTTCTCGGCATCCAATGAGAGGGCCAAGGCTTCCTCTCGTGTATCACAGGCTGTCCAGATAGCATGAAAGAGTGTACGGAGGTGGTTCCTGGAGGAGCGGCCCGGTACAAAGCCTACTTGGGAGTGATGAATTAGAGATGGGATAACTTTTTTGAGGCGGGTGGCCAGTATTCCCGCTAGTATTTGAAAATCTCCATTCAAGAGGGAGATAGGACGATAGCTTCCGCTAAGAAGTGGGTCTTTTCCAGGTTTCGGAAAGACTGTGATGGTGGCTTTATTAGACAGAATGTGCAGGGATCCCTCCTTCTCTGTCCCTTGGAACGCCTCGTATAAGGCATCCACTGTGTTGGTTCCCGTCCATTTATAGAATTCAGATGTGAACCCATCTTCCCCAGGTGCTTTGTTATATGATAGATTGGCTATTGCCTGTTGTATCTCTACCTTACTAATGTCTCCTTCTAAAAGTGCACTGCCCTCATCTGTGAGGCGGGGTATTTGTGTCCTCTGCAGGAATGCGTCTTGGCGGGCAGTATCCTCCGATGTTGCTGAGGAGTACAAAGTTTGGTAGTACTGACCGAATTCCTCCGCGATCGCCTGGGGGTGCGTGATGAACATATTATCTTGGGTGCGCAGTGCCGGTATGGCTAGTGCTGTTTCTCGTTGACGTAGTTGGGCAGCCAACAGGCGGCCCGCTTTCTCTCCGTGCTCGTAGTGTCATCCCTTCAAACTTTTGTAGGGCATATTCTGCCTGTGAGGTATAAAGGGAATTAAGCTCCATTTTGACCTGCTCCAGGGAATGGCAGTTGGGGGGGTAGGTTGTCTTGTGTATTTCTTCATGGCCTTCGTTATTTTATCTTCTAGCGTGCGCTGTTGAGCCCTTCTATGAGCGTTGGCAATGGCTGCATCTCTCATTAGTTGCCCTCTAATAGTTGCTTTCGCCACAGCCCAGAGAAGTTGCGGTGAGGTTACCGAGCCCCTGTTATCATTCAGGATTGTGGCAATATGAGTCTTGAGTTGTTCCTTCCCTTTCGGGGATCGGTGCCTAGGGTTAGGGAGGCGCCAGGGTTTGCGGCCGGGTGTAATCATCCCGAGTTCCAGGGTTATTAATACCGGGGAATGGTCTGATAGTGCGGCCACCAGTATTTCTACTGACTTAATCGATTGTATCATTCTATGATTAAGTAAGAAATAGTCTAGCCGTGATTGAGTTCCGTGGACCGAAGAGACAAAGGTATATTCCCTATTGGAGGGGTGAGAGAGGTGCCAGCAGTCTATTAGGCCATGATCTGAGAGGATGTCTTTTAGTACGGCTCTATCTGCGTTGTTGCCCGTGTCAAGACCACTTGATCGGTCTAGGATAGCATCTTGGTCTATGTTCCAATCCCCCCCAAGAATATATTGTGAGGCACCTATCTGTGTTAGAAGGAGATTAAGAGAGAGGAAAAAGGAGCACTTAGAGCCGGTGGGGGGGCGTATATTGAACCTACACATATTGTGGAGGATCCTACCACTAGCTTGGCCAATACCCAGCGTCCCTATGGGTCATCCCATGTTTTAATTAATCGGAATTGCAGTGAGCGAAGCAGAAGTATTGCCATCCACATCTTCTTCCCGTTCCCTGTGTACCTTCCAGTATAGGTGGTCCGCTGTATAGTGCTTTTCCCACCCAGTCCCTGCGCAGCTTCTCTGATTCCGTCGAGGAGAGATGTGTTTCCTTTAGCAGGGCAATGTCGGCATTTTTGGAGCGGAGATAGGACAGTATCTTTTGTCGTTTGATATAGTGGGTCATGCCGTGCACATTCCAGGACACGGCTGTGAGTGGGGTCGTCACTCCCAAGGGTGTGTCATGGTTTATGGTGTATTGGATGTGTTAAGGTCTGTGAGGTAGGTCCAAGAAGTGGGTGATGGTAGGCCTGAGAAGCGAGCAATAAAGGTTTCTGTTTATTCAGGCCTTAAAAGGGGGTTGCAGAGGGGGGTGATGTATAAATAATACTGAGAAGGGTCCCCTCGGTCACAATACGAGGAATATTAAAGAAAAGGAGAGGAGGAGGATGGAAGGAGGTGGAGTAAGGTGTTTAGAAAAACGAACAGTGATTACTACGTGGGTGTGAGCAGGTATAGGGGTAAGAAGGGAGTGGGACTAGAAACCTCACTAAAACGTGGGAGTAAATAATAATAATAATGAGAGGGTGAATAGAGAAAATAGGGAATGGAAATTGGTCGAGGTGAGAAAACACTCTACTGCTTAAAGCCTTCTAATCTGCGGGTCTAACCTGTAAGGCCCGCATGTCGGTAAGGAATTATATCAATGGGACGTAGTGAGGGGATACATGCTTTGTTCATGGTTTTGTGAGACCTTCTAGGGGGCCCCCCAGTCATGTGGGCGTGTAGGTGGGTGCATAAAAAGCTGGGGGGTCCGGGTATGGACCCGGAATAGACATTAGGGTCTAAAGGTGGAGGGGGGGAAATTAAGGGGCCCGGGGTGGCGAGTCACGGGACGTACCATAATGCGTATTCTTTGCTTGCTAATTGTTAAGTTAGTGTAAAATGTAGAAATTTGAAGTATATTATTATCTATTGTGCTGAGTTCTGTGTGATCGCCCGTGAATACGTCCCGCTGGGCAGTCCCGGAGCCACCGCAAACAGGGGTTGTGTTAATCTTATTACTCCCTTCAGAATGGTTAATATGTGCGTGGGAATTTGCTGTAATGTTCAACAGATGCGCCTTCCGTGGTTCGCCTTCAATAGAGTTAGGGGCGCGATGCTATCTGTTAAAATCGTCTGTAGGCTCTCCTAGTGGGTGGGGGTGTTGGGGCTCTCCTGGAGGGTGCTATCAGCACTGATGCGCTTGTACTGCTTGGGCTGAGGATACCGAGTGTTCTGCCCGCCCCCTCCTGAAATGGGAAGGGGGCAGAGGGAGAGACAGTGGCCGGCAGCAGGGTGACCTCCCCTGTAAGTTGCCTGTCCAGTAAATGTATAGTGTTCGAGATGATACGGTGTGGGGGGCGCAATGTGTATCTTCACGTTTGTGTGTGCCCGCCTTAGGGGGGCATACAGATGATTTGATTATGACTATGTTGAGGACCCCCCCGTCAAGGAGGTTGGGGGTCATGTTGTGTGTTACCCAGTGAGTCTGTTTCTATCTATTCCTTGTTTTTCTTCCTATGAGAAATCCCCTCTCCTGACCCCCCCCCCCCAGCCCCACATCGGGATCCGGATGGACCCGACTGCTGTGGTGGGGCTGGCAATCAGTGGATGTGAATGTGACTTGCCCTATACGTTACATTGCATTAGACAGCCTTTAGTGGGTGTGTTTTTGACAGGCCCCCTCTGGGCAAGCAGCAGATAGAGCGGGTGAGCATGTCACTTAGCTGTCCCAAGGTAGAGGATAGATGGTCTAGGAACAGGTTTGGATCCCCGATTCGTCTGTTCCACTGTGGTATTAGTGTTCAACATGGTGGTCTTCTGATGATGGTTTCAGGGGGGAACGGGATTTGTCTCTGCCCGCATCTTGGGTGTGATCAATCACCGCTTAAAGGATGTGTTCCTGGGCGTCTTGTGTCTTTGGGGGTCGGTCATACATTCGTCCTCTTCTTTGTGAGGAGGGACGCTGAGGCCATGGAGATGGCGGGCTAAGAGCAGTCCCTGCATGTGACGATGTAGATTCCAGATGTCCGGGGGTGGTGTCCATAGATTGCGAGGTCACGCTGTTCAAGTAAGCGCTGAGGTCCTCGGGGTAAGTGAAGTCTCTGGATGTGCCGTGGTGTGTGATCCACATACGTGGATACCTTAGTTCCTCTTCCTGATCAGGGATTGGCGCTATATGGTCTTCCACTGCCGATAGACGTTGGTTACTGTTTCTCTGAAGCCTGCTATGTCAGTGCGGATTAAGGAAGAGGCCAGAGTAAGATCTGTTATTTTTAGGTCCATTAGCTCCAAGCGCCGTCCAACCGAGGCAATCACTTGCAGTATACAATCTGTGGCTTCTAGCGAGGGTTGGTCTACCGGTAGTGATGCGTGTCCCTGTGGCGCCATTTATACCGCCATGGTTTTGGGTTGAGCAATGGCTTCAGAGAATAGCATTTGGTGAGACCTTCCTCTCCCCTCTTTTCTTCTTTGCCGTTTCTCATGTGTTTATCCTTTGTTCTTCTCTTTCTCCCTCTATTTCTCTCCGTTGTCCTTTTGCTGTCCCCCCCTTTTCTCCCTTCTCCCCCGCTCTCCCTCTGGGTGTCACTGAGAGCCTTTTTCTTGGCTTCTTCTACCGTATGCTAGATCAGGGAATCGGGGGAGAGGGGGTGTGCCCCTTGTTTGCTACTAGGGGGGTCTTCTTGTTGGGTATTACTGCTTGGGGAATCTCACCTATTTGGCTCTCCGTTTCTGCGTGTTGTTACCAGTCCCCAGCTGGCACGATTCAGTCTCCCACCGCAGGATGAAGAGGCCGCATCAAGCTTTGCCGCCTCGCTGCTTCTCCGGTTCGTTGTTTTTGTTTGTTTTCAGGGGGTTCCATAGTCCTCATGGTACAGCGCTTCCTTGCCGATGCACCGTCGTTCCGCCGCAGTCGTTTTCAGGCCCTGGTGCCATAGCGTCTCATCGCCTCCAGGGTCCGCCCCCCCTCTTCCATCCGAGGGGGCAGTGCAGGGTCTCAGCACCCGGGGAGCCGAGGTGATAGAAGGTCGGTTGGTCCGGGCACCCCACTGCGGTGGCCACTCCGCTTTCCCAGCGTGTTCCCAATTCCAGACGTTCCTTAGTCCGCGGCTCCGCGGAGGTCTGGAGGCCGCATCCACTCCAGCGCTCCTGGTCACAGCCGCTGTCGCTCGTGTCCCGCAAATCCGCCACCCCGTAGGCCGTCCTCTCCACCATCTGGGGGGCCACACTGGAGGTCAGAAACGCTTATCAGCATGGCCTGCCCGGCACGCGGAGCTCTCCTCTCAGGCGGCCATTTCCTTCGGCGGCCAGACCATGCCCCCCTAAACATGTATATTTCAATAGTTTATTTGTTATCCCATTTCTCTAATTATCATGCTTTAAGACCTCGGACGCGTGGGACGTTACGGTTACGTCCTGGGCAGCACCGCTTGTGTGCCCAGGACGTAACCGTTACGTCCTGCACATGGCTCTCCAGGGAAGCGCTGGCGCTCCCCAGAGGGCCTCCAACCCACCCCCCTGGGCAGGGCTGGAAGGGGAATTGCTTTCCCTTCCACTCCTGCCCCCGTCCACATCTAATGACATCAGCACACGATCGCTGACACCATTAGAGGCCCCCCGACGCCATGGAAGCCATTTGTTTCCAGCGCGTCATGGGAAGAGGAGGTAAGTTTCTCCTCTGGCCGGGGTGGGGATTGCTTCAAAAGAGGCATCGGGGAAACGAAAGGGTTTTCCTTTCCCTTGATGCCTCTTTTAGCATTCCTGCTGCCCAATCGCGATGTGATCGGGCAGCAGGAATGCCCACTAGGCACCAAGGATTTTGTTTGTGTGTGCGTGTGTGTGTTTTTTGTGTGGGGGGAGGCCCCTTGGGCAAGGGCCGCTCCCCCAAGGGGGCATAGTCTTCTACACTGGTCCTGAATCCCCTGGGAGCAGATTGGCTAATTAGTCTTCAGCCGATCTGCCCCCAGGGGGGGTAGAAGCCACAATGCCACCAGGGATGTGTTGTTATTTGTTTTTTTTTGTGCGGGGCGGCCCCTTGTGCAAGGGTCGCCCCCCAAAGGGGGAGAAACACTTTTAGGCAATTCTGCCCCACTTGGGAGCAGATCGGTCTTACTTTTTTGGCCCATGGCACCAGGGATTGTGTGTGTGTGTGAGTTTTTTGTGTGGGGGCGGCCCCATGGGCAAGGGCCGCTCCACCAAGGGACCATAACCTTCTACGTTGGTCAGCTCATTATTTTTCAGCCGATCTGCCCCCGGGGGGGGGTAGAAGCCACGATGGCACCAGGGATGTGTTGTTATTTATAGGGGGAGAAAAACCTTTAAACCATTCTGCCCCCCGGGGGCAGATCAGCCTTGTTTTTTTGGCCCATCTGCCCCAAGGGGGGCAGAATCCACCGGGCACCAGGGATTTTTTCTGTGTGTGTGTGTTTTTTGTGCGGGGGCGGCACCTTGGCCAAGGGCCTCTCCCTCAAGGGGGCATAATAGTTTACTCCATTTTTTCCCACCTTGGCGGCACATCAGCCTAGTTTTTGTTTAGGCCCATCTGCCCCAGAGGCCACTAGACACCAGGGAAGAATTTTAACTGTTTGGTGGCGGGGTGCTTCTCAACTGACTCAAGTGTTTGCATTTGTGATTATAACAGTGGGAAATTGTCCTTACATTTGTGCACAATATTTGTGTTGTCTTATGTCTAATATGCTTTTCTTTTTAGTGGGATATCATTGGTGATTGCTGAGTCTGTGCAGGTTAGTTGCTGGTGAGTCGAGCTTTTTCAGGCAAGTGAGTGGTATAGTTTTGGAGTACATAACTCTTTGTAATAAAGCCACACTTTGTTTATTACTTATTTTAGACAGTGCTGGTTGTTGTTGGTGCATTTGTCACGATACACTTCTTAGAAAGGATAATGGCTAGCCACAGAGTGAACGCTCAGCAGGTTGTTGGCATGCCTTTTGAGTCGTCTTCTGACCATGATTATGAGATGGACTCTGCATCTGAGGCATAGGAGGAAGAGAGAGATTCTGGCAGTTAGATTTCTGTCCAAGAGGAGTCTTCTGATGAAGAAGCCAGTCTCAGTGCATATGAAGGGCCTGTTTTCGTGGAGGACATCAATGTGTCAATGGTGCAGCAGCCAACGACTCAAAGGCTTCCCATTGGAAGACCAGACACCTGGGTTGCCCGAAACATGGAGCGGCCACAGTTACCTGCCTTTACTAGTCTCCTAGGGTGTAGAGTCAATACAGAAAATGTTTTGCCTGTTAATTTCTTTGAGTTGTTTATGGACGATGTATTTTTGGAAGAGATTGTTGAGCAGACTAATTTGTATGCGGAGCAGTATTTGAGGGACAACGCTGCCAGACTTAGGCCTCAGTCTAGAGCTACCCATTGGATTCCCACAAATTTGGAAGAGATGAAAATGTTCTTGGGTTTGACTTTTTTGATGGAGTAGATAAGGAAGCCGTCACTGGCTTCTTATTAGTCTACTAGTCCCTTGATGGTAACGGCTATATTTCCTGCAACAATGACTCGTAATCAGTATTTGCTTCTTCTTCGGATGCTGCAATTTGTTGACAATGCTTTAGGCTTGCCACGAGATCACCCTGATTGTGACTGTCTTTTTAAGATTAGGCCTGTCCTTGATCATTTTATAGATCGGTTTTCAGAGGTCTATGTGCCAGGCAAAGAAATAAGTGTGGACAAGTCTTTGGTGCTGTTCAAGGGTCGTTTGGTTTTTAGGCAGGAAATTCCCAGCAAGAGGGCCCGGTATGGAATTAAATTGTATATGCTGTCCAAAAGTAGTACAGGATATTTTTATAATTTCTGGGTCTACACGGGTGGAGATTCCAGTATTGACCCCCCTGGTTGTCCACCCACTTTTGGAGTTAGCGAGAAAATTGTGTGGGAACTTGGTAGACGACTATCTACCAAAGGTCACCATTTGTATGTAGATAACTTCTACACTGGAGTTCAGTTGTTCAAGAAGTTGTTCAGAGTGAACACTGTTGCTTGTGGCACAATCTGCTCTAACTGGAAAGGCTATCCAAGGGAGTTTGTCTGTAAAACACTTGAGAGGGGACAGTGCAATGCCTTGCGGAATGATGAGCTGCTAGCTCTGAAATTTGTAGACAGGAGGGATGTGTACATGCTAACTACCATCCTTGATGAGTGTACTTCACCTGTAGCTGCTTGGGGCCAAGTTGCTGAAGTGAACAAACCTGTGTGCATTTTAGAATACAATAAGCAGATGGGTGTTGTTGATAGAGTAGATTGGAGGTTGGAACCCTACACTGCTGTTCATAGGTCTTACGTGTGGTATAAAAAGTTGGCCGTCCATTTGTTCAATCTGGCAACTTTTAATGCTTTTATTGTATTTAAGGATTGTTCCCCTGAGTCAAGGATGAAATTTGTTGAATTTCAGGAGTCAGTGATAGAGAGCCTTGTTATGGTGGATCATGCAAGAGTTCCTAGACCAGCAGATGTGGAGCGTGTGGCTAGATTGAAAGATCGCCACTTTCCTGATCAGATTCCTCCCACACTTAAAAAAGACTTTCCCGCTAGGAAATGTAGAGTTTGTGCCCAAAGAGATATCTGGAGGGAAAGCCAGATGTACTGCCCAGAGTGTCCTTCAAAGCCTTGGCTGTGTGTGACAGGCTGT